>NC_081215.1:15607773-16207773 GCF_902713425.1 Acipenser ruthenus
GCAGTATCACGAGGAAAGAGGTGGTGACCACAGATGCTTCCAACCTTGGTTGGGGTGCTGTCTGGAACGACCAGGGTGTATGGAAACCCCCATGGGAGGGTCTCCAAATAAATGTTTTGGAACTGCCGGAAGTTCATCTGACCCTGCAGCAACTTTCCCAGCAGATACAAGGGAGACAACGCCACGGTAGTGGCTTATATCAACCACCAGGGCAGTCTCCGGTCTCCCGGTCTCAATCGTGTTGCCCAGAAGCTTTTGTTATGGGCTCACAAACACCTGCTTTCAGTCAGTAGTTCACCTGCCAGGGGTGAGGAACTGGGCGACAGACCTTCTTGCGAGACGGCTACAAGTGGGGTGTCTTCCAAATGTGTGTCAGTCGCGTGCACTGAACCCCACACTTGCCCCATGGCAGATATACTGATATTTTTGCAGGACCTTTTTGATGAAGGGAAATCTCCCTCCACACCATTAACGACTATATCGACACACATCTTGGCGGAACAATTTTTTTAAGGGTGCTGGAAGGTTAGACCCCCTAGAAAGGACCGTTGTCCCTCTCTGGCGACTCAGTGTAGTGCTGGACGCACTTGCAAGACCGCCATTCAAGCCCCTTCATTCAGCTGATCTGAAATTCCTATCCTCAAACACAGCTTTCCTGCTTGCTATTACCGGCGTCATTCGTGTAGGTGAAATGCAAGCATTCTCAACGGCAAAAGCCTGTTTGATTTTTTCCGGACAGAACTAACGTTACTCTCTGCACTAATCTTGCTTTTCACCCTAAGAGCATTTCTGCTTTCCATATCAACCAATCAGTGGAAATGGAGACCTTCCATCCACCTCCTTTCCAGTCTAACAGAGAGACAAAACTCCATATGCTCTGTCCAGTTAGAGCACTGGCGTATTGTGTTGACTGCACCCAGAGTTGGTGGCAATCCGAGCAATTGTTTGTTTGCTTCGGGTCTAAGTTCTACAGACAAGCCTTGTCTAAACAGCGGCTGTCGAGGTGGATTGTAGACACGGTCAGGATTGCATACGATCTAGCCAACCTGCCCCACCAGAGCAGGTCACTGCACAAGAGGCCTTGCTACCTCTTGGGCGTTATTCCAGGGCGCATCTGTCACAGACATTTGCACGCTGCAGTATGGGCCACACCTCATACTTTTACCAGCAGAACCCTGGTTTTGGTACCAGAGTGTTAAGGGCAGACATGTAACCATTACCCTTTAAGGTCACTGCATTCTCTCCAACGCAGCAGGCCTGAAGAAAAAATGGCGCTGGTCCCAATGTGACAGTCGTCTTTATCTGCTGGGGCAGAGACGACGCCCGACACATAAGGGGCTCTTAAAAGAGCAGCTGATATAAGTGCTCAGGTAATTCGGGCTACAAGAGATATATCCCATGCAATAGTCAATAAGTCAGGGAACGTTCCATTGTTACCCAGTACAGCTAGATAGCAGTACAGTATTTATTATTTTTACATTTCACAGCTACCCTGTGTTATGTATATTATTTAATTGAAACACCACTAAAATAAAGATTTTCTTAAAGAAGAATTATTATACGAATTCACATTTTATTTGAAAACTGGACAAATGGACAAACATATTCAGTTTAGCAAGGGGCTACTGTATGGTTATGAAAAGCTTTTCGATAGAAACACATTTTTTATTTGGGGGTGAAGGTGGGGGCCCCACTATAGATTTAGATGGGATTAAACTGCCTTTCAGTTATAGGAATTTTCACGGGGAACTACATACAGTCAGCACTCACATATCTGACCCTATCAAATTTTAACTTCAGAGATGGTTAAACGCGTGTGACGCATATCTGATTATTTCATTTTGGCCCGTTCCAACCCTTTTTTCAGGGAACACAAAAATGATACAATATCAAAAATACATATCTGAAAAGACTGATAAGTATTCCATTTGGATGTACTGTATTGGTTTTGTTAGTACAGTACTATATTTTCAACAGAAGAAGTATTTTAATTCAGAACGATATGATAATGAAAATGTCACTTGCCAAAAGAGACGACACGTGGATTGTAATACAGTACATACTTTTACATCTGATACCTATTGTAGCAGTATGTAAAATTCCCTGTTAACGACCCAACAGCAAAATTAAATTAAAATGTTACCCATGCACAGAACTCTTGACCGGAGTGTCGTTGGTTCAATCCCAGGTGGGGGACACTGCTGCTGTACCCTTGAGCAAGGTACTTTACCTAGATTGCTCCAATAAAAACCCAACTGTATAAATGGGTAATTGTATGTAAAAATAATGTGATATCTTGGAACAATTGTAAGTCGCCCTGGATAAGGGCGTCTGCTAAGAAATAAATAATAATAATAATAATAATAATAATAATAATAATAATAATAATAATGAGCAGTCAAGACTGGGGCGTGGTTCGGTAGCTGGCAGATTTATTGTCTCTATCTATTAATTAATTGCAACTGCTTCAGACTGATTTGGCATGCAGAAAAAAAAAATGCGGGCTGCGACGGATATTCAAATAAATTGTAACATTGAGAGATGGGCTTTGTATCACAAAAATGGTGACGGAGTCGGAAATCGCATGCGACGGGTAAGTGCATTTGTTACAAATATCTATAATAGGGATTGATTTTAATTTTAATACAAGGGCGGTAAAACACGACTGACGTGTATCTGGGTAACGGATATCCGAGTGCTGACTGCATTACATGGCAATGGATATATTTCACGGAAATCCGTGATAACCATGAAATAAATACAGCCTTACTGATGATTCACAAGGAGCAGTC
The DNA here is from genome assembly GCF_902713425.1 of Acipenser ruthenus. Taxonomy (NCBI): domain Eukaryota; kingdom Metazoa; phylum Chordata; class Actinopteri; order Acipenseriformes; family Acipenseridae; genus Acipenser; species Acipenser ruthenus. Next base: position 15,610,566 of record NC_081215.1, read on the forward strand.
TCAAAAGAGATGACTCTACTCTGGAGATCAGATGTGCTGCAGATTTTCAACCTCATTAAATGTGGTAATCATAAGGATTGGTCATTTATTCCTCTGTAACCATTCAAATACCTGACGTCAAATCAGTACCGTCCTGGTGGCCTCTGTTTACAGTGCTGTTGCCAGTGTTACGGCACATGTTTCTAATGATTTACAAACATTTAAAGGCTCTGCACAATATTAACATTTCTGAAGATGTAGGCAACAGTCACACAATTGCATTTTTTGTTAATGAGTGCACTAGCTGACTTCTATTTGAAATAACCTTCCTCAAGGTTATAAGTCAGAGCTTATGGATGAGATCATCAGCTTTTACTGCATCTCATTGTTCACAGGGGATTCGGTATCTGTTTTGTTCTCTGCACTTAGGAGAGCAAGACCTCATAAGAGAAGAAGGCTCTTCTGACCTAATCTTGTTTTACAGTGTTAATGGATTTCTGAGGTGCTCTATATTTTCATTTATTACTTTACACAAATTGATGGGGGGATTTATCAGTATTACATTTATTTTCCATGTTTTAGACAAGCTTCTTAGAGAATATTGTGGGCAGGAAAAAGGCTAAAGTTATTTATAAAATAGTAGACGCAAGTACATTGTTTTTCAAATTGTTAATAAAGTTTCCTGATGGATCCAGAACACTATGTTGTTTTTATAAAGCATTAATTATCCAAATTGTGTCCAGCCATTGTTAAGATTTAAAAGTCATGGGATATTCTTTTGGTATAAATGGGTATAAAAGAATGTTTGACTTTTTTTTTTAATATTGCAGCCGGTAAAGGACATTAACGTTGCAACAGAGGCAAGGAATAGGCTATGTCATTTAAAAAAATGTTTTTAATGTTTTTACATGAACTATACTTTTTATTGTGGTACTGCAATTCATTTACCTTTGATTCCCATTTGCATCGCACTGTACTCATTGTAGTATACATACAGTAAATAAAAGGGATTGGTAAAACATATTTATATAAATCAAAATTCCTGTGGCTGTGAAAAAATAACATTTGTGATGTGCCCTGGAAGCCCAAAGGGCGTCGGACCCCAGGTTGGCAAACACTGGTGTAAATAATCCTGACCATTCGCATATACAAAATAATAATGATGGGTAAGATTTACAATTATCATATGGAGAAAAATACAGTTTAAAAAACGTTTAAACTGATTAAACATGTGTCTGCTTGACTTCAGGAACCACAGTTAACAGTGGCCTCAGCTGTACAAGTCTCAATTTGCTTTTATTGTTGGAGGTACTGTGTCCATATCTTTGCCAGCAGGGGGACCCAGAGATAAACTAGTTGTGTTTTGTTTTTTTAGCCGGCTGGAGTTTATTTACCATCTGGATACACTACCAGCCTGCCCGAGTACTAATTTGAGACTCCTGTTTTGTCTTTGTGGGTCCCCACTGGGGCTTGAACCCATAGCCTCTGCAGGGACTTGCACTGACCATTAAAGAAACTATAGAAATGAGCTATAATGTAAACCTGCAGGTTATTGAGAAATGAATATGAGGTCAGACGTTTCGTACTGGAGAATTAGAAATTTAACTGCATTAAGATTGTTTAATCAATATTTTGAAGATGTATAGCACATACTATTGATTCTAATATTTCATAGACAGTGTACAATAGTCTTCTATGGATTTTTTGGGGGGACATTTTACAAGATTGAAACCTGCCTGTCCTTACTATGTCACTCTGTTGCTCCAAAAATCAATTCTTCTGTTGCTAGCCTACTGTTACATATTACAGCTTCTGGCACAGTAAGCAAACCAAAAATGGATTTTAAAGGAAATCGTTTTATGTCGGAGATTAATGTTAGTGCTGTACATATTTTTCTTTTTAGATATATATATATTTTTTTAACTAAACGCTTCTTGCTTTTTATGTACTGTCTGATTGTTGTAACATAGTCATCTAAACGATTTGTTACATTTCTGGCAAGTTTTGAATATTAAATGAAAATATTCAACACCACACCGTTGCTTACCATTCCCAGGTTTAAAAAAATTGAAATATTTTTAGAAAGGTGTGTAAATATAAGGGTGTATATGAAAACCATATTTTAGGTACAGATATAATCCCACAAGATTCAATCTTTTCTTTAGAAAAGAAAAACAAGAAAAACAGAAAAATCTAGAGCTTAAGGGGGGCCTCTTGGTCTGTCTGTCTGTCTGTCTGTCACTTTTTTTTTATTACATCAGTACGTTTTTGAAATTCTTTATCTGAAGTTATTTCACATGTGCATACTGTGAATGTAGTCCATGATGACCTGTAATTTTATGGTACTGATTGCTGTAATTTTGTAGTTATTGCTTTGGTGGAGGATGTATGTTAGTAACTAATTTATGAATAACTGCAAAGAATGAAAAGATCTTCAGCACAATGAAAAGGGAACGAGTGATAACACAGCTGCCAATAAGGGGAAAGACAATATATTTTAAAGCCTTATTTAAGTCATATAGGGACTTCTGACAATTTGACACAGTCTGCGGTTTGCACAACATTCAGCACCAGTCAGAAAACAAAACACTGCAGCTAGCAGAAAGGATCTGGGTTGTGCAGGGGCTCATTTGAATAATGGAGCATATCAGTATCAAACAGCTGTGAATAAATGTGATAGCCTCTAATCTGGTTAAACTGGTTGATTTTGTTTTGCATGCAGTCCTCAGGGTACAGCTATAGAGCCGCAGTGAAGGAACTGGTCCCGCACTTGAAGTATTTGGATGACATCCCTGCCGATCACAGTGCTGCACCTCGCAGCAATAAACCTAATGAGGACTGGATGATTGTAAAGCAGTCCATCAAAGACTGTAATTCGACAGAAGACACTGACAACCAAGGTAGGGATTGCAGTATGGAAGCCAGAGTCCATATATATATAACCCTGGGTTAGGAACACATGATTTTATGCAGAACTACTGAAGTTGGGGCATTTGTTGTCCAATTTACCACACTTCTTGATTAAAGAGTAAATATCTTAAAACTAAGTTTAAGTAATTGTGTTATACATTGTTATGATGTTTGCTATCATTCTAAGTGGTTCTTATTGCAATTACTCAAACGTTGCCTTTTTCTATTGCTTGATAAGTCTGTGTTACGATGCTTTGACAATGAGTTCAAGAGCTGCTCTTCAGTTCTGATTGCCTATCATAGACATGTAAAATAGGCTAGATAGCCAAGGAATTAAGGCTCATTCACACTGGACGTGGCTCAGGCGGCGTGGGCGGTGCGGCGGAAAGCAGATTTTTTCACTGACCGTGGCACTAATATTGACGGGGGCGGCACGCACAGCAAGCAATTTTTTGGGGTTTATAGACACAGCAGATTTTAGCAGAGAAGGGAGAAGGAAAAAATTGATCCAATCAATGAAGAGGCTTTACTGCTGATGTTCTTAAACAGAAAACGAAACTAAAAAGGAGAAAGTGGGTACATGAAATCAAACAAAAAAGAAAAAGGTTTGGGGAGTACCACCGTTTAGTTCAAGAACTGAAACTGGACAGTGCAAGATCCTTCCAGTACTTCAGAATGAAAAGTGATCAGTTCAAGGAGGTGCTTGATAGGGTGGGACCAAAGCTGCACAAAAAGAATACCAACTGGAGAGAAGTCATCACTCCCTCTGAGAGAGTGGCTGTTTAAGGTAATCACACAACTTTTTTTTTTTTTTTTTTCAACTTGTAGAAAAATAAAACAAACAAAAAAAAGATTAAATATAAAGTAAGCTAAACAAATATTTATTAGACACTTTTTACAAAACCTTTATTTATTCTAACATTTCATTTTCACAGATTGTGGTAAGTACTCATTTCATAATGTGATTTCTGGGTATAACAATTCTGTGATGGTGGGTTCGGATGGAACATTGGAAGTGGGAGGGATTGCATAATATTAATTGCTGGAGAAAACTCGACTTCATTTATGAGCTGCTGTATACCAAGTTTCACTTGCGCTTTCTTCAGGGGTAGGACTAGGAGACATTTCAATGTGCAAGCTGGCTGAGCAAAAATAGCTCATCTTCATCTCACGAACTGGTATTTTTATTCTGTAAATATGCCATCAGGTGTTTCCCAACGGGTTCATCCTTATTTTTTTGACGCACTTTTATTTTCTTCTTTTCTCCTTAGCAACTTGCTCCTCTGTCAAGTTGCTGAATGTTCTGTGAGCGAATTATAAATGTAACAAAAAAATAACTATTCATAGGTTGTAATGCAAGCATTTAAGTGAAATTGCAAATTATTATTATTATTATTATTATTATTATTATTATTATTATTATTATTATTATTATTATTATTAGGTCAATGTAATCATTAGATACCACAAAAATATATTCTTTCAGAGTGATTATAAAGCACATTTCAACAGAAACATGTTGCCTGTTGGTATAGATTTGGTTTTTTATGTATGTATCTTGCTGATTTTTCCATTTATTCCGCATTCTTCGACTGCAAAAGTAAATAGAAATAAACATTGTAAATAATCAAATGTTTCATTGCTACATTAAGTATCTATGAGCCTTTGTAGGTACTTATCAAAGGAAGATTATTTTAAAACAATCGCCTTCAGTTACAGGATGGGAACATCAACTGTCTTAAAATCAAAGTGCATCTGGGTCAACCCCTGGCTTAAGGATCTGCAATCGGGGTGGATCTTAACAACGAAGGGAGCATATGACAAAAACCTAGGTGCATATTTTCAGAAATATGGTATACAAAGTTAAATACATAACAGTAATTGCAGACATCAGTGTGTGTTATAATGCAGTGAGCAGATTTGTTGAGGTTCTGATGTGATGGCCTCACTGACCGCCTGAGAGGTTCTATGTACCCAAATACCCAAAAATTCTCCACACCCTCTACCTCCTGGGAGTGAACCGCTTGTCCTACCAAAGTCTTGCTCCTGTGGACTAGGTTTATTAGTTATAGTGTGCATGATAAAGTGACTGTAAATGTATGAATCATGCTCAATTTACACCCTATTTTTTTTAGTTTAGGTGCACATTTAAAAACCTGTCCTGTCTCAAATGTGCACAACGGGGGGAGGAGAATTCACATGTGGATGTCTGCAGCTGACAACAAGGGTTTAAGTCCATAGCGTTTTTTTCTCTCTCCCTTTATCCCTTACTATACTAATACTAAACTTAGTATAACCTTTAATTGAAAAAGAAAGTTAGCGCTTCTTAATGACAGGATATGCAAGCCGTGCAGGCAGCATTATAAGAACCAATCAGAGTTCGCGAATTGCCACGTGATCGCCTGTGTCTACAGAAGTCGCTCAGGAGGGTGCTTGGAAAGTAGAGCCCTCTACTTCAATCAACTGGTTGGACAATTGCTCGCAACTGGTTGCAGGGACATCCACATGTAAGTGACTCGGTTGCCATCAACTAAGTTGCACACCTGATCGCTCATTGACCTAGCTGCATTAAGGCACACAGATAGTACATTGTTTTCATTAGGAAGGTTGAGAAGTGTTGTTGAGTTGAGCCTTTGCTCTGGCTTGCAGGTGCTCATTGAAGACCTGTTTCTCCACAGACGAGTCTGTAGCTTCAGGAAGGCCCTCCTCAGGGCAGCATCCTCGCTCGTCCAGGCCCGGATCGGCCAGGAGGCCCTGGACAGCACAGAGACCGGCCAGCGCGGGGATGCCTGGGAGCAACCGGCCTCTGTCAGCCGGGGGATTACACCCTGGGTCTACAGGCTCTGATGAGACCATGCTGGAGGAGGATGCCAGCGACTTGACACATGGTAATCTCCACTTGCAGTGTTGGGGATTGGTCTTCAATTGGAAATACTTACAGATACATTTGACACTCCAGGCATCATCCCATGTTCATTATTAGATCTAAGGACTCATCTATAACTATAAAACTAAATTCAGAAATACTTAATGAGTTCAACGACAAACGTTTTGACGAGAAGTCTTTCTCAATGTCTTCAGTGTAACAGATCTAGGGACTGTGCGGACCATACACATGCTTTAGCTACTGTATATTGACACCCAATTTGATAGATACTGCCTACCGTATGCACCTGGTAGCGCTTCATTTTGTGGTTGGATACACACGATAGACATCTGAACAGAGTTGTCAGTAGAGGTTAATTCTGAACAAGGGGTACTTAGAATACTGCCAGATCTGCTGTCTTGACCATTATCATTAAAACTTCCTAAAATAGCTTTTCATATCAGAGATGTCATATGTCATGTGATGCAGTGTTACGCAGAAGTGTGTGCTGCATATTACAGGTGTTTCCAACTTGAACTGGGATTGTCAATGGGAATTCGACTAGGTCAGACCTGTTTCAGACATTGCTCCCCATGGTATAAAAATCCTCCATGTCATTTATTTTACAGGTGTTGGACAGGTCATTTGTGGGAATCCTATTAAAGCCCTACGTGCAAGAAGGCAAAAACTGAATGTAAGCTTTATTGTATTGCTTTCTAACTTCTTTTAGAGACCTTAAAGCCCATTGATACTTCCTGGAGTCACTGGTGTTCATAGTTACTCCTAGATTTGTCTTTTTCAGCCCAAACAGCAGCAGAGGATGGAGTGTTGTGGAGGACTGAATTATAGAGGCTGTCATCGTTCAGTAGATCACTCATGTAGCTTATCTCATGTGACTCAGATACCAAATAATAAAATGTTGTGATAGATTTTTTTATCACTTCAAACAAAACGGGCACCTTGCATTTGACTTTCAACTTTAAAATATGCTGTTGCCACCATCTTGTAGACTGGTTGGGTTTGGGGGCTTGAAGTGTATTTAGTAATTCTTACCTTGAAATGCATAGCTATTCACCAAGATTGTATTGTTTTTGTTAAAGAAGTGTTTTTAGTGCAGATCATAACTGTATTTTTGTAATCATATAATCTAAATTTCTAGACAATTCACAGAGCAAAACTTCAACGTGATGATATTCTTGCATTAAAGAATACTATTACATTTTAATTAGTTATTGTTAATACCTGTTTACTACATACATGTAATTCCTACATAAAATAAATCCTGCATTACACAGATTATTGTGTTTTATGTGGTGGTGACTGACTTCAGAAAAACTGACATCATACATGATATGGAAGTCGCCCAGACCCACTATTTACTATACTGGGACTTAATTTTAAAAAGAGCACAGTGTTTTGATGCATCTTTTTTTCCATCTAAATCTCTGCCTGGTTCTGTTTTCCCTGAGATTAAATTAAAGGTCTAAGTGTTTTTATCTGTTATGTTGCTGATGAAATAAAGTTATATGGTTGTATGGTCATGGCTCCCATATGCCCCATAATGCCGCTACAGTAGCATTAGCATTCTACTTGTAAGGCAGAACACAAATTGCAAGTCATATCTATGGCTCCCCAGCAACAGCATTATAAAGTGGGAGCACTGTAATATATAGATTCTACAACTTTGATGGTGTTTTTTTTTTTAGTTGGGCTTTACACTTACATGCATGTATAAATTATATTTTATTTAGCTAATTAGAAGATGTTTGGTGTTGACAACCTAAGAATTAGTAGTTCAATTACATTTTACCTACACAATTACTGTATTTGCTTTCACTATTTTTGTTAGGCATTAAAAAACATAATCTTTTCTAAGTTAATATTAAAGAGTAAGTAGTGGGGTTCCAAAAAATATAGCGTTATATATCCCCACGTATGCACTAGGGTTTGAGATCTGTCCTCTAAATCACTGCAGGAAGAGCGATTAAAAAAAAATAAATAGTGTTCTGGATTTTCTGTTCCGTGTTACCTGATTGACAATGTGGGCAATAATCCTTACACTATCAGTGCACTAGAGTTGCCATTTTGAAAATAGCTTTGAAACAGACTTTAAAGTAAATAACTCTAAACATATAATTTTCAGCTGGCTTCTCCATCTCCTCCAAATCCCTTTGCACACTACAGCCACAAACCAGAACACACCTTCGACATAGAACTTGAAAATAGGGGTCGAGAGGACATTTTTGCTGAACTGAAGGCATGGAGGATGGAACATAACAAGTAGGAACTATTTATTCTTTTTTCAATTCTAAATGTGTGTATTTAGTTCTAGTTAAATATAAGGGACAATTCCACTGGCTTGCCAGTGCCAGTCTTATCAGTGACCATTGCAGAAACCTAGTTTTTTGGTACCAGAACAGGATTATATCATATGTTCCACATAGATACGTTTAGACATCATCCTGAGCAATATATTAAAGTCAAGATGAGTCCCACTTTGTGTTATTGTAATATGAGTTTGCAGGTTGGTACCATAAATACTTACTTACAACCAAAATGAGATGCACTTGTATTCGTTGTTTCAACTGTTGCTGAACAGAGGTTTGTGTATTATGATAAAAAGTAAAACATAGGAAAAGCTGATGAATAAGTGTGATACTGTATATCGTTGCTATGAATGCATGCTCTCCCTATCACATTTAAGTTACCAAAAGCCCATTAATGATCATTTTATGATATTGCACTGATAATGTAGCCTAACATTTAGCATGATATTGTGGCCTGCATGATACATGTTGTATTCTGAATGTAGTACCCCAGTTGCTGTGTGTGAAACCTTGATAATCTTGTCCTTTTATTGCAGGCGGCTGGATGCGATTCAGAAGGAGCGAGAGCCCCAGGTGCTGAAGATCTCCCATAGTGATGATGAGGAGGGGGAGCAGGATCGGTACAGCCTGAGTGACAGCGCTGAGGAAGATGAGATCAAGGGAGCCTTGAGTGATGATTGGACTGCCAGGACATCTCCAGACTCCTCATTCCAGTCCTCTGGATACCCCTTTCCTCCTCCTCCTGGTAAGATCAATGCACTCCCACCTGCTACTCCATGTTTCATACTCATGGCAAACAATGCCTTGGTCATTTTTGCCTTGAAATACATTTCAAGCATTTGAATATTTGTTCCACAAATAGCTGGTAAATAATTAACTTGAAATCTATTATTATTATGTGTTTATTTAGCAGACACAAGGAGGTTAAGTGCCTTGCTCAGGGTCACACAATGAGTCAGTGACTGAGGTGGGATTTGAACCGGGGACCTTCTGGTTACAAGCCCATTTCTTTAACCACTGGACCACACAGCCTACTACACTAGGTTAAAGAAATCTGTTTGCAGGCTTTACTTTCAGATAGTGTTGCACTTCCTTGGTAATTTCACCTGAAAGTTGAAATTGTCCCCACCTCTTCAGAGCCTTCTTACATGTGAAGGGAAGGCAAGCAAACTGAAACCTTTCTTTTACCTAGTGTTAGCTAAAACCCCTTTAGAGGGATCCTTTATATCATTTGTATTTTCCCAATATGTAATTTCTTACCTTTATTATCCCATCATGTGTGTTTGGTATGATTCTCTATTATTTCTGCGTAGATCATTATTTTACTAACTACACAGTAAAAAGGCTGATTGTGAGGAAGTGAGTATGCCTTAAGTGTAAAAATTATTACTTTGTAATGTATCGAGAAAGAGAAACTGCTTGTCAAGTACAGACAATCTTTGTACAACACACAGACTCTAAATTGTTTTGTAAGCCAGTTGTATTTTTTTTGGAAGAATGCTAATAAATATAATAAATATTTTAATTATTATTATTATTATTAGTGGCCCTAAACCTCTCTCCGAGCCCCCCAGTTTGCCCATCTCCCCCCTGTCCCCTGGGAGCTCCCTCTGGAGTTCGGAGGACCCACAACCTGCAAGCGTGGCGCCTGAAGATCCCGGACCTGGGGCAGCAGGAGGGAGTACAGGGGCTGGGACAGGGAACAGGGACACCTCCATCCAGAGCACAGACTGGAGCGCTACACTCAGATGAGAAGTTTGCCCTTCTGGATCAAGAGAATTCAACCATAGAGGTGGTGAGGCCAAAAGTACATCAGCATCTGAGGGCCAGTCTTTCCAGCATGGAATCCACCAGGCCTGTTTCTGGACCAGCTGCTGTAGGACCCCGGATTCACAAGTAGGCATTTTAGAAAATTCTGTATGCTGTGAAACCCCACTAGTCCCAGCTGATTGAAAAGAGATATTTGGATATTGAAATTATTACTGTAAAATTGTTAATTTGACATCAAGTAATCTCCATATGTAATTGTAATACAGGTGCTTTAAATTTATTAATGAAAGTGCTATACTGCACTGTAAAGACATAAAGGAAGGATTACTGCATTTTCTGTAAGACAACAAAGTAAATGTGTTACAGGGTACTGTTACACAGTAGACGTGTTTGTAAAATGAATGGTTCCCTTTCAAGTACGAAATGTAACCATTACCGAATGGGTATTTACCTCCTAAAGACCCGAATCCTGAATACTTTGCATGTGATATTTAAGCGAATCGCTGTAATAGTTTTTCTGTTTATGTGTATTTGTGCATAACAGCCTGAACCGGTCTTAAACCAGTACCGACCCAGTGCTGAAGCCACCGAACCAGTACTGAAACCCGTGCGGAAGTCATTGAACCGGTGCCGAACCGTCCCAGTTCCGAACTGGTGCCAAAGCCACCGAACCAGTACCGACCCGGTGTTTAGTACACCAAACCGGTACCTAACCGACCCGTTGCCAAGGTCATCAAATCGTTCAATACATAAGCAGATTGAGGCAACAGCTGTACAACCCTATACTGTACATTGCATTGCTTGCTTCTTGCATCATGCCCAGGTTCTATCCCTGTGAGACATGCAATGCCAGTCTGCCTATGGAGGACAAGCACAACAGGTGCCCTTCCTGCCTGGGGCCGGAGCATGCCAAGGAGGTACTGGTTAATCACAGCTTCTGCAAATTTTGAGCCCCTTCAAGCGCATGCTTGAGAAAAGGTTATCCTGCAACTCAAAGGAACATTCTTACTCCTGCTCAGTACTCTCCCCATCAATCTCTCTTAGAGAGGTTGCTGCGTTCTCTCCCCATGGCTTTGTGCCAGGGAGAGCGGAGGATGCACCCGGGAAAGCAGTCCAGGCAGGAAACTGTCTTCCTCATCCTCCTCGAGCTCTGCCTCTCCTTCCCCTCCCCCGCATAAGAGGAAGAAGAGTTGCCGTTCCAGGCGATCGGCAGACTTGGAGCAGATGGAAAACATCTGACAGCTGTTTCACACCAGGGAACTGTTCTTGCTGAATTGCTGCAGGAACACTTGGCACCGCTTGCCCCCTTGGGGCCCCACGGGGCTGCAAGCACATATTGGCCACAGGAGGACATACTGGCCATCGGAGCCTCTGAGGAAGTCCGAGGACGTGGAGTCGGACAGAACGTCCCCAGCGGTAAAGCTCTCCCTGACGGCAGAGCTCATACCGCTAATCAAGAGGACCACTGCAACCTTGCACGTGCCCTGGCCTACAGCAGGAGAAACAAGGTGCTCCATATAGCCCCATACTGGCCCAGGAGAATCTGGTTTTCAACCATAATGCAGCTCCTGAGCGTCCAGCCGTGGAGACTGCTGACGTGCCGCAACCTGCTCAGCCAGACACGGGGGACCTCATGGCATCCCAACCCATCGAGCCTGCAACTCTGGGTTTGGCCCCTGAGTGGCTGCATTTTAGTCGTATGGGACTTTCCAACAGGGTTATTGACACCCTACAGAATGCCAGGGCAGCATCCACGTGTTCCCAGTACGGATACAAGCAGGACATTTTTGATGAGGGAAAATCCCCCTCCACGTTAAAGGTCTATCTGGCAGCTATTTCAGCTTGCCATGTCAAGATTGTCTCCCCAGGAGCTCACTTCCTGGCGGGGCAATTTTTTAAAGAGGCTTGGCGACTTCGTCCGCCTATGAAGGACATAGTCCCTCGCTCAAGGCTAACCGTGGTACTTAATGCACTCATGAAGCCTCCATTTGGACCCATGCATTCAACTGAGCTGAAATTGCTATCATTTAAAGTGGCTTTCTTGCTTGCTATCACCTCTGCAAAGCGGGTGAGTGAGATGCAGGCATTCTCTATCATGAAAGCCTGCTTATTTTTTTACAGAGGACAGGACAAAGGTCACGCTCCGTACCAATCATGCCTTCTTGCCGAAGACTATCTCGGCTTTCCATGTCAACCAGTCTGTGGAATTGGAGACTTTCTATCTACCTCCTTTCCAGTTTGACAGGGAGCGACAGCTCCATATGCTCTGCCCAGTTTGGGCCCTGGCGTATTATGTTGACAGGACAAAAAGTTGGATGCAGTCTGAACAATTTTTTGTCTGCTATGGGGCAAAGTCCTGTGATCAAGCCCTGTCTAAGCAGCGTCACAGGCTCTGTCAGGATGTGAGTGGTGTGTGGATAAAAAGGAAATATCCCAAAACAATATTTTATAGTGCAAAAAAGTCTGTTCTTTATTTTACACTTTGTTTAGAAATAATAATAATAATCAAAAATGGTAATAATCCACCCTATACCAACAATGGTATAGGGCAAGGTTGAACAGGTTTCAGTCCCAAAACAAAAGTCCAACACTCCAATAGCCACAATCCTCCGTGCATGAAAACTGTGCTGTTTGGTACAGTACGTGATGCGTGTCTGTGTTGTGCAGTGCAGTGAGGGTAGTGCACAAGGTGTGGTGCTGACTCTGTGGCTGCAGCTCCTGACTCTCAATTCTCCTCTGCAAGACAAACAACACTTAACAAACAACAAACAAAACAGCGCTTCGGCTCAGGTTTCACATTCAGCGTGAGGGGGCTGTACTCGCGCAACTGGGTCCCCTTTGTACAACTCCTCCCTGCAGTCAGCCCAGCGTCATGGTTTACCCAATCGCTGCCTGACCCATATGTGACCGCAATGGAGTTCTTTAGAGCACTTGCTCTAAAGATGGCTGACTTCTGGTTTCTACCTACCGTGTCAGTCAAGGGGAAAACATACAACCAACCTTACACAGCGCCTTTTCTGGTTGGGAGGGAGATTTACAGCTCAAATAGCTTTGGTATAAAGTATTCAGGATTCATGTCTTTAGGAGGTAAATACCCATTCGGTAATGGTTACATTTCTAGTTCAGGGAACCAGGGTTATGATAATAACCTAACATTCTACTGTGCTGTATAGTATGTCCAAGTTTTGTATTGGATGTTAATGGATGTTAAAACCCAGAGGCAGCGGTACAGTCTTTTTTAGGTTCTTATAATAAATTAAGACTATCAATTTACAAATCCTCAATGTATATTCTTCTATAAGGTTATTTATTTAATGTTAATTAATACATAGATAAATAATTAAATAAAGTGTCCAATTTCCTTTCAAAATAATGCAGTTTAAAATTATTGTTATGTGATAGCCATTCTATTTGCAGGGCTTGAAACTCACACTAGCCCCAAACCTGGTCCTGTGTTTCTGAATTTCCCTTGTTTGGGTATACTATTCTAATGCCCATGTACCAGGAGTTTGAACAGTCAGGCCTGGTAAATCTGCTCTGAATTGATCGCATTCGCATCACAACATGAAGAAGTCACACCAAAGTCTGTACTGATTTAATATTAGGAGCTTGGAGATCCAGTATAAGGGAGGAGCAATTTATTCAACATCATTGGCTCCTGATCATTAAAATAATGTACTTAATTGAAGGTAGTTCTAAAACCAAGGACTATGAATATGGCAAGTGTGAGTTTCAAGCCATGTGGATTACATGTTATGTTGGTGATGTTATTGTGCGGTGGTGAGTCAGTTATACCAGTCTTTACTGTCAAATTGACATGGCTGTTTTTTGTATTAAAGAACTGCAGTTGACAGAAGCCCTCAAAAACCTATTGACACCCATCAGCCGATCATCCGCTCTTCTATAAAAACACCTGAGAGACCCTGCGTACCGCACGCTATCCGCCCACTCACAGCAAAGGCTGCGCTACAGAGACTGCCTAACAGACCTGCTCTCATTCCTGGATGGGGAAACACTGACTACAGCTAAGAGCTCACAGAACAACCTGCAGGCAAGAAGAACAAGGGGACTCGTAATGCTGGCTTGAGACTGTGAGCAAGAAATGCAGGTCCCAGCATCATGAACAACGGGTGTGCTATACTGTATGCTCTAATCCATTTATTTCTTAACATCGACAGCGATTATTAATGTATTGCTCTGTAGAGTATGTGAGTCAATATTGACTTTTCAGCAATTCAGTAGGACATGTATTGCATATAGATGCAGTTTTCATGCTGCGCACAGATCCTTTATTAAATTGTAAACCATCAAAAATATACATCTTTCCCAGTGATTGATAGACCCACTTTGTAGCTAACAAAATCAGTCAAAACCAATAAGTTATTAAGCTCAAGTGTAATCTATTGCAGTTGTCTCCAAATCATCTTGACATTGTGCATTGTTAGCGGATTATATGCATATTGGTTGTATTTAAACTAGTTGAAGGGTTTTGACTGCACAGAGCTTGTTGTATTTAGCCTTTAGTTCAGTATAGACTCAAGACAGTCCTATAGACTCAGGTCCTTCCTGCAGAACCATGCAGGGCGTGTGTACTGGTGAATGCTGTTTCATGTCCATCACAGCTACTGTTAGTGGTTCTTTTTTATTTTAGTAATAACTGAAGCAAATGGTGCATGTATTTAATAAGTCCCACTATTTTAAACTGAAAAAACCCTTGTTTGAAGAGTGTGTCGATGCTTGACAGTAACAGGAGTTCACTGTTTCTTGTTTGACTAGGTAGCATTCTAATTTAATTAGGATTTAATACAACTCGTTCTTTGTATATAGCGATTATTCACAAGATTAAAAAATGGGATAACATTTAACTCACACTGATCACTTCAATTGTGATTTGAATGAGAAAAAATAACCTGGACTATTAATAGTACTGCTAAACTATATCTTTTAATAGTACCATAATGGATACCCGGGTATTGAAGTTAAGCCAAGGTTTTTTCTAAAGCCAACTTTTTTGGGGGTTGTGATCATTCCATTTATACAGCATGTCTATTGTTTATTGCAGTATGGTCTTAAACATGCAGAACGGCACGTACATTTTATTTGTGTTTTATAAGTCCATTTTAAAAAATCTGAATTTGTAAACTATATATCAGATCATTTAAAAAGATTTACTTTAGATCAGATCATTTAAAAAGATTTTTTGACCTTTAACAAAAAACAAAAAGGCTGACTGTATAATAAATGTTTTTGTTAATGCTTTGTTTACACCTTGTACTACAGAATGTATTTATTTTATAATAAAAAATATTTTAAAATGGGGTCTCAAGTAATGTATCAATTGTGTATTTGTCTAATGAGTGTGTTTCAGTGACATGGGTCTACTTATGGTTGATTGACATGAGTTGTAGCTTCATATTTCTGTAATTTATTTCCACTTTTGAGAAGTATTCCTGGGAATGTATCAGTTATTATTTAAAAAATATATATTAAATCAGGTGGAAATCGGTAAAAAAATAAAAAAAAAATCCTAGTTTTTTTTATATAAATATGGGGGATATTAGTGGGGCATGTCCTCCTGTATACCTTGGGTTCAGTTGAAAGAATGCCATACTTTATTTCTACCCAACAATGCTGCACTAGTACCCTAATAGCAATGACTGCTTTCAAGATGCTAATGAATTAACATTCCAGAATACACCTTGCAGAGTCTAAGCCACATTGTGTCCAGACTGATCAGGACCAAACGGTGACCTGATTTTGGGTGGCCAGGCAGTATATATCAATATTAGTTCAAATTTAAAAGTTTAGGCAAACTTTGCAGTAGAAAAAAAAAAGAATCTGGCCTTTAAAGTACAATATAGATATACATTTTTCTGAATCTTCATAAACAATCCTAAACAATTCCCCTGATGCTCCCCCTGGATGCACAGCTGTGCTTTTGCCTTTTAATATTCACAGTCTGTGATCGCCATCTGCTGGCAGAGTTTGGTTTTATTTTCACAAAGAAGTGAGAGCTTGACACTTTTCAAATGGATTAAGCACCTGCCCCCTACCTTCTAATGACATGCACATCAGCAGTGATTGGTGGATAGCTAAGGAACTTGAAGACATATTTGGGGCGGGCACCATTCTGAGCATTCAAAGCTCCTAAAGGACCTTTAGCACTTAGTCTGTGTATCTGAAGAGAATAAAACATGGACATAAAAACCTACTTAATAATGTTAATGTCACCCTCTGGTTATTATTGGGAGTGCGTAAAAGCCGGACCAAGACAAAACTACCTGGACGAGGCATTAAAACTGCTCAGATCATCTTAAATAAATACATCAAATTATTACTCCCTCTCCATGCATTACATACCAAAAGGAATTATCATTATGGCAGTTTTTCTAAATAAATGTTTATGTAATAATTATCACTTGTGGTGCTGAAGACAGATTCATGATTGTTGATTCACGAATCCACAATTTGTGCTACGAATCCACAGAAAAGTATTACACATTTCAAACATAACACTTAGAAAAGAGCTTGTCATTTCACTTTAGCATTGCATTTGTTTCTATGCAGGAAGCCCACCAATCATCCTCATTACGTATTTGATTAGCAACTCCTGCGCTCATGTGTTTTAGCGTTTATAATCCCTGCAGGCACCAATTTGTGGGAGAGAGGAGAGACTGACCTCTGAGGAGGTCAGGCACGTTTGGAGTTTGTTATTCTTCTGAGCTAAGTGCAAATAAATCTATGTGGTTCTGGTGAGAAGCTAGAGGTCATGTTTACTTGGTCACTGCTTAAAATGAACCACTGTGCATAGAAGTAATGTTACTAGAACTTACGCTGATGTTACCAAAAACTTTTCACAGTCTGTGGTTATTTATTTTAGTTATACATTACATTCGGGCATAGTGAACAGTAAAAATACTGCTCTCCCATTGTTTTCTTCGGAGGTCAGCCATCCTGTTATTACTGAATAACGGGACGGCAAATAAAGCACATCTGAGATGACACTAGTAATTAATGACATCTGTTCTAAAACATAGTTCGCCCTAATACTTTAAGTACAACAAAGAAACTAGGACCAGAGGCCACATTCGGAAACTAAGTGGAGATAGACTTACAGTAGAACAGAGGGTAGCAAACAGTCCTTTACACAGACTGGTGAGGGTACTGAAATGGGCTACCTAAGCGTATTGTTGATGCTAAACTACTGGGATCCTTTAAGACCCAACTTGACAAAATGTTTAGATCAATCAGCTATTAGGAGCCTGCCGAGCAAGAGAGGCCATGTACTAATGTGTGTATGTACCAAATCATCTGCAAGGTTTTAGGCCAAAGAAAGAATTCTTCAAAATACTGTACATTCTTATAAACACAGCTTCAATGTTATCTAAATATTGTCATAGTGCACCCATGCTTTAAAATGTTGAGGATTGATGGGCTCAGAACAGGAAGGTAAGAGCGCAGCACAGAAATATTTCAACATCTCTGAGACAGCCATAAATATTAATGATATTTACAACCAGAAAAACTGTGCTCCAGGCAGCAGAAGGAATGTTCTTTATGCACATAGTTCTGCCTAGACTTGTGCACCCTACCGCTGCTGAGACGTGCACTAGCCCATACACCATATTGTATGGGTGCTTCAATTTGTATGCAGAGAATGTCTCAAGAATGTCCAGAGCAGACACGGGACCTGTATAGTTGACCCAAAAGACACTCACATACCATAAGAGACAAGGCTACCAGGCTTAACCAGCATGAGCTGGAGTGAACAAGTGTGCTTTTAGTTTGGATTAAACAGAAATACAACGGAAATACAAAATCTTTAGGCAGCGGATTCCAAAGCGTTACTTCCACACAGCCAAAAAAACAGTCACCAAAATTGCTTTGTTTAAATCCTGGTACAATCAAGACACCAGTCTTGGTTGATTACAACTGGCACTCAGGGACGTGAGGACGTAAGAGCTGAGTGATGTAAGAAGGGGATGAGCTGCGTAGAGTATGATAAGTAAGCAGCAACATCTTAAATCTAATACAGGATTTGACTGACAGCTAATGATGGTGAAAGAGCGCTGGAGTAATGATCTCAGAGTGTTTAGAAAAAATAGTGGCAGCACCATTCTAGATTCATTGCAGCCTGTTGATGGTTGGAAAGTAGACCAATGAAAAGCGAGTTACAGGGTTCACCTCAATCAAAAAAGATTAGCAACACAATTCCGGACATAGGAGAACTTGGCAATTTATGTAATAATGTTTTAAAAACAGTATTACCTCTTTAAACTATAATAAATCGAATGGTCTAGCAGGACTCTAACACAGCAAAACAACAACAAAAGGAAGACAAAGGGACTGGCAATAACGGGCCCAGCAAGTAAGTATAAGTCCTCTGATGCTGTGTGTGCTACTGGCACCATGTGCATATTTTAGGAAATCTTGGCCTCAATTCATGTTTGGCAGCAGTTCTAGGCTGGTGGTATGAATGGAATAACAGGAGGAATACCCAGCTAGGATACCTCATTTTCTTATTTTTAAAGTTGAAATATTGTACATTATATAGAAACCAGATATTGCTTTTTTTGTTTATGGAGGTCAGTTGTTCCCTTATTACTCAATAACAGAACAGAAAATAAAGCATAGCTGAGAGATGACACTGTTAACGACACCTGTTCTAAAGCCACTGTGTCCCTGTTTATAAACATTCTCTGGAGGTGCTTTTATAAGGGAGAATAAACTAACCTGGAAAGCAGCTGAAAATGATTCCATGAACTGCAAACTTGATTTTTTTTTATCTTTAAAACAGTCCTGAAAGTTCTAGGAGGGCGAATTCTGACCCTGATTTCAAGTTCTGGGAGGGCCCATTCTGACTCTTTTAAAGCCTATAAGGCCTCAAAGTGCTGTACCAGGAGCTTCAAAACATTTTTCAGAACATTGTCATTTACACTGGATACCCACGCTCTGCCTCTCCATGCAGCTCCAGATTGTCCAGCATTTTTTTCTGAGAATGTGGGCACCATGTGAGCTTATAAGTGGTGGTGACTTCATTGAGAGGTCATTTAAGTCTTTAAATATTGTGTCGTGATTATTACTCAAAGTATTTTTCATCTCTGGCTTTGCTTTATAATACAGTGGTTTACAGAAGGTAATCTATGTGACATGAGTGCTCTCTACAGGTTTAGGGGAACTGCGTGGCTGGCTATGACCTGCTTCGCGCCAGCAACAAGCAACACAGTTTTAGAGGAACTGCCGTGTCTGCGAATGACCGAGTGTCTCCCTTGCTAAATCCATGGATATGTGGTTGCAGGGTGACTTAGGGGAGGTAGTTAGGAGAGCATAGGGTCGCATCCTGGCTGTGTAAGGTCGCCAATCCTTGCTGGAGATTTCACAGGGAGTGTTGCATAGGTAAAATCAGCAGAGTGGCCTACACCGCTCTACAATGGCCCCAACTAGCCAGAAACCTGATGGGGGCATCTTCAGGGCTGTCCTTTGTCCACCAAGGGCTGGTAGCTCGCCAACATCCATTTATGAGCCCCTGGGTTTAGAGACTTGGCATTGGGAGCAGTGGGCACCCACTGAACTTTCATTCTCCTGAGCTGTTGTGAGCAGTGAGGGAAAATAACATTCAAAATTAGAGTAAAATAATTGGGCGCCGTATAATAAAAAAAGAAGAGACAGCACTTTTTTTGTATAGTCAATGGTCTATCTGTTTAAATGACTTGTACTGGTCCCACAGTGGTGACCAGTTTGTTTTTCTTATTTCTCTTGAACAGTACTCAATTACAAAGCCTGCAAGTCGAACTATCCAATTACTGTACGTATATTTTGTATAATTCTCTATTGCTGTTTAGATCATTTTTTCAATCATTGGGGCTGCTTCTGAAGTTTCTGAAGTGAGGTGGTTTTAGAGAAGACCACTAGGGGTGCACAACTGTACCCACCCATAGCAACTTAGTAAATGGAAAATCTCTAGACAGAAATCAGTTTGTAGATGGTATATCCCTTTAAGTTAGCACTCCTAGGATGCTAGGTTTTTTTTATAAATTTAGTCGTATCCAATTAGTTTTTATTATTTTCTCGCCAATTCGAAATGCCCAATTATTTTCAGGCTCAGCTCACTGCTACCACCCCAGCGCTGACTCGGGAGGGGCGAAGATGAACACACGCTGTCCTCCGAAGCTGTCCTGGTGCGCGGTGAGCCGAGGACACCCTGGACACCCTCTATAGCCTGGACTCGAACTCGCGACGTCCAGGCTATAGAGCGCATCCTGCACTCTAGCGAGTGATTTTACTGGATGCGCCACTCGGGAGCCCAGAAAAATGCTAGTTTGGAGTCTATGTACATTTTTGTGCCCTTATTACAATAACCACAATTATAAAGCTGACTCAGACAGACAGCTCAATTAATTTCCCAACTTGCATATACAAGAAAAGAAACATACAAGGCAGAGAGGAAGATGACTCAACATTGGTAGCTAGCTTTAAGATTCACACCTTACTCATTTGTATAGCAGCACAAGTGCCTGATATCATTGTAGAAATGTGTTGGGAAATATTATGTTAGTTTTGCAGTGTATATTATTATTAATTTCTTAGCAGACGCCCTTATCCAGGGCGACTTACAGTTGTTACAAGAGATCACACTATTTTTAACATACAATTACATTATTTTTTACAAATTATTTTTACATATAATTACCCGTTTATACAGTTTGGTTTTTACTGGAACAATTTAGGTAATCCCAGCTGGGATTGAACCCACAATCCTCCAGTCAAGAGTCCAGAGCCCTAACCACTACTCCACACAGTTTCTGTTTTTCAGAGTTTGTATACTGTACGAAAAATACATTGGGCCATAGCAAACCCAAGTCACATCAAAAGGGGTCCCAGTTAAAAAAAGTCTAAGAACCAGTAAAATACATGGTTGAAAAGACAGACACAGTATTACACTGAGTAAGTTGTGATTAGGAAGCGGTGCTCCACATATACAGTATGCAAAACTCTAAAGTGTGACAGATACTGTAGATATGCAGGCCAGCCTCCACTATATCCCTGTCACCAGGGATATGCATCTCCAGCAAGGATAATAAAACATAAGAAGAGGTTCTGCTTTTCCGACAGGCTGAAATACAGTATGTTAATTACATACAGTACACCAGAAGAATTATTCCTTCAAACAATACATTTCATAAAAAGACAACTTCAATAGTTTTGCTCTTCTTTATAGTAAAAGAGCAATATAGAGACTGTAGCAGTCAAATCATAACAATAACAGATAACTAACATAGACCCCGGTCACACTACTGGGCTACCTCAGGGGCTGCCTCAAGGGTCGGCCCATATTTAGGTCTGCAACCCTGTTCACATTTGTGGTTTAAGGCACATATGTGGCTGAAAAACAGGCCTAAAATGTGGCGAATAGCTGTTTTTTTTTTTTAATAAAATGATAACCTGACTCAGAATGGAAGAGCTAATGCAATTATACAGCAATTCTTGATTTGTTGTGGATATTTCTTATTAATATATATTTTTTCAATGCAGTCAGCACAGTAGCAATTTTGTAGCAATATATATTATTGATTATCTTGACAGTGTTATGGTGCATCAACGATCTTAATATTTGTGGATGAGAACATGTGTGTGTAAAAGCAAGCAGCTAAAAGAAATAAATCAGCATTTTAATGTAGACACACATTTCTGTAGCTATGTACATCGTTGCATGTAATTTACTTTACCAATTGCCTGACCAATCGCAGGTGGTCTCTCAAACCTACTGCATGTTTCACTCCATTTTAGGAATTGTCAGTTTGGTCTTCCCACCCTACTCTCACAAGACCGAGGATACCTCAGGGCTGTTGACTTCCGACAGTCAAATACATTTTTATGGTGGGATTTGTCTCAGTTTCCCCATGGATACAGAGCCGCCGGGTCAGCTGGTCCCGGAAATGTTGGCCCACCACGCGGGGCCTAACTCCAGGGGGGCGTTGATAGTCCCCGGACCGGTGACGATACGTCTCCTCGGTGACGTTGAGGTGTTAGAGGATCGTCTACTTGACCAGGTCATAATCCACCATGACTCGGTAGATACGCCTGTGCTTCCCCGATCAAGAAGAAAGATCAGAAGAAAGATATTCAATATTTTTCAAGGCTTCAACCAAACTTATCTGTTTCCATTTGCTCACCACTAAATAAACAGTACAATCCTATAAGCTTAAAATGTCTGTTGCTTCAACTGATCGCAAGATCACCAATAAAGTGTCTACGTGTCAGTTTGCAGACAGGCTTCAGGGCGAGGCGTGGGGAGCTACTTCAAGGTCCTGAAACATTTCATACTATATGTAGACAATAATGCTATATATTAATTACCATGAAGAGATTCTGTTGTCAGGAGGTTTAACTGTAATTATGTGCCTGGATGATAGATTAAAATCATATCTGGGATGTGGATGGAAGGATGATACTAACCAAACTAATTTTGAGCCAGTAAAACATGGCTATAATTATATGTTTCATTGTATGTACTGTATTCTCATTTAAATGCTGACATAAATTGTGGTTAGCTGATGTATCTAAATGTTCTTGGCGTTGACCCTGATCCAGACATGCAGGCACAGCGTGTTAATATGGAGGACGGCCTTGAAAAGAAAAAGCTTGCAATAAGATGAAGCATATACGGAATGAGTTGTATAGTTCTGTTGCAGGAAATGTGGGGGTGTAACTGCTGTAGCTTGTAAGTTATATATATGGAATAGCAAAAGGGAAGCATGCATGTAAAAATGTATTGATATATTGGGTACAATTACACAGACAGTTGAAATTGGTTTTGTTTGCTCGGGCTGGAGGTGCTTGTGTTGTGTTTTCTACTTGCATAGCGGAGTGTTCTTGAACACTGTGTTGGGTACATCCCATATTATCAGTTAAGTAGTATGATAACCATTGGAGGAGCCTGGGTGCAGGCTGTGTGTTAGTGGCTATAAATATCAAATGAAAAGGCGACTCCTTTGTAGTTCTCTGTACTGCAGAGGGCTACCCAGTCCGTATGACGACATTGTAAACTATGAAGATTTCTAGTGAATAAAAACTACTCGTAAGACTCGTTGCAAACTTTCTTCTCAACCACACCCTACAAATACAAATAAAGTTGCATTTACAGACAGGCGCAATATGCAATTGTTCCCTCCAAGCAAATACACATCACAACGAAAACAGCTCAAATTCATAGTACCTCCCTGCGGATTTTAATAATCGCAGTACAACAATTTGACAAAATCTACTATACCACAGTTATTAATAACGTACTGAAGTGCCCATTTACAATTAGAGATCACAGATTTGTTTTTGTTTTAACCATACTTTTAGTTTATAAGTAAAATATTTAAATGCATGAGTACCTTTAATGTTATTATAATCTGAACAGAGTTTTATACATTTTATAAATATGGGGTCTAATGCGTTCATTTTTTTACCATTATTACCAGACACAACGTATGAAACATCTTTTCTGAGGGCGGCGGGGAGCAGTGAATAGCGTTTGTCCCTTGGAGGACAATGAGAGGCTGCTGAGCTTCTCCCTTGTGAATTACCATACTTTCTTTCCAGAACAACACAGTGCTGTCACATGACTTCAAAACAGAGCACAATTGAGGGCGTTTTCATTGGCTGACCTTCGTATTCAAAGCATCCGTATCCATGGCAACAGAAAGAGTCCCCTCATTATTTCTACGGGAACGTGTCATACTGGCTCACATCTACAGGGAGAGCTTCAGGTGGAGGATTTGGAGAAGCGGTTCTTTATGTGATTTACAGTAGCACTAAGAGGTGAGTGCAAGATTGCTTTCTTTTGCAGCGCTTTGTTTTGTAAACTGTAGAAGAGTTATGTTATTTTGTTGTGGAGTGTTCGCATGACAATTATAGAGAATAAGGCTTTTCATAAACTTGATATTTCATTTCGATTATTGTAGTACCAGATTTGTATTAGTTCTTATATAGCAAAGTATTGGACTATGAAAACCGTACAATAAAGATGGCATGAAGAAAATATGAATATATGAATATCTGTGTATAGCTCTAATTCACTGGCATTCAGAATTAGGCTTTTTGCTAAAGTCTGGAGACCTGTAGTGTATGTTGAATGCACGAGAGAGAGAGAGAGAGAGAGAGAGAGAGAGAGAGAGAGAGAGAGAGAGAGAGAGAGAGAGAGAGAGAGAGAGAGAGAGAGAGAGAGAGAGAGAGAGAGAGAGAGAGAGAGAGAGAGAGAGAGAGAGAGAGAGAGAGAGAGAGAGAGAGAGAACAGGTCACACCACAATCCCATCACAGGGCTGCAACTGACTAAAGTCTGGAGACCTGTAGTGTATGTTGAATGCACGAGAGAGAGAGAGAGAGAGAGAGAGAGAGAGAGAGAGAGAGAGAGAGAGAGAGAGAACAGGTCACACCACAATCCCATCACAGGGCTGCAACTGAGAGTGAGGGAGAGGGATTGAGGGTGGGAATAGTATGGAAGGAGAGAAAGGGAGGGTGAAAGAGAGAAGGGATGATGGTGAGGGAGAGCAGGAAGGAAGAAGAGAGGGAGAAAGGGAGGGTGAAAAGTTAGAGAGGGAAGGTGAAAGATAAGGAGAGAGGGAAATGTTTAGTAATGTTTAGCCAGTTAATTGTTGTATTGTTATAAATTGCTTTGGCAATACTTGTAATATAGGGTCTAGTCATGCCAATAAAGCACATTTGAATTGAATTGAGAGAGAGAGAGAGAGATATCTAAAATGTACATTTCATTTGTAATACTGATAGTACACAGTAAACCACGTCTTATTACTAACATATTCATATTACATGATTTAGTTTAGATTTCATATGATCCGTTGCAAAGAAACGGAACGTGATGGCCATTCATGAGCTATTTTGTGTTTTGATATCTTATACGTTTTTAATGTCTAAAATGTACATTTAATTTGTAATACCGAAAGGTCAATAGATGAATAGCTTAAAGGGTACATAACAACCTTTTTATTTTATTGTGTTACATGTTCCCATGTGTTGGTACAACTGTTTACGTAAGGTGTGTGTATTTATTAATTTTTTTTTACATTTTGATCACTTTTTAAAACTTTTAAATAGCATTCCCTGCCTCAAGATGGCTTCCCATGTACCCGCATGGACCTATCAGAACTACATTTCCCATCATCCTCCTGTTCACTGATAAATCCATCTCAGTTACAAATGTGAGCAGGAGGATGATGGGAAATGTAGTTTTGAAAGGTACATGCAGGTACATGGAAAGCAATCTTGAGGCAGGGAATGCAATTTAAAAGTGGTCAAAATGTAATAAAAAACCTTTAAGGGGGCCCTGCGCTCAACTGGACTGCCGTGAGATTTAATATGCAGGGGGTTCTGGAACTTTTACCCATTTCTAGATATTGTGGTCATATGGCAACAGTTTAATCATCACCACTCAGTATGATTAACCAACGTTTGATGTATGTTAGTGTTTAATTAGTGTCTTTTAATAAGGCATTGTGAGTTGAAGTGGCTTTCTCTATTAGACCTCTCTTCTAGGTTGTCTGTTCATAAGAAAGCAGAGAGCCACTTCCACCTGTTACTGATTGCAATCAATCATTGAGTGGTCCCCGATAATGAGTACTGTAGGTGTAATTCAGGGCCGATTCAATCCTGGCACCTCAATACAGGCTTATTGGCTCACTCCCTCCTGCAGGTCGGCTCAGAGATGGTGGAGCTGCTAACCCCTTAGGAGTTATTGACACTCATTTGAGTTAAAAATCAATACGTTTGGGGAGAGATCTGGCTGGTGCAAAGCCCAATACAGGGTTTTCTAATGTATCACATACTGTCAATTGTACAGTGAAGTAGGTACATTTGACTGTCCAATACAAACAGATATTAGGAATTGAAATCTATTTAATAAACAGGGTCCAAGGCAGTGGATTATGAGGAGGTAGAGCCTCATATAATCCAGATCGAATAACATCCACTGACCTGACCTTCAGTTCTCCAGAGTGTTGTGGAGAATTTGGCCAGTGAGGCAACATAATTGGACATTGTAAATTGGGAGAAAATATAGAGTAAAATAATTGAGGACTAAGTGAGAGTAAAATAATTGAGGCTGGTTTGTTTTTACAGTGCTTGAAAAATGATCTTATCTAGTACTCTCCTCACACGTTCCCCCTCGCACAATATCATGGTGGTTTATCTTTTTCAGATCAACAAAAGTCTGTCCCTGTTATAAAACGCATTGTTAAAAATGAAACTGCAATAAAAGAAAATCTATTCTTCTCCACATTGCTGTTTTTTTTCACACAGACAGTATTATTCTTAATGTCTTGTAGATATGTTCAATTGGTTAAAAGATATTATTCTATAATAAAATAATCAAGTAAAATATGCAGCTGTGCAAAGGTCACATGTTAAAAACTACAGAGAGCTGGTAGTAGGTACTTGGTTAGCAGTTTTGAAGACTTTACAAAATACCTTATCCATCTATTTTTGTCTTGGCTAAATATGATCTACAAATATACACAACAAATATATGGAAGAATGCTTTTATTAAATGTAAAATAAATATCCAAACAGTGTAAACTCACCAATTGTACATTCAATACAGAATCAGCTGCCTCTAAATCCAAAATAATGTTCTCCAAAGTGACCTACAGTAAAACGTAATTACTTTAGACTGTTCCTTGTGAAATAATTTGTGCAGTCCTGGATACAAAAGCATCTACCAAACACTGCGATACATGTGATGGTCTTGATGAGCTGCTTGTATGATGAATAATAATATCAAATGATCATTTAATGGGTGATGTAAGGACACACACAAAGTGATTTGCTATCAAATTTGCACTTTGCCATCATTAATCCATTAAAATGTTATTGAAATGCATTCAAATGAAGAAAAGAGCATGGAATTGGGCAGGATCTGGATATTAAACAGGCGCAAACATTATAATGTAATGTGAGGATTTTGCCTTCTACACAGGCAGTTGCTGACTCTCCAAAAACTTTACACCTTTTCTTACAAGGTGCAAACCATTGTAGAAGCGAGTAACTAAGAGCTGTATAAAAACACACACCTGCAGAGACCTGTCATTGGCTTCAGGATGGCTGCTGTGGTACACTTCCTGATGCGATGACACTTGGCTCATGTTGAGGAGAGGCAGGAACATGTTCGGAGGAGAAGGGCAAGACGAAGAAGATCCCGCATATTCAATCCCACGGTCACTTTGTTTGGGCTATCGGAGGGTGCGGTGCTAAAGCATTATCGTCTCACTCCGCAGGTCATTGTAGACCTAATAGCTGAACTGAGGGATGAGCTAGACTCCAGCGTCAATCTAGGGATCGCTATCCCTGTGAAAGTGCTGTGTTCTCTGTACTACTTAGCCTCTGGTTCCTTTCAGACCACAATTGGAATGTCATATTTCTGGATGTCCTGCTGAAAATGACAGATCAATACATATCATTTCCTAAGGATACTCACAACTGATATTGGCTGAAGCTTTTCCAAAAAACTGTGTTTCATGCTGAGGGACCTCAGCCATAAGGACTCTCAGCTCCATCTCAGAAAACCTTTTTTTTCTGTGCGCCAAGAGAGACTTTGCTGCCCTTCCTCGACTTTTTTCTTTGCAAATGCGGCCACTAAGTAGACCGATGCGCTCGTTGAGACCCTCATTATCACCCTCATTATCATAATTGCGGATCATTATTTGTGCGTGTTGATCATTGCTCTTAAGCTTACATAGGCTGCAATGCAATTTTAATTATGCACCCAAAATTATTTGCACTGCGCCTATACTTATATCACCCCCTTAATGAGATACAGTAGGAAGAGTATGTATTCATACAGATGATTGTACCATTTGGTGAACTACGATTACGATACAATGTAAAGAAAATAGCTTGAATCACACTATTAATTGTTCACCTCTACAAACAGACCTCTTTCAAAGTTGCAGCTTTCCTATCCCATTGTTACTGAAACTGACTGGAGATGCAGTATATGTCCACAAATCTGTTGTAAAAAGGCTTGCATATTAATTGCCAACATAGTGTGGGTTCCAAAGACTTTATTGGGAGAGCACACCGTATTGGAAGATGTACAGAGCAGAAAGGCATAGGCAGCATACGGCAGGTATTCACTTGGTTACAAGCGCTTACATTATTTCAAACCTAGAAATACTGAAACACAATTCATTCAATGATCAACTTTCAGTAGAAGTCTTTTTTAATGTCTTTAAAAGATGGATAATTCAGACCTCTTATTTAAGTGACCATGAACATTGTCTAACTGATACAAGTGACTTATTTTCTGTCCTACGTTAAACAATCTGCATGAAAAAAGAAGTGCCAATAAATTGCACATTCCATAAAACAGAGTCAGACCTGCTGTGTGAAAGATGAAGCACAATGTACTTTAAATCCCAGAGTAATCCACCAAGGCAAGTCCTTTGTACTTCTGCAGGATGGTCTAATGAATAAGAAACTGTAGAACAATTGTGGCTGCATATCTACAGTGACGCCAGAGGGGCAAAGGGGGGTTGTTAAATCAAGCTGCAAGTTTCCTTTTCTTATTAACAGTCAGTATCTTAATTAATTCCTCCCCCAGACGCACAGTTTCTTGGTACAAGTAATTTAAGTGTATAGTTTTAAATTCCTCAGTGCAGAGGGAAACAATAGTCAGTTGAATGGGGTGTTTAGCATCATTCTTTCCATTTCAGAGTAATATTGAATTGAATTCCAAAGCTCAAAAGTTCACAAAATTCCTTTTCTGTGATGTCGAAACTGAGTGTTTTGACCTCCCAATTTATGATGAATATTTCTAGTGATGGGGATATATTGGCGGTGGTCACAGATTGCATTTTCTGTAAAACTTTAAAATGATGGCTTCAAATTCATATACATTACAATAAAATTTCATAGAATTGCTTTGTTGTTATTTTGTTATATCAGGGTTTGAAACTTGCACAAGCCCTGCACCCACTCCTGGGTTTTATGACTTCTCTTGTTTTGGGTATATTATTGAAATGACGAGGTGCCAGGAGTTTGAACTATCAGGCCCCTGGTAAATCTGCTCTGAACTGACTGCATTTATCACAGCTGAGTCTGTAGGTTTACGAATAGAAGTTGTTTATAGAGCGATAAACGAGGAACAGTTTGTATTTATTTCTTTATTTATTTATTTATGTATTAACATTTAGTAGTTGCCAATTGATTTGACCATGTTTTTCTCCCAATTTGAAATTATTCCAAAAAGGGAAAGCATCCTCTGAGAATGCTTTCTTATTTCTGGGAATTGATCTGAATTTACATATTTGTAGAAGTCTTGGAGTGGAACAGTGCAGTATTTTTCTTTTAAAACTGTGTCACACTGAAATTCAATCAACTGCATTAGCAGTTCATCTGATGCATCGTCGTCCACCTTGAAACAAAATGGGTGTGAAAATAAAGATACATTTTTTTTGCTGGCATGAAGACTTTGGAACTCCTACAATAGATCTTTGATGAATACAGTGTACTCAACTGCTTTTTCACTTGCAGTGTTGTCTGTACTGTTAACTTCTTTAAAGCTTGAAAAGTGAATTAGTGGTCTTTTCTTTTTTAACCCCAACACGCCCAGACTGCTCTAAAGTCGGTGCTTCAGCACCGAAGACGCAATCTCTCTTCTGGGATGTCTCATGGCAATAATAAGCAGTGGGACAATCAAACCAGTCTTTCTGAGCCTTGTATTTGAATAAGTCTAGGCACGAGGAACAAAAAAAATGTGTATCCCTACAGGCCAAATTTCATGATACACTTACCAAACGTCATACAGGAAACGCGTCTACCACCGCACTTTTTGAAGTTTAATAGTTGGACAAGATAAAAAAAAAAATAGTTGGACAAGATCGAGAGGATTGCGTACTTGACTGTACGCCTTTTATTTATTTATTATTTGTTTGTTTACAGTGGTGGCGACATTTATTGCATCACCCCATTATTTTTACGTTTACTGCTTTATCGCCATGTAGTTTTTTTATAGACCTTTTTCATTTTTGTTTTGGTATTGTTGATTTGTTTTTTGTGGTTTTATTGAATTCTAATTCTGTATGATTTTCTCTTCATACTGCAAAATTATTGAAAGTCAGGAAATATACAGTACATTATGTTTCTGTGCCAAAAATGAAATGTATTTATACTACAAACATTTTAAAAACCTGTTTGACACAGTTAATAAGTGATTTACCATACGTATTAGTGTTGTAAATCGAACCTTGATGTTGACATCGATTATCGTGCGAATTCTAACGACGAATTATCAATCATTATCGAGTTTAAATGCTTAAAAAAAAAGCCCAAACTTCCCTCACAGTAACAGTTTAAAGGCACAATAAGTCATCTTTTTATAGAGCATGGTATAAAAACGATTTCAGACAAATCCCGATGTTTTAAGACACGTTTGATAAATACATTGGCATTTAAATATAGCACTCGCCCATTTTCATATTCCTGCCGTCTCTAGCCTTTGCCTTGTTTTGTGTAAAATCTGACAAATTTCCAGTGTAAACATAACGGCAAATTAAGAAAAAAAAATCAGCGCCACTGTCCAAAGGAGAAAAAAAAAAAAAGGTTTGAAAACAAAATTAACATTATGGCATATTGACATGGAAATAATTCAATCTGTCTCTCTTTTTTTTTTTTAATTTGCTGTTGGTTACAACTTATGAATTACGTGGATCAGCTTCTTAATTTGCTGTTGGTTACAACTTAAGAATTACGTGGCCCAGCTTCTGCTAGCGGAAGCAGCAGTCCCTTCCAGTGTGCCGTGGCTGCAGAGATGCATTTCACTTTTTGCTGTCATATTTTAATCAGAACTTTACATGACTTTGCATAGCCACTTAAATTTGCATTATCTTCAGTGAATACAACTAAATCATTTTTCCAAACAGTACATTAGACGTAGCCTACCCTTTCCTGCAACGGAAACTGTCTATTTTGTGTACTTTCACCCTGCACTTAAATCCAGCACTGTACGGTGCCCGCATGTAGCACTAGCATATCCTGGCACATCTTCAGCGCAATGAGTAATTGTGTTTCGAGAAAGGCTGGTGTTGGAGAACAGATCTTTCTTTGCAAACAGTTTACCGCTCTTGCAAATGATCTCTGCAATGCCATAGCTCACACAGGTGATATTTTCTTGAATGTGAGAGCCTCTTGTAAGTACATTTTAAATGGATTTTCAGTTCCTTGGCATTCTCTTTCCATACAAGCCTGTATACTTGGAGTATGACGCTGCATGTTTGGTTTCATAATGTCGCCTCACTTTGTACTCCTTCATTACAGCAATGGCTTCTTGGCATAATAGACAAACAGCTCTTTCTTTAACTTCTGTGAAAAAAATATTTTCACGTCATATACCCTGGAGTTGCCTCTCCTGTACAAAATAATCTGTGACTTTTTAATTTTTATAACCACTAACATATTTTTTAATATACAGAAACTAAACTAATTGTATTTTTGAATCTGCAGTTTTTATAATGGATTTGCATGCCAAATTTAGCCTAAATGAACTGAAAATCAATGGACATCCTCTGTAACCGCTGTCTAGCGAATCGCTTCTTTGCACCTGGCGAACCTAAGTAGATATTGAGAAGCTACGGAACCCTAGAGGCCAGAGTTAACAGCCTGGACGTCTCTGTCTGGCCTGGCTCCTGATCAGGGGTTGCTTAGTATTCTGGGTGTAACATGGCATTCTTGAGATGAAGGAGCTGTTTTATGTAACCAACTTGTGGAACAGAGAAGAAGAAACTCTACATGTTGTCCTGGTGCCTTGCTTACTCTGTAAGGTCAAATGAATGCCATTGTTGCAAATCAGTGCCACCCAACAATGCTGCACATATATACTGATAGGGATGGCTACTTTCAAGATGACAATGCACCCATTCACCATGCCAGAAATGGTTTAAGGAATCTTCCCCCTCTATCCCCAGATCTAAATCCAACTGAGCATGCTTGGGATGAATTTGAACAATGCATTTCTCATCACAATCTTCTGTTTACCTCACTGCACCGATTGTGTGAAATAATAAGTGTAATATATTAACATCCCTCCAGACACCTTCCAGCACCTTGTGGAGTCAATGCCAAGGCCTGTCAAGACTGTGATCCGGGCAAACAGTGACCCAACCTGATATTAGGAACAGGTTCTAATAAAGCGGCAGTGTATAATAATCTGAAATTCTTCAACTGAATAATGATACTCTAGTAATGTGTGCATTTGTACTTTGTTTTACCTTGTTTAATGTGAATCACCTTCAGGAGGACCTGCAAATCTAAATCATTACAGTTGGGACGCCTCGGGAGAAGGAAAAATATCCTGAATCAGCGGCTGTCACAATTAAAGGAGAGGCCGTTGAGACGACTTTGTTTTTCTTTTCATTTTTTGTTCACATCAAGTTTTTTTTATTCCTAAACAAAATGAATCGCTGTTTTTTATTTCTACATGAAATGAAAAAGAATGAAATCACATCTTTTCACAAGACGAGGCACCTACGATGTTGACACAGCAACTTTCTTTGCAACAGCAGCCTGAGAAACTACATGAGACTCCTCCTCCTTCAAGAGTACAACATGGTTTGCACAATTTACACAAGTCACAGCATAATCACATCCTCACTGCACTGTGCTACGCGACCTGTCTTGCTCTGAAAAGCGATCTCTGTTCATCATTTGAAAATACTGTATCCCAATTAAACAAAGTGACGTCCCAATTAAACAACATAAATACCATTGGGAAGAATCGTCTCCCAGAGTTGTATCCCATTTAAGCAGAAATCCCAATTATCAGTATCCTGATTAGGTGGCGCCGACTGTATAAAATTTGCCAAGTAAAATCAAGAAGATGTAAAATGAGTACTGCCACATACAGTATGAAGCTGCTTAATTGCTATTTTTACATCTGTGCTCTGACTTGCATCTTGCTAAGATAAAATAATGAGTGTTTTTTTTTTCTTCATATTTTCCCAGCGAATCACGCAGAGGTCTTAATTGCTCTGTTAAACCACATCTATAGCGTGTAGCACAGCATTATGTTATTTTATTCTCTAGTTGTTAATATAGTTGACATCTCCCCATGGTGGGTAATTGTGCACCTGTAACCACATGTGACAATATTTTCAACAGGGGAATTACACATGACCTCCTCCTCTTTAAAAAAGAACACCCCAAACAAAAGCTACTGATACCCGTGCATATCTACACAAGAGACTGCACCCAGTGCTTCGGAAACACTTGGAAGACCCAGACATAACCCAGTGGTTTGTCAGCCAGACCGATAGCAACAGCTAACATTCTCTGAAAGTATTCACCTGGAGAAACTATGTTTTAATAAGCATAAGAAGCATGATTAAGAGAGCTTGTAAATGTTGTAATTAGTTTTTCCCTAGCTGTGTACCCTCCACTTGGTACAGCTGAGTTGAGAATTGGAAGACGTTACAGTATTTACCCAGCTGCTATAAAGCAACAGCGTGGGTTTACATAATTTAGATTCATGCAGGAATGTAGACAATAACCGATTAGATTTCACAGTAAGGGCATGCAGAAGTAATGATTAACTTCTCAGGGCCTTTTGGAAAAAAAATATTCCAGAAGCTGCCAATGTCCTTCCTCTTTAATATGCATACTTTTCACCAATAATGGTACATTGTTGTGCAGTGTGTCATCAGTTTTCTGTTGTTGTCCACACTGCATTGCACCATACATAACCA
The DNA here is from genome assembly GCF_902713425.1 of Acipenser ruthenus. NCBI lineage: Eukaryota > Metazoa > Chordata > Actinopteri > Acipenseriformes > Acipenseridae > Acipenser > Acipenser ruthenus. The sequence goes on from NC_081215.1 coordinate 15,644,156, forward strand.
TAACCAGTCAACTAAACCAAGTTAAAGTGATTGCAGCTCACAAAATAGTTACATTTACTCCTGGATGCACATCCATTCATTATATAGGTTTTGTAAAATGTGTATTATAAATACTCTATCCTGATTGGTCAAAACAGGTCGCCATGGGTCGGCACTTTTGAAAAAGGGGCAAATCACTTGTAGATATCCATACGCTACTAAAAATGCAGACATTTTGGAATTTATCGCAATAAACATGACTGACGAGATTTATGTAAATGTTGACCTTTTGGGAAACCGAAGTGTACCTGAGATATTGAATGAGTTTCTTTAATTAATCGAACCAACGATTAATTAAAGTAGTGAAAAAAAGCAAAAGTAAGTGTTCAAATAAATTACATAACTACAGAATTTCCCTATACCATTCTGAAAATAAATAGCTTGCAGAGACTGTGGTGGTTTAATGGATATTTTGTTGCCACTCCCCCGGTCTGTCCCTTCTCTGGTTGGTTGCATCTCCTGCCCTGCCTGCCTGCCTGCTGCCACTGGTCCCACCCCCTGTGCAGCTGTGTGTGATCTGATGCAGAATATTTAGTAATGCTTTGGGACAATTCCTACATAAATACTGTGAGGAACAGTATCTGATTGGTATGGATTTTTAGAGAGATGCTACCAGTAGCCATGGAAATTTGACTTTGATAACTTAGGGTTTTCAAAACAGTTCAAAGCATTTTCAAATCTATAAAACTCAATATTTATACACCAAAAACCATTGAAATGACAAGGGGAACTACTAGATTATCTAACTGTGGCATCAAACATGAGGAAATATTAATTTAACAAAGCTGTTTGTTGAGATTTAACAAAAGGGTTTTAGTGTACTATATACTTACCATCAAAATCCTGTAATAAACACAAAGCTAATGCTGACTGTACTGCATTTCAAATAAGATGTTAGCCCAGTCAATATTGTGGCATAGTTAAGATATAAGTAGCTTAATATTTGGTGGATTTGACATATCTTTTTGCTCACTGAAAAAAGTAACTGACATATCCCCCACCATAAAGTGTCAGCAGTTTAAAAAAGGAGCTCACTGTCCACTGCATACACGTGACATACAGACACGTTACCTCATAACCCACATTCTGTTACTCTCAATTACTAAAAACAGTGTTTGAATTAAATGATAGAAAACAAGCAAAGCACAAATGATCTTCCACACAAGAAAAGGCCAGTAATAATGCTCCAGCAATTGACCTTACGGATTCTGTGCCCTGTAGCTCTATACCCGTGAATGCAGACAAGCCTGGCTTTTTTGTTTAGTGGTGAAGATACTTGTTTGCTGTGTGCATTGTCACCGGTTCATGCCCAGCCTCCACCCTGTACAGTTAACACACCTTTACATTTGCAGCTAAGCAAGTATCAAAATGTGATTTTTAATTCAAATCAAACAACCATATTGTGACTAACTAGTAGCTCAATTCAAGTTCACCCAAAAGGTTTCTGGGCGCTTATGGAGAAAATATTGTATAAACTGCGAAAATGTAACAAAAAAGACCAAAATAGACCCATCACTTATATGATAAACAGTCCCTGAGCGTCTGTCACAGTTGTATGTTGTCTTGCAGCAGATCCTGTGAGCTGTCACATCGGAAACACCCCTGGATTGAGAGGTGCATGCTGAAGTGATCTTTCTGATCTAACCAGACAAGAGGACACAGTAAAGAGGTGAGTGCTGGGCTGCTAAACTGGCTGCCATTAAAATCCTCACATTCAATACACCTTAAAATACCTTCTATTAAATTAATCTTTGAGACGAAAAACATATTTTATAATAAATCTGGAGAGCTGTTTTTATCTATACAGGGACTGCTGCTAGCACTCCTACAGAAGGATACATATAAGATACATATAACACAACTTGGAGCATTGTTCCAAACACTTACATTTGAAATATACTTTTGGTTGTAATGTTGTTTACTAAAGTTGCATGAATCTGGAATAATTTACTAGCCAACATTAAATATGTAGGTGCTTTTCAACATTCAACAGTATTACTTAGACCCTTCAAGTGAAAAGCAAGTATTTTAAATGAATTTCTTGCTGGTGTGATTAGGTCATTGTCCTTTTTTTTTAAATCAATAAACACTTAAGAGTAACCAGCAGTAACTCGTTGAACCTGTTTTCTTCCAAGAAAACAGAAAGGGACTCGGCATATGGGAGGCATTATTTAGAATTGAACTTTCAAGGAAAGGTCTCAGAGTTCAAAGAAGAACGCCCTTGATAAACAAGTCAGCTTTGTGCACTGCGAGATCCTGTCACAGGGTCCCTTGCTGTCGAAGCAGACTGGCAGCTGCTGTCCTGGGCTTTCACCTAAAGAGATTGAGGAGGTGAAAGGGTCCCTTTCCATTTGGCCTTGGTGAAGCAGTTTTAAAAGCAGATTCTTCACTTAGGATTCTCACCAAAAAAAGCATATATTTTTCTTTTCTGTGTTTGTGAAGCAATTGTACATTATACGTGATCACTATGTAACACAATTTTTGTTCCTGGGTAGTAAGTGTTATTTCCTAATTGCTTATGCCTCAAAAGTATAGAAAATGGCTATTATTCCCCACAAACTTTGCTTTTGTGACCAGGACAGTGATATTTTGAAATTTACCTATTTCCAATGAGAAAACGGGCGAATTTGTGTCTTTTCGTTCACATAAAGTCAGAAAAAAACAACATATGAATCCAAATTAACATGTATTTATACTAAAGTAATACAAAAATGACTACAAAAGATTTAGAAGTGAGTAGTTTTTCGAGATTTACAATTATACTGTAAATCACTTTCACGAATCAGCCCCCAAATGTAGTCTCCCATCATGTTCTCGTTATACTGTCCTTGGTAGCGGCGTTCAAAGTCCAGTATATCCTGGTGGAAGCTCTCGCCTTGCTCCTCCGAGTATGCTCCCATGTTCTCCTTGAATTTATCAAGATGAGCATCAAGGATATGGACTTTGAGGGACATCCTACAGCCCATTGTGCCGTAGTTCTTCACCAGAGTCTCAACCAGTTTTCGGCCTTGTGATTGCCCAGGAAGCCCCGAACCACTGCGACAAAGCTGTTCCAAGCCGCTTTCTCCTTACTAGTGAGCTTCTGGGGGAATTCATTGCACTCCTGGATCTTCTTTATCTGTGGTCCGACGAAGACACCGGCTTTGAGCTTTGCCTCAGACAGCTTAGGGAAGAAGGTACTTGAAGGCTGCCGACTCCTTATCTAGAGCTCTGACAAATTGTTTCATAAGGCCCAATTTGATGTGCAGTGGTGGCATCAGCACCTTCCGGGGGTCCACCAGTGGCTCCCACTTGACATTTTTCCTCCCCACAGAGAACTCGGTCCGCTGTGGCCAGTCCCGCCTGTGGTAGTGCGCCTTGGTGTCCCTGCTGTCCCAAAGGCAAAGATAGCAGGGAAACTTGGTAAAACCGCCTTGGAGACCCATCAGGAATGCCACCATTTTGAAGTCTCCTATGACCTTGATGCCATCTCAGAAAAATGCAGATATGTATCCACTTAGGCAGCTGGAACTAAACTGAACTGGTGGGCTTAAGGCCCCTGTATTTATACTACTATTTATATTACTGGAAAGTTCTAGAAGTTACTCCAAGTTTACTCAGCACTGAATCTATCTGGAATGTTCTGGAAAATAGGTACATTTCAAAATATCACTGTCCTGGTCACAAAAGCAAAGTTTGTGGGGAATAATAGCCATTTTCTATACTTTTGAGGCATAAGCAATTAGGAAATAACACTTACTACCCAGGAACCAAAAAAAAAAAAAAAATTTGTTACACGGTGTAATAATATCATTGAAACAAATGTCTGAAGCTACAAACATATTACGTTAACGACTGTGTCCCTTTGTCAATAGTATTATGACAAACTGAAAATCAGACGAAAAGATCAGCATAATAAAGGACTTTGGTTGTTCAGAAAGGTAGGCAAATTCTTAGTTATTACATCTTTAAGGTGCGGTTTTCAAAGCTGTACTATGTACATATAATACCATTTATATGTCTTCGGTTTTGTTAAACTTCTTAGGAGACCCAAAGCTTGTGTCACTTCTGTCTCAGAATAGTGACATTGCAGAGAACTCAAGCAATACACATAAAACACCTATAATCATCAATAATTTAGACATCTACAAGCTATTACCAAGAATAATACAGTAGGAAGTGTATTTCATCTGAGAAGATTCAGCCTTGGAAACAATAAATAATAGATTATGCCAGAACTTGTAGTGCCTTTTACCCTACGAGGTGTGTGAAGCAGTGCTGTAATGGATACTGTTGGAACCCTGCATGGAGAATAGATTATTTTGTGCAGTGGTTAAGACACTCACTTAGGAGCTTCTGTCTGTAATGCACACAGCATTACCTAGAGCTACACTTTACCCGAGGCTGATCCTGAGTATAATGACAGATTCAGACATAACTATTGGTCCAGGAAGCAGATCATTCCTGTCTGGCAAGGAACCTCCTGTGAAGTATACCGTTGTCAAACTCCAACACCCAGTACACTACATCTGCAGCGTAGTGTGCCGACCACAGCACTTAGTGATTAAACAGGTTACTAGGACCCCTAACCCATTACTAATTTGAGCTGACAGAATACTGGAAGCCAGACATACAATTCTTATTGTACGTTTGAACGGATTCCTCTTCCCACAGGTTTGAAGTTTGGAACAGCTGTAGCACCTACCCGTCTCCCATACAGGGGGAAAGACTAACTAACTTGTTTTAAAGAATACTTTTTATTGCACAAACAGTATAACTCCCCCCCCCCCCACACACATTTCAGAGCATTCCAAAAAAAACGTGAAAGAAAGCATATAAATAAATACAAATGTAACAATAACACTTTAATAAAAGATCAAACCCACACCATTAAACGTGATTAATATAACTAATACAATAAAAAAAATATAATAGGCTGCCTGATGTGTACTGGATTAGTCACCTTGTGTGACACGGACAGTGCGCCCCATTATTTTATTTTTATTACAGCACATTTAAATAAATTGTTTATTAAATTTGAGAGATAAGAATATGCATTTTTATGGGAAATCTGAATGACTGTTACCGCTACAGGTTGTATGGTAATTTTAGATTTTCAATTAGGGGACAGATTTTTTTTTGAAAGCACGTTGTTGTAAATTGTATAACTCCAATTTTCATATGAACTTCCCTTAACCAACAATAGAATCATAAATAAATAAATACTGATAGAAACACACTTACGAGACTTGAATTAGTATTTGGTAAAGAGCTTAAAAGAGCTGGTCCATAAAATAAAGACAAAAAAAACAAGTTCTTTCCAGTCGGCCTCAACCTTTGACCCTAAGGTAATCAGTATTTATTTTTTAAATTGTCTTTTCGATTGTAGGGTTGTTTCTGAGCGCTGTAAAACAGATGGCAGAAAGGAGACAGCAATGGAAAAAGTTACTTCAGAAGCAGAACCTGTAAATTCAGTTTCCCCTCACCAAAAAATAGGCAATGGCTTTCTAAACAATGCACCATGGCAACAACAAACGCACAGCTGATGGCCCTTGAAAGCTATTTGCAAACAGAGGACATCAGAGATAAGACGATGACCTCACTAGTAGTCAGGAAGTGCTCATTATTTGTCAGTTTCACGTGTGAGTTCCCAGGTCTAGATACCTTACATGTGTCTTCAGATAAGAATCACAGATGTTTTAAGAAAGTAGACATGGACGGACAGACAGACAGACTTTGTCATTTGGACAGGCAGAAGAAAGGAATTTGTCAGTGTACGATTTCAGATTCCATTTAAGCTTGCTAAGCTACCTGAAAGGGGAGGGGAGGAGCAATGTTAGCTCAGCAGGGCGGGGCTGAGTCAGAGAGTCGGTGAGAGATCACACTGCAGTCATGTTTAGTCAGGCTGCTGTCAGCCAGAGTGAAACAACCCACGACTTAAAACACTCCTGTCAAAACTGCTGTCAGAGCATAACAGCAGGAAGCTGCTTCCTTTGTATACTGTGGCTCACTTTCTTTGGCAGCTGACCATATTTGAGTTTTGACTGGATAATTTATTTGTATTTAGTTATTATTCATTATTTTCCGTGGGACAAGGACGGTTTGGGAGCAGAAGAACGACTTTGGAATTTCTGAGCAGGCAAGTGAGTTTTTATTCCAGAGCTTCTTGAATTCACCTGATCACATATCCGTAAACCCATGTCTGCTAAATCAACCTGCTAGCCGCTAGAGTTTCAGGGCTTTAAACTGTGGCACTCAGAAGCATACAGTTCAGTAACTGGCACCAGAATGATTCAGTAGTTACTTATTAGTTCAATTATCACAGCGTTTCCTTTTATACCAGTCAAATTGTATTTGTTTTCAGCTTTGGATGTGTTTTTACACAATATGAAACCATGGATAATTAAGGGTGGCTGTCTTAATCATTTTTGGTGCTACTGTACATTATGTAATCATATACAGTTTAAAATCAGTAGAAATGTGGTCAAAGTAATATGCTTAGGAAGTTTAGTTCTTGTCTGAAGCTGTCATGAAGGCAGAAGTGACTCAAGGCTTGTGATGATCTGAAGGGTTATGCTGAATTTACAAGAAAAACAAACAGGTACCTGTACAAACACATACTGAACATGCTGTTTTCTAATACCAAATCTGAATGTCTACATGAGTAACACTTGAGTTTACAGTGTGTTCAAGGTTGAAACCGTAGTTTGTACTTTTGGAATTTGTAATCATGATAATAAATGTTTTCGCAATTTTCACATGCTTTTGCCAACCAAAGAAAGTATTGTGTGTAATCCATGTGTAAAGTGTCTACTATTGTCACCAGACACAAGTTCACCTGTGAAAGTAGGACATTTAATCTTATTATACATTACTACCTCTTATGAACTCTTGTTAATCTTGTATCGTAGTATAGAATACTATTACAGTACATAACACAAAGAGATTCTCTAAAATGTGTATAAGGGTGCTTGTTAAATTTTGAAATGTTCACGTTAAGTTAAAGAAACTTCTGAGCCAAATGTTTTCAGCTGATTAGCACTAATCTTGCACTACCTTACCTAATATAACAGTAATGCGAATTGTGGTCTGTGACAATTTTTTTTTTTGACAATACATAAAAATGCTGTTTACCAGTCTGTTGTGTTGCGTTGAGTTATATTTGTTTTACTTCAACAGTGATTTGCCATTTTCAGTGCAGTTATCTTTCTTCTCTGTACTGAGCCTCAGTTTTGAAAGTGCTTGCATACACATGTTTTTGAAAAAAATGTCTCGTTTGATTACTTGTGAAACAGTTGTTCTGTAATTATGGTGATCAGCTTGAACAGCTTCCAGGGTACAGTGAGGGCTTGTGATTCCATCCCCAGTCCAGTTCTCACTTTTGTAAGAAGGAAGTATTGCTTCTTTTAAAATACAGCTACAAAAAGAGTTCATGTTTGTTCTCTCCATATAAAGGCATTTCCCTCCCCTTTAACATCAAACAGATTAAGTGCCGATGTTGAGGGATTTACGCTCCTTTCCCTTCACCTAGCATATCTTTTTAATTATTTGGAGTTTGTGCTGTGGGTTTCCAGTCTTGTTTTCCAATGTCTTTTGGCAGACCAGTGTGTTTTACAGGTTTTGTAGTAATCCTCACAGGAAACACCTTCCCTGAAATGCCAATAACAGTAATTGTAAGCTAGATAAAAGTTAGTGGCTTATATAGGGTTATTTTGACATTGTGTGGTGCATTTTGAGCGAATAAGCAAACAGGATATAAAGATGTTTTAAGCATAGCTTCAAATTCAGCAGATAAAGCCCAAAATGTTATTGAAACTGTTCATGCTAACTTTACAGTGTTGCCAATACAATACCATAAATTCCACCTGCAAGTTCCATAACTCAGGAAAACATGTTAACAAAATATATGGGGCCTTTTTAAAGTAGCTGGATTGAGGAAAAGCCTTTCAGATGTATTTAAATGTCTTGCCTGCTCGAAACTGGCATGGCCAACACAGCAATCCCTCAAGATATTTCTTCAAGGGTGTATGGTTGTTTTTCCTGTTTGCTATGGCCTACAGTGCCTTGCGAAAGTATTCGGCCCCCTTGAACTTTGAGACCTTTTGCCACATTTCAGGCTTCAAACATAAAGATATGAAACTGTAATTTTTTGTGAAGAATCAACAACAAGTGGGACACAATCATGAAGTGGAACGAAATTTATTGGATATTTCAAACTTTTTTAACAAAAAACTGAAAAATTGGGCGTGCAAAATTATTCAGCCCCCTTAAGTTAATACTTTGTAGCGCCACCTTTTGCTGCGATTACAGCTGTAAGTCGCTTGGGGTATGTCTATCAGTTTTGCACATCGAGAGACTGAAATTTTTGCCCATTCCTCCTTGCAAAACAGCTCGAGCTCAGTGAGGTTGGATGGAGAGCATTTGTGAACAGCAGTTTTCAGTTCTTTCCACAGATTCTCGATTGGATTCAGGTCTGGACTTTGACTTGGCCATTCTAACACCTGGATATGTTTATTTGTGAACCATTCCATTGTAGATTTTGCTTTATGTTTTGGATCATTGTCTTGTTGGAAGACAAATCTCCGTCCCAGTCTCAGGTCTTTTACAGACTCCATCAGGTTTTCTTCCAGAATGGTCCTGTATTTGGCTCCATCCATCTTCCCATCAATTTTAACCATCTTCCTTGTCCCTGCTGAAGAAAAGCAGGCCCAAACCATGATGCTGCCACCACCATGTTTGACAGTGGGGATGGTGTGTTCAGGGTGATGAGCTGTGTTGCTTTTACGCCAAACATAACGTTTTGCATTGTTGCCAAAAAGTTCGATTTTGGTTTCATCTGACCAGAGCACCTTCTTCCACATGTTTGGTGTGTCTCCCAGGTGGCTTGTGGCAAACTGTAAACGACACTTTTTATGGATATCTTTAAGAAATGGCTTTCTTCTTGCCACTCTTCCATAAAGGCCAGATTTGTGCAGTATACGACTGATTGTTGTCCTATGGACAGAGTCTCCCACCTCAGCTGTAGATCTCTGCAGTTTATCCAGAGTGATCATGGGCCTCTTGGCTGCATCTCTGATCAGTCTTCTCCTTGTATGAGCTGAAAGTTTAGAGGGACGGCCAGGTCTTGGTAGATTTGCAGTGGTCTGATACTCCTTCCATTTCAATATTATCGCTTGCACAGTGCTCCTTGGGATGTTTAAAGCTTGGGAAATCTTTTTGTATCCAAATCTGGCTTTAAACTTCTCCACAACAGTATCTCGGACCTGCCTGGTGTGTTCCTTGTTCTTCATGATGCTCTCTGCGCTTTAAACGGACCTCTGAGACTATCACAGTGCAGGTGCATTTATACGGAGACTTGATTACACACAGGTGGATTCTATTTATCATCATTAGTCATTTAGGTCAACATTGGATCATTCAGAGATCCTCACTGAACTTCTGGAGAGAGTTTGCTGCACTGAAAGTAAAGGGGCTGAATAATTTTGCACGCCCAATTTTTCAGTTTTTTATTTGTTAAAAAAGTTTGAAATATCCAATAAATTTCGTTCCACTTCATGATTGTGTCCCACTTGTTGTTGATTCTTCACAAAAAATTACAGTTTCATATCTTTATGTTTGAAGCCTGAAATGTGGCAAAAGGTCGCAAAGTTCAAGGGGGCCGAATACTTTCGCAAGGCACTGTACCTGTCACTAAGGAAAGTTTTCTCTAGGTGTAGTGAGACACTCCTAAGTGCTTACAGTCTACACTGTTTGTTGTTTGTCTGAAGCTGGGGAACTGTATAGGATGTTTACTCAGACTGTATCACAGAATAATATGCTTAACATAGTGTTGGTTTAAATAACCTGCTTTAATACAACACACTAATAAGAACAAAGAAAATCATGGTTCTGATTGTCTTATAATGGCTTGACTAAGGAATGATCTCTCTCAACACCTGTCTGTGGTTTCGTTTTGGAAAATCTGTCACCTTTCTCTTGCTGTTTTAAAATTCAAAATCACTTTGGCTGATTCTTGACCCCAAGTGAAAGTTTACAGTTACATTTTCACTATAGGGCCTTATTCACAAAACTTGAAGGACTGTTTTCATTTTTTTTGTAATGTTTTTTTTTTATTTTTATTTAAGTTAATACATCGTGGTGTGTGGTCTGTCTTACAGGTCCCTGAATCTGAGTGAAATTTCTTCTCTTATGACAAGAGACGGCCTACATGCGATGCGTACTGACACTTTTGATAAATCACAAAAACACAATTGTGCTCAGGAACTACTACTGAACATAACAAAGAGTATTTGTTTCATACACAGGACGTTCTGTGCACGAGATAACATTAGTACACAAGATAAGATGTTCTGGGATTTTGACCAATCCTTACCAGTGATTGATTTCTCCTATTTGAGTTATTATAGCGTTAATAAACATTATCTTTTGTTAAACAGCTCTTTGAGAACTGAGGATTACTTCTGTGCCATGCTTTACAATCACATGTATAATCATTAGTAGTTTGCAAATGCTTTATATAAAGTGTTCATGTCATAAATACTTATGTTTTGTAGGCAACATATTTGTAAAGGACACGTGTAGTAAATATTGCTGTTAAAGTTTCAGCAAAGGTGCCTTTTTCAACTGACATTTGTCTTCTTGGCTTAAACTGTAGTATTATAGAATTGTGAATTGAGTGAACTCATGTACAAGATACAAATGAGTATCTTCTAACCCCTCCTAAAGAGGCACCTTGTGGGGCTGTATGAGGTTGTAGGAGTTATAGGCTATATTACAGTTTCGATTGTGTTTCTTGTAAACTACCTAACTTTACAATATTACCTAAAACATTTGGCCTGTATTAAATAATTATTCTAATAAATAATTAAATTCAAGTTACACATAATTTGAAGGAACAATGTACAAAAAGTTAAATGACTCATTGTTTAAATTAAACTAATTGGTGTGAATTTAACTGTCTCTAGCTACATTTATTAGGCAGGTAATGGCGATAATACAAATATCGAAACAGCAGCAAAACATACAATAGTACCCCTACTGCTTTAATTGAACTAAAATATACTGTCTGTATACTATGGCTGTTAAAACTTTGGATCTGTCTATATAATTGTTGGTGCTACTGTATGTCTAAATGATTCTGAAGTCTCCAGCAGTTTCTATCCACTAAATAGCTTCCAATCTTCCTTCTGTTAGTACCAGGGCAGCTGTGTTTCAGACACACTGTGGCGGCCTGTTCCACTGGTACTTCCTCTCTTTAGACACACATTCGCTCCAGTCCTATGATTGAAGAAATTAGAGATGCACGTTGGGGACTTTTGCTTTGATATTCACAATTCCAGGCCAGTGACTGTGAAATCCAGCTCACATCAGTTATTGGCGAGTTAACCTAAGCACCGTAATGTGTCAATAGACGTCACAGTTCTGGGAAAAAGTCTAGAAAAGACTGTGATTAACAACTTGTGACCTTTTCTGTTTTTTGAGGTTGAAGGAGTGCATTCCTTCTGAAGTGTAAACTTGCAATGATGAGAGCAAAGTGAGCGCTTTAAGAACATGCTATTTCCATAATACATATAAATTGGACATACTTTGCACATGGATGATTTTACACTCTATTAAGTATTCTAAAAGTCTAAATAAAACATAGAATCTATGTTTGTTTGCAAACTATTTCTGAAGGGCATCACAGTAAATACTGTGGTTTTAAACTTTTTGACATCAGTGCCCTTTTCAGTGTCTAATGAAAAAAACACCTTTTTTTGGATTTTGTGATTAAAGGCTGATTAAAAAATAAGTGAATGGAATCGATTCTGCCTTAGTCATGTATTTTTAAATTCCATTTAATTTGCGACTGATCATTCATTTTACAGTATAAGCTTAAAGAGTAAGTAGCAGGGTTCCGAAAAATATAGCGTTACACATCCCCTGTCATTTCTGTTTTCATTATTAACATCATGACAACTTTTTACACTTATAAATTTAAAATCTGTTTCAAAGCTCTTTTCAAAATGTCTGCTCTAGTGCACTGATAGTGTAAGGATTATTGCCCACATTGTCAAACTGGTAACACGGCAATAACAATCCATGATGTGGTACGGAACAGAAAAGCCAGAGCACTCGTTGTTATCTTTTTTTTTATTTAATCACTTTTTCTGCAGTGATTTAGAGGGCAGATCTCAAACCCCAGTGCACTAGAGCAGACATTTTAAAAATAGTTTTGAAACAGATTTTAAAGTTATAAGTGTAAAAAGTTGTCAGGATGTTAACAATGAAAAGAAAAATTACAGGTATGTTATTTAAACAGTTGTAGCAACACGTGGGGACATATAACAATTTATTTTGTTACCTACTTTATTGCAGAAGGCTATTTCAGAGAGGGTACAGTACTTTCTTTTTTTTTAAACTGAACCTAACAATACTCAATATTGTAACAGTTTACTGGTCTGTTTTCATATCAAGCAATTCTGAGTTTTCTGCTTTGGGCATCACATTGAAAACAGCTTTAAAAAACATGCCAGATGTACTTTGATGTTTCAAGCAGAATGAATGAACTCAGATAAGGTCAATATCCCCGTCCGTGTCCATGTTACTGTCGGCTTTGTTTGTTGATGAAACACGCAGATGGTAACGTGCACACAAGCACGCCCATGTATATACATACACAGTTATGTACAGGAGCCCTTTAAGTGATGTCATGCGTGAAGCAACACATGGTGAGTCAGAGGTTGCAGGAGACGTGTTGTAAAATACAAAAAAGGTCAATAATCCTGTGTCATCCTAAAGCATTATAAAAGCATTATCTAACATTTAAACACAGCCGTGGTTAACACCTTGTCAAACTATTTATTTCTGACATGTGTTTTTTGGTATAAACAGGTGAAATAGTTATATAATGTACTAATTCTCTTTTGAAGATAAGGGCTGTGTCTTTAATTTGTACTATTTTCCTATATTTGCATATGCCCCGATAATGCAAACAAGCCACAGTGTAGTCTGTCAGTCTAGCTAGTTCCACGTTGTAATACAGCACAGTGTGTGTGTGGTTATGGAGACTAACTTTACAGAAATAAGTTGCTGATTCTATTGATGTAGACTGCATGACAAAGTTAACCCAAGCAAATACAGTACTTTAAACTCTGAATATAAACCAGGGTCAGAGGGCAAAGTTGGACATTCGGTAGACAGGAGGGAAGATACATATTTTTACATATGGAGTGGTGAGGGTATGGAATTGGTTACCTGGTTGTTGATGCTGAATCTGTTATCCTTAGACCCAACTTGACAACATTTTGTGATCAGCCAGACACTAGGAACTGGACAAGCTTTGATCATTCTTATGTTCCTATTTTATGAGTGACATAAATATTGAGAATCATCTACTACATTTTACAATACAATTTTTGTTTTCCTTGATGTATGGATGTTTGCTAAAAATATGTTACCTCTCTGATACACCCAAGGTAAATAGTAAGATCAATGTAAAATAGGGCGTTTCGCACTAAAACCTGCCCTAAATGACTCCTGTGTTTAAAAAAGCTTTTACTGTACATTAGGTGAACTAAAGGACAAACATGCAGGGTTCAATTTATTGTAAAAATAATAATAATAATAATAATTTCCTGGGTGGCAACTTTCTTCCATTTGTTACTGTGTGGACCACTTCAGCAGAAACCAGAGTTCGTCGACTGGTTTGTTTGCATTCCATTACCGTGGTTTCAACTACAGACACACACTGTCACTGTGTCACTGAACAGTTACAACATTATGTCATAGGTTACTCATCTGAATGCTTCACCATAACCCAGAATTAGCTTCTTTCTTATAATTTTACCTCAGATAGATATTAACTTGACATATTTATTGTAGATAGGATGTTTTTACAGAAACATGACAGAGCTGTGTGCTTCTTTTTATGTGTGTATTACTACAGCCCCACAAGTATTAGATGAGTATTGAGAAGCACAGTGGACTATCCAGCACAAACAATATTTGACTTACCGAGTATGTTGTTTAGAGGCATTTACGAATCAGGTTGTATTTAAAACAGTTGTAAATTTCCTTTGTACAGTTTTTTTTCAATATTTATTTAGGTTTTTCAGTTATTTTGTTGAAATGTTTGTCTGTCTAATCTGAATACTGGTACTGTATTGATTTCAATATATATATATATATATATATATATATGTATATACACTGCTGTGCAAACGTCTTAAACATGTTGCATTTTTCTACTCTGGTGCATTATGAGCATCAGCAATTTACTCAAAGTCTCCACTAGTATTTTCTACTATTATAACAACCTTGACTTGCATAAAGAAGGAAAAACATTGAGTGAAATAGCTCGCATCACTCGATTTTCAAGGTGTGGTATCTGAAGCATAATCAACAAGTACAGAGAAACATCATCAGTAATTGACAAACCCAGGACTGGAAGACCCAAAAAGCTGTCTAACAAGGATGAGCAATACTTGAAGATAATATCCTTAAGGAATAGAAAGAAGACAAGCATTGAATTGACAACAGAACTGACAGAAGGCACAGGTGTCGTTGTCCAGCAATCAGTAGAAAAATGCAACATGTCTAAGACGTTTGCACAACAGTGTATATACGAGTAAACTGGCTTGAATATCTTTGCTGTGTTCATTATTGTGTGCACTAGAACAATGAGTGCTGTTACTGCTGGGCTGATAACAGCTGCTCAGCAGGTGACGGGGTCAGTAAACCAACCATGACGTTCATGTACTGTTCAGAGTAAAAACACTAGAAAGCGTTTACTTCAGTCTTCAATTAACTTAAAAGCCTTCAAACAGAGCCCTGTATTTTATCCTGTGCTCCCAGACTAGACCGACGATATCAACAGATCTATACAGTCTAAAATGAACTGTACAGAGGGTTACAATTAAAACCGGGTAATGATACATGTGAGTACTCTGTTGAAACACACGTATGTTAAGAGTTACTGGATCATGTCAGGTGTTGCAGTGTTCACCGTGGCTCGTCTGTTTGTGTCTGGATGCTCTTTTGTGCAGTAGGCCTGGGTTGGTGCCAAGCCCAGGAGGGAACAGATAATGTGACCTAATTGTGTCTTCCAGCTGGGAGATGCAAATTGGGAAAACACCTTGATAATTCACGTCATGCTGTTTCTTTTTTAGATTTAAATAGGTGTCAGGTTAGGTCATAGCTGAAGCCAATATTGTTTCACAGCAGAGGAACAAAGGATCTTCGATGAAATGGAATACAGTAAAATAAAGTGCTGTGCTGTACAGTATAGTAGTGGGCCTCATGTACAGCCTGACAACATGTCTAGTTTCCTATATTTCCCTGTCGATATTTTTCTTATTAACATTTTTTCAAAGAGTATTTAAAGAAAATGAGACCACACAAACGATAATATGAAAGTTCACAAAGGAGTTTTGAGTCAGTTTTAATTTGTAAATCTTATGTTTTTGATTCTATATTTCTTGATTTGTTTATGATTATTAAAATGATACCTAATTATTTAAACATATACAAGTTCAATACAAAGTCACATACAAACAGGGCTTGATGTTGCAGAAGGTTAATTCACTAAATCAGACAGGGTTCAGTGAAATGGGTTTGGTGCTCCTGGACTAGTCCCCAGTGGACTGTAATTCACTGCACATTGGTCTCATTTGACACTGCTTGAGAGAGGCCCAGGATTGAATCTCATGCTGCTTGCCAGCACTGTGCCTGCATGCTTTGTTTTGTAAGAGCCAAAACCTTTGTGATTTTAAAATGTGATAATTCAGGGCTATCAAAATCAGCTTCTTAGAACTAGCAAACATTGCTGCTGCCAAAAAGATGAATCTGAACTCCTGGTTTGCCTTTGGTCTTACTGTACCTCGGTTATAGTTTTTATAAGCCAACCAAAGATTAATAAACCAGGTTCTGCAACGATAACAGCCTGGACTAACGACTTTTAGTAAAAAACGTTTGTCATTGAATTTACAAAGTTTATTCTAGTATTTTAAAATGTACCACTATTGAGAGTTTAGTTGGATGCCATGCTGATGTAATGTAACTTACATTTTTGTTAAGCTTAACTTGGGGTGTATTTGTTTATATATTAGATTTTGTTATTTTCTTTATTATTTTACTTAGTTCATAGTTAGATGTGTTGGTTTTTGAAAATGATTGCAGAGCAGTAGGATTTGAAGGCTCTGGGTGGATATTGGGGTCTGTTAAGAAGTGCTGGTGAAACATTCCAGTTGTTAGACTTGGGGTTTGAAGAAACACAGCTACGGCATAGATAGTGAGAGTAGAGGGCTGTCTATCAGAAACTGATGACTAAGACTGTTCACTCATGAAAAGGCAGCGTGGGATATGAGTGTTGGGAGAGACAAAACATTATCCCTTATTGCTGTTGCCTGGTAATGGCTATTTGCAACGTAACTCAACCTGCAGTCATCGGTACTAATGGCCACACAAAGCAGGCCACAGAGCTTTTACGTAGCTTGCAGCTGTTTTTGTTGTATGGTACCTGTTGGCTAAGATCTCAGCTCTTATAAGGGTTTATTACAATACATTTGCCTGGTAATTTGCAGTTTTCCAATAATTATAATATGTATTTATCATAGTTTACCATGTTTTTAATATGTTTACCTGTGCTTTACAGTGTGTTCACTGGGTTTTATTACACTTCGCTATGCTTTTATTGTATTTTTATATGGGATAGAGATCTTTTAAAATCATTCTACAGTACTAATGAGCACATGAATCAATTGTATACTAATTAAAATATTGAAAGTAGCTTTTTCTTTGTAACCAAACTTATATTAGTTAAATGCAGGGAATGGGCTACAACTGCAATATAATACACACTTGTATGTAAAAGAGATGGCCCCACATGGGACTGATTAATTTGTTATGCAAAATGGGATCCATAAGTTTATTCAGCAGTAAGCTGTATATCCCTGTTCCAACACAGTTTAAATTACGATGGGCAAAACAACACAGTAAAACCTACTCCAGCCCCTCTACAAACCAGCATACTATTTAATTCAACATCATTCATGGGTCCCAACCAAATCCTTATTGAAATGAATGGCGTGATAACCCCTACAATACAGAACCTGTCTATTCTGGAAGCCGGCATGATTTGTAAGTCTTGTTTAAAACCAATGTGAATTCGACTGTCCAGTTTAGCACTAAGTCATGTGATTTTTTCTTTTCCAAGTTTGTTGCATAAATACGCACATGTGCTGTGGATATAGTACTGTACATCTACAGTAAAATCCTTGTTTACATAATTAGGAAATTGACAGTAATACAACCCTTTACATTACAAAGCTCAAATAAAACTTTGTTACTCACTGACTTGTTTAATTGGTACTGTGATACAGTATATGATGGCTTTCAGGTTGCAATATTTTAGTTAAGTGGTTATTGTCAAGACAGGGTGCCCCACTCTCTATGACCTTGAAAACATAATTTTTGTTATAGACATTGTGATGATCATTGCGATTATTTGCTTCATTTCAAGCAGCTGCGTTTTTCCCCCATTAAATCTTACACCACATGTTTACGCTGCCTTTTCCATTGTAATGTTTCCAACCACATCTACTGCGTGGAACATAAAAACACAATAAGGAACACCTGCCATATCATAGTTAACAGGGTGTGTAGGGCTTCTATGGGAATCTGGGAGTCCACAAGGTATCTAGGAAGGTTACATTGCCATTCTGAATCTGAACTCAGGGAAGAGTAACCCAGCTGCCCTGCTGGACAGGCACTTTATTAAGCATACCGCAGCTGATCTGTGGTCAAAACAGAGGGTTCATTGTTAGTGTCAAAAGCCAGTTTAACCTGTGGTATCATCCTGAGCTGCCTCAGACTGAAGGTATATAATTACAAGTCCCAGTAGAGCAGCTGTTGAATAGCAGGTGTATAATTACAGTCAGTCATTGGGTAGCATCTGTTACTGAGTGTACTTATTGCAGCAGGAAATCTTTACCTGTCGTGCTGGGCAAGTTAAACATTGTCTTCATCAAGACAGGCCTGGCCTTCATCCTCCAGAGGCCGGTAGCTTGCTGACATCCACTCTCAAGTTCCTGGGTGTAAAAGAGGAAGTTGGCTTGGTCGTGGGATTGGAGGATGCCCACTGAACCTTCAGTTCACTGTGTGGGGAATTGCTGCGGTGATGGGAAAAATGATTGGACATTTCAAATTGGGGAGAAAATCGGAGGTAAAATAATTGGGCACATAAAACAAAACAAAAGACATCCAAATGTGCAGTGGGACCCAGAATGGTATCTATTTACTTTTCATGCAGAATGACTTTGTGGCATATTTGTTCTTCATATTACCTTCAGACATTGAATGTCATAGCATATTTCTTGGTGGGCACCATTGCAGAAATGCTTTTAACAGTGCTTAAGGGCTTTTAAACACATACTTTAATAAACAACGGTAACTGAACTAGTGTCAGTTGAATCTGTCTGTCTGCAGTTATACTACTCAGCTGGTCGGTTATAAATATTCCCTTGGTAACGTTGCTATGTGATTATTCTGTATATTTATAGCTATACAGTATGTCATCACTGTCAGCAACCAGACAGCGTGGAAAAGCAATAAAAAAGACAAACAGAATGCATGGATATATAGCCAAAAGTGTAGAGTACAAATCAAAGCAGGTTATGATGAGGCTGTACAGTGCACTGGCGAGACTGCACTTAGAGTACTGTGGGCTGAATGGCCTCCTCTCGTTCATAAATGTTCTTATGTAAATATCATCTGCTGGTTATACAGAAGTCTATTGATAATGTTTTTTAACCCGACTCTAATAAAACTAGATATTAAACCTGTGGGTAACTGTCTGGATAATTCTTGGGGCCACAGCTTGGTGCTCTGGACAAGTTTTAATAAAGCCGGGTTGGCAGCTGTACAGAGTGCAGTAACCTGTTCCTTTTAAAATTCACTTTGATCGTTTCTATGTGCATGGATGATTTAATATCCGCAGTACCTTACATCAATCATTAAACAGATATGCTGTCTTCAGTAACTTAATCTTGAGAGCTTAAATCTAAATCTTGGCTTACTTAGGATAGAGGCTTATGAAAAGAATGGATAGAAAGAAGGTGCTTTTATCTATTACTTGGTGTCGGTTTTCTACCTATACAGAGAGAGTTTTTGATCCCTGATTTCATGGAGGTAAGTAATAATTTCAGGGGTTTTCTTTGTGCTGTTTGGGCTGCATTCATAACACATTACCAGTTACAGTAAATACTATAGTCTTATGCAGTGCTAATGCTATTTGAATATACAGCAAAGGCATTATCTGAAACGTCGCAGATAGACTATAAATCATTGTATAAGAGATACAAAAAGCAGGGTTAGTGATTCACCACAAGCTTTCATTGCTTTCATAACACAAAACAATACAAGTCTTTGGAAACTGCAAACTCCCAACAGGAAAACGGATTTATATGTTTTTATTTGAAAGTAAGGGATTTCTATGGAACTGTTTGCTTTTGAAGTTGTGCTCAAGGCTCCAGCTTTTTTAACTGCCTCTCCTGTCTTCATGTTTCATTTTAAACAGTAAAGTCACTGTGGTGAACAAAGACATTTTTTATATTTCTTATATATCACCTATGAAATATAGATAAGATTTCTTTACAATTTTGGCAAAAACAAAACAGACTTCATTTCTGTTCACTTGAGAACCTAAAATGGTTTTTAAAGCATTCCTTAAATACAATGCTGAGTAGTTTTCTTTGCTGCCTGTTTTAAATCTTGTTCCAATACTGTTGATAAAGCAAAGCTTTTTGCAACAGGAATAGAAATATGCATATTAAAATAATTATAATGCATTTAAAGCCTTGGTTATAACTCCTTACAAACAGAAAATAGTTGTTCTCAGTTTTGAACATTTTAACAATAACTGTAGTAACCTTTCATTATAAATTGTGACAATCTGTACAAGACACAGAGAGTACTCAAAATACAGCTCTGTACTTTTACAGCTGCCAACAGCTGTTGCTTTTAAAGGATGGAGTAAAACAGCTAATCAGCTCCGGCGTGTTACTTAAAGTGTTAAACTAACTTGAGCTTCTTTAAGACAATAACACAGTGATCGCTTTTAGCAAGCTGGTGATATGCTGAACTGGGGGCAGGTTGTTTTGATCTGAAACTCTCAATCCTTCTCACCAGTGTGGAATGTAAACCATGTAGCAGGGTGTCAGTCTCATAAATTATGGGATGTGTACCAGTCTTTCCCTTCCTTAGAATTACAGGGCTGAGAATAGTAGTCTTTCTTTATTCAAAGTATAACAAATATAGTTGCATGAATATGTTGTAAAACACTGTTGTTTGTATTCAGTAAAAGTATAACATATATTTACACTGATAACTATCTGTTAAGGTCAGTTAAGGGTATAAGGATGAATCAGACAATGCTTAAATAAGACTAATGAAAAGTATTATGTTACCCTCTAAAACATATTAACAAGTCACATGTAAAGGGTTTAGTTGTATTACAAATTTTCCTTGGTACGGCTGTAAGAAAATAAATAAAGTCAAGTCTTGCATCTAGAAGTTGCATATAAAACTTAATATTTTCTTATTATTACTTACATTTATTATTAGTGATTAGCTACAGGTAGTGGACAAAAAAAATGGGTAAACACCTGGGTAAATGAAGGACACCAAGTATATTGAAAGCAAAGTCTTCCACACAGGTGTGGCTCATGTGTTAATTAAGCAAATAACATCCCAGCATGCTTAGGGTCATGTATAAAAATGCTGGACAGGCCTGGTTGCCTGTAATTATGGCTAGCATGGCTGCAAGAGGAGACCTCAGTGACTTTGAAAGAGGGGTGATTGTTGCCCAACTTGCTGATGTTTCACGAGCAACGGTGTCTAAAGTGATGTCGGCATGGAACTCTGAGGGAAAGACATCATCAGCAAAGGGCAACTGTGGGCAGAAGTGCATACTCCAGGATCGTGATATCCGTGCATTAATTCAAAGTGAAAGGCAAAACAGGTGAGCAACTGCAGATCAATTGACTGCAAATTTCAACCTGGGGCGCAAGCAGCCAGTTTCATCAAAAACGGTCCACTGAGAACTCCACAGAGCAGGATACCATAGTGGCCCAACGACCTATTAAGTGACTTTACATTGGTGTTTCCATTTTTTGGTCCACTACCTGTATGACAAGCCATGTCATATTGTAACCTTCAGCGAGTGTTTTTAAGGGACAACTCGAATATGTGTGACAGTGCTGAAGCTGTAGAATCTGACATGCTTTTGTACACAGCCTGTTGAATCAAACATTTTAGGGGAGTAACTGCAACATATATATATATATATAGGTCCTCTATCACCTGTCCTTCCTGAAATAGTTTTCTTTGTATCTCTGTTTCCCTGTCATGTTGAACCTGATTGTCCATGGTGTCTCTAAACACTATGGTAGGTATTTTTCCCCCCATCCCTGTATCTGTTACAGATCATTAGTAATTGCTACCAAACAAATTGTCTGAGAATTTCTCGTGGTTGCTGTGGGATTTTACTAGTGTGTCTACACACAGCATATTCACTTTTCTATGGCAAAATACAGTGAGGAGAAGTTGCTTTAACCTGCCAGTGTTATACAGATATGCTGCGGGCTGTCTCTGTCAGTCCTGGGAAGTTCCGGGAAAATTCTGTATTTTACAATTGCTACAAAACCATAAAAATAATATCTGTAAAAGAACAAACATCGCTTTTTTTTCACGGCATAATGGTACCATGATAAGTTTCATATGATACACATGTTCTACAGTGCATATACGGTATATATTTTCAAAGTTGTACGACAACTCAAAATGAAAAAGAAAAAGTATGATGATGAGTTTAAGAACCTGCAGGTTTGGTTGAACAAATATTCTTCCATTCATGAGTTCTATGTATTTGCAATGTTGAGTTCTGAGCATGCTCAGTACAGCTTTTCAAGTTAGATGTTTGAGCATGAAAGAACAATTGGCCTCACGACAAAAGATCTCAGGCTAGGGATCTTCTTTTGTGAGGTTCTGTCTCACAAAGCAATAAATATTCTGATGAAAAAGGAAATTGGAATTGAATTTCTTTTGTCATGAGAGGGACCTTTTTTCAAGAGGTTCTGTCGTTCTCACGAAAATAGAATTTGGACAGCCGCCGCTGGGTCCTCAGGGCAGGTTTGCTCCCCCGAGACAGATGGCGCTTTCCTGGGCAGCAGTTCAAGGGATCTCCCTTACATTTTACTTGCTGGTATCTTGGCCCGTGTTAAAGTTATTAAAACTATAGACCCCTCATTTTGTTCCTCTGCTTCCCTTCTACCAAAATGTGGCACTGGTTTCTTTGTATTTCCGGTGAAAAAACAGAAAAAACAACTGCCGGCCACCACCTAGGCGAAGGTTTATCCAAGAAAGAGTGCGCTTGGCTGAGCAGGATTTTGAGATCTGCCCTTACGTTTTATTCACTGGTATCACGGCCCCTGTTCAAGAAAAACGACAAGGGAACCCCTCCTTTTGTTCCTTACCACATCCTTTTTTATAATAAAAACACAGCAGGCTGATGATATAAACCAGGTTTAACATTTGCCTATGACAGCACATTACGAGTGTGGGTAATGGCTGTGTGGTTGTTTGTGTTGCCTGCCACCTCACTGCCAAGGCTGTTTCTGAGAATAGCAGATGAGGACCTGACACCTCACTGCCAAGGCTGTTTCTGAGAATAGCAGATCAGGACCTGACACCTCACTGGCAAACTCTCTGCTGCGAGTTTGTTTGAATATTCCTCTAACTGTTGAGGACAAGTGACTCATTTAGTATTTCAGCTTCCTGGTATTTACATGTGAAGCTGTGTTTAATGTACATTAACCTAGAACAGGGGTTGACAACCTTTTTGTGTAAGAGAGCCAAACTGAATGGAAATTTAGAGCAAGTGGTCTGCAAAGAGCCAATCATAAACACACAATTTATATACTTTAAAGTGCAACATTTTTAATTTAGTGCGAAACTTTTCAACCCAAATGTCTGACTCCTAGAAGTCAGCAACTTCCAGCTCCAAATCTCCGATTGAGACGCCCAGAATCACCGTCAAGTCCAGTGCTTCCACACAAGTTTCATGGGGATGAATCATGAACAACTTGAACAAAGTGCTGTGTCTGTGAAAGTCCACCAAACGAGACTTGAACGACATTAGCAGATCAGATGTAAATGTCACAAGCTGCTGCAGAGCTAGATTGTTGCTGGGATCCTCTACCAGGCATGAATCTCCAAACATTTGTAACATCAACTGTCATGAAAAAGTTGTATTTAAAGGATTTACAGGATTTTGCTGAGTCAACGCTTCGGTTTGAACGATCATCCCACCCCCTTTAAGCTGAAAGTCAAATGTCCGGTTTTTAATAACCATGCACAAATAATGCCTGAGGGGAAATATTGTGGCTCACGTGAATAGAAAAAAACTGCCCAGAAGTAGTTGCTCTGTGCATGGAGTGATTCAGGGTTAGGGTTATGGTTATCTTCATTTTAGATGATGAAGACGGTGGAGTTTGGTGGTTTCGGATCAGATGATACAGACTCCACAGTCTGATTATTTTAGCGTTTTTCACCTACAAATGTGCTTTTTCATGCTGCAGGTTTGTTTGTTTTGTAAAAAAGATTTGAAATAACAAAACAGTCGACATACTGCAGTAGCTTTGAATTGTATTTCACCAGTCAATAAATATGGGTTGTGTGCTGTGCTCTACCTTTGAATTTTAAGCATGCCTGATTGTAAACTTAATCTATCTACCTAATGTTAAAAATATTCCCTCTGCAATAATGCCTGTACAACTTTTATTTTACTAAATGTGTTGAAATGGCTTTCCAAACCCAGAAACCTCCTAAAATAAGATTTAAGACAGCTCTAAACTACAGTATTGCACTTTACTGTAAATACCAGAGATAAAGGCTGAGGAGCACATCACTCAGACAGGTTAGGAAGGGCTGTTTGGATAACAGAGGTGTTTGGATAGTTCAAGTTTGAATCATCAGGCTTTTCTTGTACCATCGTAAAACTACTAAAACTAAAACTACTGAATATTTGTTCATTCATGAGGTCCTGATGTATTATTCATGCATGTACTGAATGAGGCACACATGGGTTTACAGCTAAAATAAGCCATCAATGTCCTGTGTGCACTTCAGTATCCAGGTGCATTTAAATGCAAATTTGGGCACGACTGAACTCTCGTACAATGTAATAAAAGACTTAGGGGTAGATGAACTAAGATGAGCCAGTCACAGCGCAAACATACTGTGATTTGCATTTCTGTTGCAACAATTCGCAAAGTATACATTTTGTTATATGTACTAAGAGAAAATATGTTAATAAAGAGAGCCGCAATATACTAATTTAAATATTTGTTGTGTCATCTTAGCGTGATCGCTAGCATTGCGAAAGTCATGCTACATTCTTTTGAATAAATAATGAAAGGCAGTTTAATCCCATCAGATTCTATAGTAGGGCCCCTACCTTCACCTTCCCCAAATAAAAAATGTGTTTCTATTAAAAAGCTTTTCGTAATCATGCAGTAGCCCCTCGCTAAACCGGACGTGTTTGTCCAACATAAGGAGGTGTCGGGTTTAAAAAAATACAATAAAATCGCACACACATACATTTATAGTGCTCAATGTATTTTAAATGTATAAATCATTGCACTGAAATAACACTAATGTGTTTTGGGTAGGCTACACATTACATAATGAAAATAATATAAATCTGTACAGTACGCTTATACAGTATACAGTACAGTAGTAAAATCAAATGAACACCTAGCGCACTTTCTTTTTGCTTTAGCCTGTAGGCTACCTGTATGGTAACACAAAATAAATCATGCTGCTGCATTGTACACATTGGTGTGAATAAAAGATTATTTTAAAATTAAACTAAATAATTTTATTGTTTTTTAATTATTATTATTATTATTAACTTGGCCTACTTAGTAGCCTAGACAGTTAACACAAATAGATCATGGTGCCGCATTGACAAGTTATGATACTTACAGGAGGACGGTCAATTCTCGTTGGTATGAATTTCAGGGACCAGCAACAAATATTGCATTATACCACTCTTTTGTATTATCATGAGTAGCCTATAAGCCAAACGTATAATGTCAGTTTTTATTTAAGTCAGTCAGTGGTGCAGTGCTAAATTGCGCACAATTACAAACCACCTGCACATAAATAGAATAGGTGTGTTTCCTATTCCTATACAGATGTTCAGAATGAGCTGGAGAGGTTAGCAGCACATGTGTGGACTCTATTGCTCCAAACACTTTGGGTAAACCAGAAATGTCATAGAAATTTGTTTTCAAGGCTTGTAAGTACACCCTGCTTTTCTTTTAGGTAAAAATAGGTATTTGGGTGTTTGCCTCAAAAATGCATTGAGCACAACTGGCAACGCACGAGAAAATACGATTGTTTTAAACATGCTTTCAAAGGTTCGTAACAAATTGATGCAGTTGTAAGTGTCGCAATTACCAGCAGCTTTAGTACACCTCATTATAATATTTGAGAACCCTCATTTGCACTATCCCCTCCCCCTTTTTTGCGAATTTATGCAGGAACGCTCATAATTACATATTCATTGAACCGCAAAGAAAACTGCTTCCCTAAAAAGCCGCTAAAAGCATTTCGCATGTTTAGTACATTTCACCCTAGTCTTCCGACTCGTTTGCGACTGGTTTGCGACTACTGCAACAGCCGCAACACTTTAGTACATCTACCTCTTAGTGTTGTCAGTATTACATAATAAAGCTGATGGATGTATTGGCTGTGCGCTCTCCCTTTATCATTAGACAATAATTTAGGTAACATTTGCAAAGGTTTGATTTTGCATTGTTGGAATCAGAAAAATGATTTGCTAACTTCAAAGGGCAAAAGGACAAAAATGAAATTCAGCACTGAAAGCTCTAAACAAGGTTTTTAAAAAATATTTACTTTGCTTGGTTTCAACTACTGAAAGCAACTTTGCAACGCTTATAGAAGAACCCATAGTATGGTATTTAAATTGCAATTGGAATCAATTTGTAAGCAGTCTGTATAATAAAAATAAAATCTCACTGCTACGACTACTAAAGAGACTGAGTGAAATGGTCTTAATTGAGAGCTCGTCCTCACAGAAGGAGATCTGCAGATGGGCTCCAGATTGACAGAGTGTGGTCCTAATGGGACCTGGCTGATCCATAAACTTAAACTCTCCATCATAAATCCACAGGTAACCCTAGAAGAACCTAGTAGACAACTAATCAATCGTTTTGGCTAATGCCTTGTATCAGCACAAGCCTAAATATTTGCACCCTTGATTTAGTTTCTTATAGTTTTACTCTATGTTTATTTTTAAATGGACTGCTGCTCTGGTATAGCTAAGGATATTACTATTGGGGAGTGTTTCCTGGATATGTTGTAAAATATGTTGATTAAATGGAGAAATTCCTTTACCTGTGGTTTGTGCAGAAGGATCTCGTTAATAGAGAAGGATTTAACTCACGCTGTGTAACAGAATCATAGTCTATATTGCATTCATTCTAGAAAGATACCAAAAACCTGTCTGCAAGGGCTGGATTTAAGAACAGGGGTGTTTTACAGGAGGTACATCATTTTAAAATAACCAGATCTGGTAGACCACCTGTTCAGTTAAATGCCATTTAATTTGGGTTCCTTTGTGTTCATTTCAAAACTCACATTCTTTCACAGAAACCACAAGGTTGTTGATTTGATACCTGTGTCTCCTGCTTGGAATACTTTTGTAATAATTAACAGGGTGGCATTTCCTTAGGCTATGCACAACAAAGTCTCTACTGTCTATTATTGTGAGCTACCTTCTGACATCTTTGTGCATTCCTATAGGGATGGGTGTGGTCTAGGTAGTAGGAGTATGGAGACTGTGAGGGGTATAGGACTTTATGTCTCTCAGACTCCTTTAGTCTAACACACAGCAAATACAGGGTTCAACCTTCATCACAGCCCTGCATGGAATACTGCTTACTAATTAAAGAGCAATTGTATAACTATGGGTTAAATGAGCATTGTGACAACTGTTGATGGATGATCATAGACAGAGCACATGAACAATCTGTTAAAATATGTTTAATTTTATGGTGGGTGGACAAATGAGGGCGGTTGGGCTGTTGGGAAGTGAAACAATCGTTTTATGTTAAATTGCATCATGATTAGTTAATAAAAGCAAGGGCTAGTACAACACGTTTCTCTTTCACAGATACATATGCTAATTTAATCTTATCATTTACTGAATATAGCTCTGTGTTTTATTTTGTAGCTAAACTACATTTGTAATGATGTCTTTAGAATTGAGGCAAATAATTTGCAGAGTTTGTTACAATGCAGTACTGATAAAAAACAAAAACAAACAAAAAAACAAAAAAAAAAGTTTTCTTTAAGTAGCCTGTCAAATGCAATAATATTTGTTATGAATATACTAAGTGCAATAATCGCACCGGATGCAATTACATAATGGATACAAAGATTTGTAGACTGTGCAAAATATGAGGTTTGATTTTGTGATGTGTTCAGTGAGCTGTGCTGACAGGGCAGGGAGGACAGTGCTCCAGTATGGCTCTGAAGCTGGTGCGTAAAGCTGAAGGAATGCAGGTTTAGTTAATGATTACTTTGGGGTTATCAGCCAGGGCAGAGTTAAAACAAACTGTGAGAAATCCACAAGGGGTTGAAAATAAACAAGGTTAGCTCAACCTTAATTGCATAGGACCCTTTTAAAAGAAGATAAAATGCATTGCAGAGATAAGGCTGGGTTTATTTCACATACCATAATGTAATGGCTGGAGCCTTGCCATTACCTTGGAGAAAAACCTTTTTAATTCAAAGAAAACTGGGGACCTTCATGTTTATTGACAGCATCACAGACTTAAACAGGCACATCATACAGCTCATCCAGAACTCTGCTGCCCGCCTGGTGTTCTCTCTGCCTCGCTTCGCCCACGCTACTCCACTACTCCGCTCACTCCACTGGCTCCCGATCACCGCTCACATCCAGTTCAAGACTCTTGTACTAGCCTACAGATGCCTTGACCAGACTGCACCCAGCTACCTCCAGACCCTCATCTCTCCCTACACCCCCACTCGACCTCTCCGCTCCGCCTGCACTAGAAGACTGGCTCTACCTCCGCTACGCTCCCCTGCCTCCCGAGCCCGCTCCTTCTCCACCCTTGCTCCGCAGTGGTGGAACGACCTTCCTACAGATGTCAGGACTGCCCAGTCCCTGACCACATTCCGGTGCCTCCTTAAGACTCACCTCTTCAAACAGCACCTGTAGAACTCCTCTGTTGTATCCTGGGACACTATCACCCTTCATTTAAATATGCTTTATTTTGCTCTTATCTGCCCCCTATTTTACTACATTTAATCCTGTACTTCAGAATATTGTAATCTGCCAAGTGTTTAACCTGTAGTATTTTGTACTTAATCATATCCTGATGTAACTATCACTATTTAATCATATCCTGATGTAACTTTCACTATTATCTGCTGTATTATTGAATTGTGGTTTGTCACACTTGAAAAAAAAATATTGTTTTTCTTGCTCTTATTGTATGACTTGTATTGTAACACTTGAATGTATTTGTATTTGCTTGCGATTGTAAGTCGCCCTGGATAAGGGCGTCTGCTAAGAAATAAATAATAATAATAATAATAATAATATTGTCTACCAATAATTTACAGAGACTATTCAAGATAACTTCCCTAGAAAGGTAGTAATTACAGTATATAACAGAGAAGCTAGACCTTGTGGGGCTTGTTGACATTAGCTGTGTTATCCCTCAATCTGTTCGCATACATTTGTCCTGGGTACACCTCATAATAGTTTATTACAATAACAGTACCTGTCGTTGGGAAAGGTTGGGGTATAGCTAGCTTGGCCAGTGGCTGGTTTAACATCATTTATAAAGACAAACAGTGCACCCTGTATTGCTTCTAATAATAGGCAATACTAAATGAAACTGGTGTTTCGGTAGTATAGGTTGAGTATATTGCGATTCCAATCTGTGCTACAGCAACAGTATATCCACAAAGCAATGGCTCTGACCTCTGACATGCTTGCGCCTCACTGCTGATCTTTCACAAACACATCAAAGAAAAAAAATATGGAGGATGCATTTTTTCTTCAGCTTTCTGCAAATGCGCTTCAAAAAAATTTGAAACAAAAGACGAACACAAAAGTTGTATTAAAAACACCCATTGCTATCTTTCAGTAATATCACACATACCATGGAGAAATACTAGCCCGAAGACCTGCAACGTCTTGAGCATGAGTTCCGTGATCCAGTCCAGAAACCAAATGAAGACGAAGCTGTCTTTCCAGGTTCAATAAAAAAAAGCATTATGTTACCTTTGCTGTGCGCTCAGTTGTCCATATCGCAGCGTTAGATTTTTTTAACATATTGCAGACTCTTGTTAAATCTTGTGTAACACATCATGGGTTACAAATCAACTGGGAAATAAATTTTTCAGCATCAACCATGAACATTCACCAGGAGAAGAAACAAATGCAGTGTTTCCAGATTACACTCCCTCTTGCAGCAAGGCTGGTTTTCTGTTCCCACAATATGCCACTCGTTTCAATCAGAGCACCAGCATTTTGGTTTATTAACGTTTTAATGGTTCGAGCGATCACAGATCTACATCGAAACCTAGCTTATAGACATTCCACGCAGTGTGGTGTCTTTGCAAACTAACAGCATTAATACTATAAAGCAATATGGTTACAACACGCACCTCTGGGCGGTCCAAGGCACACAATTACACTAATGCATACACTATAACATAATCTCCAAAGCGAATAATAATAGTCTTTAACTTAGTAACATCATGATTCAATATAGGTGAGATATAATGTCTAGAAGTACGTCTTGAAATACAAATCAGGACTAAGAAAGGACAGTCGTCTGAACAAGAGGCTCTGAGTACAACAAACAGCAGTCAGCTTCGCAAAGTGGTCTTCAAAGGATGGACCAGTTAAATCTGTGTTAACATACTCAACTGATGAATAAATTGTAGTTTATTCCTCTCTTTTATAGAACTTTTTCTCTCTCTTTGTGCGTCAGAAGGCTTAATTAAGTCTAAACATCTGGTTCGTTAGACAGCCTTATCTGTAACATTAATATGACCTTTCTTAGTAATAAGCTACTCCTTAAAACTAATATATATATATATATATATATATATATATATATATATATACATATATATTAGTTAATAATAATTATATGTTCTTGTACTATGAAGCTCCTCTCACTTTTTAAGATAAGAATATAGAAGCGAGGGGCCCTTAAGTTAAAGCACCTGTTCTGTCAGTAAGTTTTGCCTTAGTTGTTAAAATATAGTTTCTTGTACCATGAAAATCCAAGTACCATGACAGATACGCTTATAAAAGCAAGGGGCCTCTTTTCCTAAGTTGCAACTGCTGATAAGGAATTTGGCTATGTGAGCATTCCCAGGGGCTTTACAAAGTTGTTGAATCATGTCAGTGTTTTATGGTTCACTAAACACATCACTAAGCTAACATAGAGTTCTTTGCAATAATATTTCTGCTTGTAGCTGTCTCAGCATAATCTAAATTAATACAGAGTTTTTACAAGAATATTCTTGCCTTTAACAGTTGCTCTTCTTCCAATGGTCTCTTGATCTCAGTACCCAGTTCTCTTCCCAGATATCGGGGTGCTCCCAGCAGGGCTGAAAATCCTTTTCTGGTTCTGCTCTGAAAGTGTCCTTAAAGCTAACCACAGGTGTGTGTTACAGTCTCACATTCTTCGTACCTGCAGAATACTTGAACTCGTAACAGCTTTCCTATCTTTGCGTTCTAGTTTTCCTAAGTGAGCCCATTTCATTGTATGCGCTACATCCCATCCCATACATTCAGTTCTCTTCACATTGTCTTTTATAACATTCAGATGAGAAAGGGATAATCCTTGTGAGTCATTATGGGCAGATTCAAACATTATTCTACAATGCTTTACCACATGTGAACAGGCGGGTTCTGGTTCTGCTTGTGGCAGCCCTGTTCTACACCTCTGACATCCACATATTGATCTGGGTGTATGCAAATATGTCCCTCTTTTCAGGAAATTCCCACAGGGAGTAATAGTCCTGCACTGATAACTATTTAGTTTGTACATTTCAATATGATCACAGAGGGCTGAGTGGGCCAGAATTCACTATTTTTCATATCAGAGGTTTCCCACACCTCAGTTTCCTCTACATCATCAGTGTGGAACCCCATGAGAAATTAAGTTGGTTCCATCGAAGGGCCGCATACTTTAGCAGTATAAGCCTTCCATTCAAAAGGAGTCAGCACCTTATATAAGAGAGAACGGGTTTGAGGATCACTTGTGACACCATGTCTTTCTGTGGCAGTGTGCCTGACCCCTGTGCGTATTTGGAAGCAGTTTCCACTGGAAGCAGCTTAGTCTAAAACTATTTTGCATGTGCTCAGTTCTGTGAGTAGTGCTTTTAGTTTTCAATTAAAATAACTCCCTCTCAAGTGTCCCTCAGTTTGTGATGCCCACTCTGTCACCGTCAGCTGACAGAGTGGATATTTCTTACTGGGAACAGGTTCTTAGTCTTCTGATTGGGTCCCCATTTAGAAACACTGGAGGTATGCAGGGTGCACAGTATCCCAATCCTGTAAAGTAACATTCCAGTACTAACTTGCTGGACAGGAAAGAACAGTGGAAACACAAGAATGCACTGGCTTTATTCTTTTGTTTGAATACAAAGCATGTATTTTGTCTCTTGTTTCAAGAAAAAGTAAAGGACAAAAGGTGACTGTGTTTTGCATGTGGGTAGAACATATCAGTTTACTAAGGGATCAGACATCTGTGCAAGGTGACTGAAGAATAGTCCTGAAATAGTGTTCTTGTTGAATAAATTGGATGTACAGTATCAACAGTTTGCATATTCTTAAGAGGTTTACAGTACAAAGCCAGTTATGCGTATCAGCTCTAAGTGCAGACTGAACTACTCTATATACTCTAATCATGTATCTTAAGTTCTTATTTCTTAAAGGGCCAACGGTGTAAATATCTAAATCCTACAACAGATCAGGTGCCCTATTTTGAACTGCAAAGGCCCAGGCAGATGTTGAAAGAAAAATAAAACCATTCTAATGACTCTTTATAACTGGGTCTGAATGACTTTGAGCTTAGCTTTGATATCTGGACATATACAGTATCTATGATTCCTGATTCCAGGGAAGTCATGTGACACTGTGACCCCACCATTCTATAACATAAAGCATGTTGGCTAAATACATTGGTACTGTACATGGCTTATCTTGGGTTTACTTTTATGAATTATGATTGAATGTTTCTCTATAGTTAGGTGGTCGATGAACTCCCTTATGAATTACTTCATTTTTTTTTACAATAACTTATTCCTGATAAATCCTATAGAAATTATAAATGCATTATTCATGTAACATAATCCAAATCATTTTATGTAAGTAATTTATAAGGGAGTACAAAATGATATCACCTATGTACTGTTACTCTTTTTGTATTGTTTCATTTATACAGCCTGTGGCTATCTCAGCTTCTCATTGACAGAGCAAAGCCATTTGAAATACGCCCTGCAGCCAGTGGAAGCAGTATGAATGAGCTCTCAGGCATGAACACAGAGCTGCTCTGGGTGTAGCTGTCACACCCAGTTCATTCTGTCTCGTACGATATTAGGCTGTCAACCACATTTTGGCTGATAGCCAAAATAGCAGTATCAGATCATAAGAGGCAGGGTCAGTGGTTAACTTGGTTGTTACTTTTATTCATTGCACAGTAATGTCAGCACCCGTCTTCAGCTTCAGCATGTCATAGATCAGCAAGTCTATTAGCTTTGTCTACTGCAAAATGCAAAGTGTTAAACAACTGGTATAATATGGAACAGATCATTTGTATTATATATGTGTGTGTGTGTGTGTGTGTGTGTGTGTGTGTGTGGCAGGGCGGAAGCCCTGTGGGTGTAAATAGTGTGTGTGTGTGTAGGGTTGTTGTATCTTTGTGTAAATAAAGATGAATTAATTTGACTATAAGTTTGGCAGGGATTGGGTTAATTCCATCCCTGCCAGAATCCACGAGGGGAATGTGGCTGGGGCCTTGATTGAATAACTGATGGTAACTCAAGCCCCAGCCCCATGCTATATAAAGGGAGACACCGATAGTTAGGAGTATATTCAGTGAAGGCAAATTCCCAGCCTGAATAGTTTGTTTTGTTTGATCTCACAAGTACACAAGTAGCACAGTGTTCTAAAGGAGGAGCATTATAGCTCCATTAATTGCTTGTTTGTGTTTGATTTCTAAATGGGGCTTTATTTTCTTCCAGGTCAGTGACTACGATGGTCTAGAGCCCCTGTCTGGCGTTGCCGTGGTAATGGAGCTGAAGGTGTGGGTGGATGGTATTATGAGGGTGGTGTGCGGCTTGTCAGAGCAGACATCATGCCAGGAGGTGGTGATCGCACTGGCCCAGGCAATCGGTAAGAGGCTCCTACAATCACAGTTAACAAGTCTGGCCATTATCAAGAGCTTGGTTGGGAATGGGATTGAAACTAGCTGTAAAGCAGTTAAAGTGATTGTAGCCAGTAAAATATATCCATGAATCTTACCTGTTGTGCACCCTCGTTTGTTATTTAGATCTCAGATATACAGTTTTGAAAGAAACATGTTACAGTAAAAAAAAAAAACCATGATATCTGATACGACACTAAAGAAATCTCTGTTTGCTAAAACAGTGCATTGAATCATGTTTTAGGCAGGCTTGGTGTTTTTAAGAGTAATACATTGTAATTAGTGCTGCTGTTGAAAATAACAAAACAAAAAAACTGTGATAAAGATGACTGATGGCTTTGCCTTTCTGGAGGGTTAGCATTAAATAATTGTGCATGGATTTATAGGCGGTACTATGTCATAATTCAAATGTAATCCTATAATAGTGTACTAAAATAAAGCTAAATAAAACTAATGATGAAAGTGATGAATTAAAAGACAGTTTAAAGCACAATGGTTTAGTGATTTCTCTGCATATACATCAGTTAACACTTTCAACACAGCAGGCCTATATACAGGTCAAGGAAATAAAACGGCAGACTGCTTACTGCTTTCTTACGGCAGGAAAGCTACCTCCACTGCAAACAGACCATTATTTATTTTGTGAGTAAAAGACACTGAGGCTATTTAAGTCATTATCCTAGTGTAGTTTTTTCTGCAAAGTTAGTGCTGAACAGGTTCAAATATATTACTATCTGAGATAAGATGCTGTGCTATTTAAACAAAGCTGGTAAATGGTTAAGAATGTTTTTGTTTGTGAAATATGTTACTCAGAAGTGTTCTATGCTACTTGTAAATAAAGACCACCTTTCCCCTAAGAGGTTGCGTTAAACAGGTTTGCCTGTACTTTGTACTAAACTCCTGTGTAAATAAGAATTTCTCAAAGCCCCTTTCATGATTAAATCAACAGAACTTAAACTAAAATCTATTACAGTTCTACTTTAGTTCTCCCATTTAGATACTGTGCAACAAAAAAGTCAGTGCCCTTGGCTTGAAATCTGCAGGATTGCAGGGACTAATACCTGCTGTTTTCATTTTTGTTAAGAGGATGGTCAGATAAGTTGTGTTTTTCTGTTTCTAGGTCAAACGGGACGCTATGTTCTGATTCAGAAGCTACGGGATACAGAGAGGCAGCTGCTGGCCAATGAAAAACCTCTGGAGTCTCTGGCAAATTGCGGACAGTATGCCAACGACGTGCAGTTCATCCTGCGGCGGACTGGCCCCAGCGCTAGCGAGCGACCCTCCTCCAGCAAAGACACCCAGCCTCCTGAAAGGACGTTTGTCAAGGCGAGTCTTCCCGTTAAAAACAGAGCTGAGGGCACAGAGCTGCCCAAACGCAGGGAGCCGAAGAAGTCCATGACATTCAGTTTGGGACCTATGGGGACAGGGGATCTTTCACCAAGGAGTAAATTTAAGCAACACAGACAAAACGGAGGTGACTCCAGAGACACTAGGGACCAGGCTTCTCCTGTTGCCCACGTTTCCAAAGAGGACATCTTCAAAAAGATGCTGCTTCAGCAGGAGCAGCTTCACGCTCTGGAATCACAGATGAAGTCCCTGGAATCAGAGATCCACTCCTGGGAGAGGCCAACTGAGAAAGACCTGGAGGACGAGCTGTCCTTGCTGGAGCTCACAATCAAGAAGAATGGGGTGGAGCTGGAGGAGGGGGAGTTCTGGGAGAGCGAGCTGCAGATTGAGCAGGAGAGCGAGCAGGCCATGCAGAGGCACCTGAATGACCTGCACAAGGCCCTGCAGGACTGCGCCCACAAACTCTCCAACTTCAGCAGCAAGTCGGAGTCCCTGGAGCGCAACATCCAGCTGGATAGCGCAGAGTGGACCAAAAAGAGCAAATCCGCCTCGAGACTGAGTCACACAGATCCAGAGGAGGCCCTGGCCAGGATGAAAGACGAGATAGAGGCCAAGATCAAGCTGAGCATCGAGCTGGAAACCTACCTGAGCGTCACAGAGAGAGCCGTGCAGGAGGCTGAGAGAATCCTTCAGGTACGAGGACAAACCTGATCAATCCCACTGTTGAAGGTGCACCCCAACTCTGATGCACACATACCTTTGAAACAGAATGCCTCGCTGCTTTAGATTAGAAGTGGCCTCTCCTGGCACCTAATCATTTGTAGTGCTGTATGTCACTCCTAAGCGTTCCACCTCTAGCACATAAAGTGATCATTGGGAAGCAGCAGAAATTAAAATTTGTACAAATCAAAACTAGCATTGAATTGAAAGGGTGGGGTGGCTAGTGACAAGGTTCATAAACCTTGGTTTTTGCACCTTTAATGTACCCTAATAAACCAGGTACTATCCTCTAGTATTATCTATAGCTATTAAACACTCAATAGTGCTGAATTTAGAAATAATAAAAAATAAACTTAATAAATTAAATGACAAATGACAACATGTATTCAATATCTTTACTATGTCTACCTTCTAGAAATACTAAACCTATAACCAATTACAGAACCTATAACCAATTATTCAGAGCGTTTGAACGATCTCTAAACTGATTTTTCACAGCCCCGTGTGATATAGAATTCCCCCAAATATTTTGCACAGTAAGAACTTTTGCATTCAAATTAAGCTCTGAAATTATATGATTTTAATCAATTAAAGTCCCACAGTTTTTTCTTTTATTCAGTAAATTTTTGTGGGTTACAATTTTTTTGGACAAAAATATGTTGCCGCTAATATTAAAAAAAACTGATGAAAAGCAGAAAAAGGGACCTTAAAATTGGACACAAGTAGGCCTACGTACGATTACACATGGACAAAATAAGAATATGGTAATACACACATTCATTTCTGCAAATATACCATTTAGCAATAATTTCTTTCTCATCTAACCTTAGAGGGAGGTGTACTCAGATTGGCCCTGTGGTAGTTCCATTAAAGGTGAAACAACTTCCATAGGAAATACTGTCACTTATTGAACCTTGTCCATTGACAATACGTACATGAGATTTGAGTGCCAAATCAGATGCTACAATTGGCTGTTTGTTCAGCCTTAAAATAACTTCTCCTCAACCTGCACGCTAATCCAAACATTCCTAAGGCATCCAGGCATCCAGGAGTCCAGGCATGTTCAGATCCCATGCAGCAGATCCCACTTCACTGCTAAAACGAGTAACAACTGGAACATATTTCTGTCACTTTTAGAACAGCCCA
Source organism: Acipenser ruthenus (assembly GCF_902713425.1). Lineage (NCBI taxonomy): Eukaryota > Metazoa > Chordata > Actinopteri > Acipenseriformes > Acipenseridae > Acipenser > Acipenser ruthenus. The sequence goes on from NC_081215.1 coordinate 15,680,935, forward strand.
TGGTACAAATAGTAGTCTGAACTATCATAACCCAACTGAGTTTTCCAAATCTCACAGTTGGTCCTGATTCCAGGAGGATATTATGTATACAATGCCCCCATGTGGACACAATGTGAATCTACATTTAATACATGGCAACTGTATGGTTTTGTGCAAGCCATTGAATAGATTATTCAGCTGTCTGACCTGTCTAGAGGAAATATAAACCTGGGGCTTCAGTGGCCAGGTTTCCATTAATCATTTACAATGAGTTTAGTATTAAGCATGTGTGCTCTGTGGAAACTGGATAGCTGCTCTGTCCATACAGATGCCTTGTGCACTCTTCTTTCTTCTCTGGAGCAACAAGGCAGAAGAGCACTGCATGCATCAAAATAGGGGAACAAGGAGGAGTTCATATAGTCAAGGCTGTATTGTGTGCATTGCTGCCCTATAGTGGTTGCCTATCAAAGATCTGTTTTTAGTTGTGAATGTCTTAATCCTGAATTCATTCCTTTCTCCAGATGAAGGAACAGGAGCAGGAGGAGCTGAACAAGGAGCTGAGGCAGTGTAACCTCCAGCAGTTCATCCAGCAGACTGGGACCCCCGTAACAGCCCAGCACCCCCACAGCGAGCATGCAGAGCAGCCGGACATACCCGCAGAGCCCCTGCCATACAGCCACACAAACGGGGGTACAGAGCCTCTCTCTCCCACAGGGATTTCAGTCTCTCCCCATCTCACTTTTGTATTTAAATTAGTCAACTGTACTTCCAGGTGTCATGGGAGCTTCCCTTCACTGCTCTGCAGCCCTTATACAAGTTCCCCGTAGTAAAAGCATAGCAAGGTTTAATAAAGCATAGTGAAAGCACGGAAGAGCATTGGTAAGCATTGAGAAGTTCAGAAGTAAAACATATTACAAAATATCATGCATTATGCTACAAGCATTGCTACATATGGCTGTGTAGCTGGTTAGACAAAATAACAGCTGCAGTAGCACTCCCTGCTGAAATGCTGTGGAATTTTCTGTAAAATGTTATCTGCAGAACTTTAAACAAATATGGAAAAAGTAGCAGGCTTCTAGAATGACTGCTGCTTTGTTTCCACTGCCTTTCCGCAGGTACAGCTGAGCTGAGTGAGGTGTAGCTGGAGGGTGTTTCCACTGAGGCTCAATTATACCTCAGCTACACATCAGACAGTACAGTTTAGTATCTCATACCCCAGTGTCAAAGTGTGACATGTGTTAGAGACAAACTGTTTTGAACAATGGTGGCTGTAAGCAAAGGCTGTAAGAACATAAGAAAGTTTAGAAACGAGAGGAGGCCATTCAGCCCATCTTGCTCGTTTGGTTGTTAGTAGTTTATTGATCCCAGAATCTCATCAAGCAGCTTCTCGAAGGATCCCAGGGTGTCAGCTTCAACAACATTAAGTCAGCTTCAACAACATTAAAACAAAGTTATTGCTTTGTGGGAGGCAGAAGAAATGACAGCTCTCCACAACTTTTAGGTGTAAAACCACATTCATGAGCAGCTGTCAGGCACAGTTTGAAATGTAATAGTGTTTAACAAAATCACGGAAATTCTGCAGCAGCAGGGAATCGATCAAACTGCTATTTTGTGTTGAGATACAATACAAACATTGAACAATGAATACAAGAAGATTAAAGATAATAACAATGTGACCTTTACTGCTGCACTACTACTTCCTCAGTCAGCTATACCTGACAAAATGACTGTGGAACACAGCCAGCCATCTTTAACTACACCTCACCCAGACCGGCCAGCTCAGCTATACCTGGGAAAGGGCAGTGGGAAGGAGGCATTGTAAGTGGTTCGAGAATGAAAAAGTGGCAAGCAGGTTTAAATGGGGAGGACGTTTTTGTCCCAACAACCTTTGGAGAAAGTAATAAACTGCAGTGTCGACTTTCTCACTGATAAGGTGCTAAACTATTGAAGAATATAACAAACAAAACACACATGAATAATATTTTACTAAAATATACAGTAAACCCTGATAACTAATGTGATACAGCTATCTGACATTTCTTTGTATCAGATATCAGAGGACTCATACAGATAGTCTGTGGAAATGATGAAATATACTGTTTAATTATTCTTATATTTTATATATATATGTATATGTATTTTTTTTTAAATATAGTATAGGGTGCTGTGTAAGATACAAGCTGATTTTCACCCACTCAAAGTCACAGTGGCCAGCAGTAAGCCCTGTGGAAGCACTCTGGCTTCTAATAGAGTGAATATCAGCAGCACCCTATATATATATATATATATATATATATATATATATATATATATATATATATATATGTGCCATATTTTGTGTTACATTTTCTTTTCTCTGAAGCAACAGTTTCCCAAGTATGCCTCATAGCATTCAAAACACTAGTTATTGTAACTGATAAATATTCTGTTTGCAGGGTCTCCAATCCCAAACACAGACTCCCCTCCACGGCCCACAGCTAAACAGTTCCTGGGTAACCCTCGCAACCTCCAGAATCCACTTGTGTCCAGCTTGAATCCAGAGGGTGTGTATGTTTGAACTGCCTGCTGCCTGCCAGCTTTTAGCCAGCCTTGCCCAGCTCAGCATGACTCCGGGGGTACCGGGGAACGCCTGCATGACGGAGACTCGGGGTTCCCACTTTGCCAGGGTTACAGACTATCCCTCTCTCCCTCTCTCTCTCCTTCCCCCCATCTCTGCTTTCCTCTGGGTTAACTTTACTGCCACAGCGGCTTGCTACTGGTTCAGCAATGGTTGTTATCTTATACTGAGATATAATCGTAATCTGATCGAAAAGAAACTGTCAAATACATTGCAAAATCCAAAATGTTGTAAAACTTTGGAAAAACCAGGACATTGTACAAGGCTTTGACTTTGTCCAACATTCTGTCATGAAATCTCCCTGTGCCATTTTGAGAAGCACACTTTTTTTGATCTGCTGATTTTGCCAGTTGCTGTGCACAGCTGAGGCGAAGTTGTTAAAAATGTTTGTGTTATCTACAGGTGGCACACACAGTCTTATCATCCTACAGGGGTTACAAGACAGCTGTAAATAATAAGACTGTAAACTACTGTAGTTTATACAGATACAGACATTTATTACAAATTAGAATTATAATCTTTCCTCAAATTGTATGTTATTTGTGACATACCTACATTAGGCCAATACTATTGCAAGTGTTCTTTGGCACAGTCAAATCAGAAAGTATAAGAGGCCAAGCCTGCTACGCTGGTAATCTTTTAAACCAGTCCTGCTTTCATGGTTGAGTTGTGTGTTTTGATGCCACAACACCAAACTGAGGATCTGGGTTTATTTCAACCCTAAAGCTGTCAGGCACTACCCATTCCTTCAGTTTAACACCACAGTTAACTAAGGGCTTGGGGCTATCCTCACATAATATTTTGCGGTAAGATCGGCAGTATCTCTTGATGTTTTAAATACACTATAAAAATGGGAGGTTGTGTTTATTAGGGTGTGTGGACAATAGGCTCATTATAAACAGTTGGTTTGTATTGGTATTGTTTGTACTTACCTGGAAAATGTGTGGAGTTTGTTTGGGTGTGAAGTAGACCCTTTTCATGGTTCACTAAGTTCACTCATGTTCACATTGCACTTTACACTTTATTTGTTTTGTTTGCTGATGGACTAGGTTTTTGCGTTGCTGAGGGGCTTGGTAACATAGCAGACTAATTCACTAGAATGCCTTTCACCTTGAGCGTGATGGTCTCAACATAGCCCCAAGTAAATAACTACACTACACCACTATTTGGAGCCATGCATGACTGTTACAATGGAAATAGACCTTTCATGAAGAAAAAAATCACAAGCACACAATAGGAAGAAAATATATGTTTTAATCATTGCTCTGTAGACCTTATTTTTACATTAATTTAATCCCCAATAACTTTTTAACACCCAATCTTTGATATATCAAAGCGTTTTGATCAATGCTGTACACTAACACTCAGCCCAGACTCACTTCTTCAGGTTTATCTGTTCAGCTTTGTTATTCACACCCCCCTCCTAGCTAACCAAACTAAACCAAACCCCCATAAACACAGTATGAACAAGTTCTTATAAGATATTTGGAACTGCATTTTTTAATTTGGCAACTTGAAATACAAAAACACTTTTAATCAATAGCAAATGTAGTTAAATAATAGTAAATAAAAGTGAATATATAAAAAATTACAAAGATCTTGTAGAATAAGTTTGCCAAACCTTGAATATGCGTGAACATGTGGTTTACAAGGAGCAAAGTTAATTTAATTGGACTGGTGCTTTAAAAGTATTTCATTTTAATTGTGGTGTCATTATAGTTTAATGGTATGATAATTATTTTGTGCTAAAACTACCCAAAACATCAAATATCTACACTGCAACCTCAACAGAGCCTGGCAGCTTTAGTGTTAATAGGCTAAATAACTTCAATTTCTCTACAGTGAAAAAAATTGCTCCTCTTTTTCATAAGAGAAATACAAATGTATGTGTGTGTGTTCTTAAAATTAACATTTTGAGTTGTTTAATTATACTTCTGCAACATAGCAAAAAACAAAATACATTTCATAGGCAAATATTTTGTGTTTGATTTGAAAAAAAGTGAAGCAAACTTATAACAAGAGTGAAAGTTTAGTAAATCAGGGGTCAAACTATCTATTGGTGGAAGGTGTCCTTTATGTACTTCTCTCTCAAGGGATACAAAGAGGACTTTCAACATCTAAACAAAATATTTGCCATCTTTGGCAGCTGTAATTATTCCTATTATTCCTGTTATTACACTGTGTACCTGGAGAGCTTAAGCAACTATTTCAAACCAAATAAAAAAAGGTCACTTAGATTATTTTTGTATGTCTTGCAGTCCTATCATCAAGGGAGACCACCTGGAGGTAGCTTGGGGCCAGCAAGCAGAGGAAAGGTGCAGATCACTGTATATCAAACTATATATTTTTATCCTATAAAATGAAATCTATTTTTGTTAGTTTTTTTTCGCAAAATGACATACTACAAAAGCATGAAATAGAAATATTTTGTCACAGGATGCCCTTTTATTTTACTGATGTATTACTTTGAACTGTATGTGTATAAATATATTAAAGTTTATGTGTGCTATGTTTTGATATTTCTTTATGTTGTGAATAAATGTTTCATGGTTTTTCAGCCTGTAACCAGTGTTAATGGTTTACTAACAAAAGACACGCCTCTATTTAACCATGCCTCTCTTTAGACACGCCTCTCTTAGACACGCCTCTCTTAGACACGCCTCTCTTTAGACAGATGTGATAAATCTGGGTCTGTTTAGCTCAGGGGTGCCCAATCCTGGTCCTGGACGGCCGATGCCCTCCTGGCTTTTGTTACAACTGTGCCCTAAATTACTTAATTGGACCAATCAAGTCCTTATTAGAAGCTTAATTGGTCCAATTAATCAATTTAGTGTACAGTTTGAACAAAAACCAGGAGGGCATCAGCCCTCCAGGACCAGGATTGGGCACCCCTGATTTAGCTGATCTAAACACCTGATACAAGGTAGAAAGTAAATGTATGGAATGGCCATTCTGCCCATCAGTGCTCGTGCAGTTCCTAGAAGCTGGTTAATCTCAAAATTTTGTAAAGGAAGCCAATGATTCAGCATCAACAACATGACTAGGTAGCCCATTCCATACCCTCACCACTCTGTGTGAAGAAACATCTCCTACCCTCTGTCCTAAGTCTTCACTCACTTTCCAGCTGTGTGACCTCTGGTCCTGTTTCTGTGCTGTGCTGAAAGTATTGTCTTAAGGTTAGCTTTATCAACTCCTGTTAAGATTTTAAAGACTTCAATCAAGTCCGCCCTAAACAATCTTTTGTTCTAGGCTAAATAAATCCAGTTCTCTCAACCTAAATTCATAGCTCTAGTGTAATGTTTGGACTTATCCTATGAAAAATATAATTCCTGGATCAACTGAGACAATGTGCTGGTACAACTTCTAATTGCATTTTCTTTTGCTACAAATCATAAAATCGTTTTACATGCTGATTTTCATGCACCACTGCACTTCTGGTTAAAAATGTATGTAGTTTGTGCGCCATCTAGTTATAACCTTAAAATGATGTTAGAAACCCTGCTATGTGCCATACAATACACCCATAAAACATACCAGCCCATTGAAAGAGATTGCAGGTCTTTAGTGTGCCTGTAAAAAGAGGTCAACATGAAAAAACAATCACTGACTATAAATCAATAAAAAAATCTATCCAGTATCCAGACAAACGGGGTCTACATATACTAATCACAAAGTAATGACTGTTTTTCTGTGAATGAATGAAAATGTGATATTCACATATATGGACAACAGTCTATAGCAGTTTATTGAATATCAAACTGTATATATGTTTTTATACTAATAAAACTTTAAATCTCCCGAGTTCAAGTGACGAGAGGCCAGAGAGCTTGAGGCTGTTCCTCGTGAAACATCAGTAATGTGTGCATCCTTGGTTATAGAAGCACCTGCCAGTAGAGCACCACAGCCTCTATCAAAGACTGTCAGATCTGACTTCTGTCTTACCCATTGTGACTTAAATTGGTTTTGCTAATCCATAACTACAGAAACACTAATAATACTTAAATAAATATATTCTTTGAGAAAGAGTTTGACTACAAGTCTTTCTCTTGTCAAAGTGTATTTTAAAGAAATAGATTGATAACAGGGAGATGCAGCTTTTATACAGTACAAAATACATGTCAATTTTATTCTGAATCATTGACATTGAAAAAGACTTCTAGTCAAAATGTCTGTCATTCATTTATTAAGTTTCTTCTAGTATTTCTAAATGTATCACTATTGAATGTTTAATAGTTATGGATGATTAATCATGTTGGCACCACGTTTCAAATGTTGGTATTAATCCAAAGTTTCCTGACGAATCCACAGCTCAATGTGTTCTCTCATAGAATCCAGTTTTCCCTTGAAATGGAACATTTATCAATTAAAAAAGGGTGTGTGGAAGGGTGGTGGGTAATTCACTGACACAGGACACAGAGAGGTAATTCTGAAACACCGCACAGGTGCCCAGTTTTATTATGGGAGCTTAATTTCTTTTCAGCCCGCAGAGGGCGCTATTGTCTGTGGTCTGCCGTACCAGCTATGGTAGCGACAGAGCCACAACTATACCAGGGCGGTACAGGGTACAGAGTTTCAACAAAACTATAATCAAAAGGCGAAAGGAACAGGAAAAATAAAACACAGTAAACAAAACTACAAAATAAAAGGTGCTGCGCTCGGCAGCTTCACCCCAACCGTCGCTACCCGCACGGCCCGGGTCTCCGTCCTACACTAGCGGCTCCCTCAGCCTGCTATACACTCTTCACCGGGGCTGCCCAAGAGTTTTCCCCGCTACCGCTAATTCTTTTCTTTATTTGTTTATTTATTTTTCTTGTGGGGATTTCCGTCCCTGCTGATTTTTCTCCAGCGCTTCGGCACACCTTTTACGTCTCGGAGGGCAGACCTGAGGGAAACAGCAGAATATTAACTGCAGCACTATGAACACGTCAGAAGAGTCAGCACAGGTCTCCCCCCTGTTACAGGGTGTTTTATAGAAATATGTAAAAGTGGTTAAAAAAAGCCTGCATTTGTTGGAAAAGTGAAGACGCTTGATAATAATGATCCAAAGCAAAACACCAACAGAGAATGACAGAGAGTACAGATGATAGTATTTTAAATAGGCAAGAAATTAAATATTACAAAAGTGTGTATGACATAAAGAATCATTTTAATACAGTTGCACTCTGTTCCATGATATTTTTAAGCCAAAATGTGTGCAAGGCAGTTTTATCCAAGAACTACTTGTAAACATTATTCTAGCTGTCGAACAATGTACAAATAACTCAGGAAAGGAGGCTATAAATAGTGATACAAACAAAAGCATATTTTGCAGCTTCCTGGTGTATTAAATGTAAGGAAAGGCTGGATTGTTTCATTGTAGTACTTAAAGTGAGTGCAGCTAACAGCATAGTTTAGAGATAGAAAAAATATGCAGTTTTGAAAGAAATGCATGTATTAAGCAAACATGTTTTCATTTGAAAACATCTGGTACTAAAATCTGCCGTTCCGATTGTCTTCCTTTGTCACCTGGAAAGTGAAATTTGTTATGGTGCGATAACTGATTCTCACAACTTCTGCAAGGTTAACTAAACAGCACGTTTTATTGTGTAGTTTTTCACTGATTTAATGTACAACTCACACTGCCTTACGGCATCCTATCTTAGCAACATGAGCACTACACACACAACTCAAAACACAAACAGGGTTCTGCTGAGCGTTTAACAACCGAACATAACAAAATTGTCCTGACCCCTTTAGGTTTCTAACCAACCAGCTGCTTTCCCCTAACAACTTTGCGAGCCAGTTAAGATGCTTTGACCCTGAACAACTGGGGTAAAATGACCTAGGAAGTAAAGCAGGAACAGAATTCCTAGAAGGCAAGTCCAGAAAACTGATAACTTTTTTTTTCTTTTTACCAAGCACCAAATGTATAGTGAATAAAAGTGCAGGACAGATGAGATTCATGGAATTATCAAGCTGACATACCTATTCAGTGTACATTGAAGACATAAGCCAAAACGTCTTACTTACCTCTCATTATTATAAATACACAAATGGGCTAGTATAAGCGAATTGTGATGTCATCTTCCTCTCTGCAACCTCATTGGCTCAGGTTCTCTTATTTCAATGTTTGCAATACTGAGCATGCAAGCAGCAGGGGTCAGAGGTAAGAAGGTGAATTTAAAGTCTCTTTGTTGAAGAAATTAAGTGCACTGTGTTTGTAATAGAATGAGAAAACCCCTGGCTTCAGCCCAGCTCTCAGGGAAACGTGCTGCCTTAGTGTAGAGGAGGCAATTTGTAGAAACTTGGCCCCAATTCCAATGAAATACTTCCTTTGCGTTGCTGCTGGTTAAACGTTGACTGCTCTTTAGGTCAAATATAGTTCAAGCAGCAGTGTAAATATGAATCTGTCCCTAGTGGATGAAATCCATCAGTCAGCTGTACCATGGAGAACAAATGTGGTACTTCTTAAATCCACCAGAGGGCAGGGTAATGGTTATGCTGATGTACCAGAGGGAATTAGAGGACATGTGAGTTCTTTAAACTTGTTAGTTAGAAAAAATCCCCAGGATGTGATGACTAAAATAGAAAATGATAGTTACAGAAAAAAAAAAAACAACCAGAAGAATACATTAGTTCACTATGTCATAAACATACCCAGTTTCCTTTTTGGTGTAGATATTTTAAGTTGCCTTTGTCTTTCAAACTGTGGAGGGTGTTGTGTGGCTTGTCTCTGATGGTATCCTCAATCATAGATTTTCAGATTTCAGTTTGGACTGTCAGCCCCAGTTAGGATGGCGTGCTGGCAGAACACTCTCCAACACGCTATAATGAAGGAAGTTGGCAGGGTTTTAAATCTTGGACTTTAGAATAAAATATGTAGGAAGAACGTGAGGGCCATCAGAGAAACATTGGAGGCTGGTGAATTATACTTGATCCATGCAAATGATATTGCTGTTTGCATAATATCTAAGTGCAGATTGATGTATACTGCAGCCCGTTTGATACTGAATAAGACTGTGTTTTAAGGACTGGGTTCGTGGTGCAGATGGATATGAGGCTGTGTGGTCCAGTGGTTAAAGAAAAGGGCTTATAACCAAGACGTCCCAGTTCAAATCCCACCTCAGCCACTGACTCACTGTGTGACCTTGAGCAAGTCACTTGACTTCTTGTGCTCCGTCTTTCGGGTGAGACGTATTTGTAAGTGACTCTGCAGCTGATGCATAGTTCACACACCCTCGTCTCTGTAAGTTGTCTTGGATAAAGGAGTCTGCTAAATAAACAAATATAACGTGTCATTTTGAAATAGTAACAAATTACATCAGTGCAATTGCCATGGCATTTTAGAGCTTCATTTCAATGTAGGCCATTAGACTAATTATATATCATACCGTCATAAGATCATGTATTTATGGTTGTGTAATACAGTATCTTTGTGTGGATATGAAATTATCTCTATTAAAAATCCCAAACTGCAAAGTATTTCACTCTAGTGCATAAAAAGGAGGATTTTTCTGGCAACTGAATTTTTCCCATTTTTCATTTTGCCAGTAGAGCAAGGCTTTTTTATACCTCTGATATGTGACAGAAACTTGAAGGCAGCCACAGGATGTTTAAAAGACTCATGGAAAAGGAAACTGTTTTTCCTAGACCAAGTGCAGTGTATTGCAGTGTCCAGACATGCATATTTTTATGGTATCTGCTTTAAAGAAACTCTCTCTGTACTTAACTAGCCCCTAACTTGGACTTGTAAAGTAAATGCACACTTCTACACTATAATAATAGCAAATTGTAGCAAAGTAGTTACTAACTCAAAACCAAGGACTCTGTGGGGATTATGTCATTTAAGTGTTTTTCTTCTTGTATTTTCATTTTCTTGCTCTTTTAAAAACGTTTGTTTAAATTCGGTTATTCTTCACTCATGAGAGGGGTTGCTTATTAAAAGTGTATTTGAAGAGGAGACAATGATCTATTTAGGAACAGTAGTGCAGATTCTACACTAAGTTTGCTCCATAAAGACTTGCACAGGTAATTGTGTCACCTGTTTATACATGGTGTTTGCATTAGTTTGCAGCCAGGCACTACGCCCTATGTAGGCTTAAGAGCAATGCAAATTAGTCAAATTACTCAATTGCACACAAATAATGAGGGTCTCAATGAGCACATTGGTCTATTTAACAGCTGCAATTGCACAGTTAGGAGTACAGAGAGCAGTAGTCGCTGTATGATATTACAAACCAAAAAAAGTTAGAGGGAGGGCAGCAAAGTCCTCTTGGTGCACGGAACTGAAAAGACAAGTTTTCTGAGAAGAGAGTACTGGGGTGGGACATTAATTGCCCACTCATCCCACTAAATATCTTGGTATCCCCACATAGATCATCTTTAAATAGGCCAAAATGATTTTAATGGGCAATCTGTTCTACAAGTTCACTTAAAGCAATCTGTGTGGTTACAACTTGTTTCCTGAATATTATTAATTTGCTAGCAATGCAGAAAGCATGTAGTCTTTGTTTCAACCTCAAAAATGTGTTTCTGCATTGAAGACTACCAATGCTTGTATCATAACTTGATTAGTATTTCAAGCTGTGGTACAAGTATTTTACAGCATCTGTGATTCCTATGTGCTGTAAAATGCTCTAAAAATTCCAACTGTGGCTTATCCTGGCAGGGTATAGGTTGTTCAAATGAACCCCTACGTTGAAAACCTGAAATTACATATTGAACAGGGACACATTATGATGCTGTTGGCTTCTACATTTACACACAAACACACACACACAGAAACTGAACAAGGCCTGGTGCATTTATTAAGCTTTATTGGGTAACTTTCTACCACCACCCTGGACAACTCAGTTGATATGTATCGTTTAAATCCATCCTACCGATAGCAGTAATTAACAATTATCCCACAAAATAACTGCAAAGTGGTAAACAAATGATGTATTCAAAGGTAATATTATACATTATTTCTTTTTACAATCCACTGTTATAAACAATATTTTAAAAATCCATAAATATACACAGCAAATCCTAATCTAACGGACTGCGGTTATTTCATGCTTATTTTTTAATGTTTATTATTGTTTGTTTTGTTATTTGGTACTTTTAAAAAGCTGTGTAAGAACCCTAAACAAGTTTACAACTGTAAATTTGCATTTTTTCAGTTTTCTTATGCCTTTCCCCTGGTTATAATATGCGTTTACCATACCGCTTTTGTCCTAGGACTCCTTCTGTCTTGAGCTGCAATCCCTCTGTATATCACACACGTTATAGAAGCAGGCAGCACTGCCTCCTGATGCTCACAGCTGTAACTTACGTGATGTCCGAAAAGCAGGTTAGCCGCTGTCACACGCACAGTGGAATCAAAAACAAGCGCAATGTGCGTTAGTCAGTGGCTTTCCTACTGCTGGATGCAGCCTGGTCGTTCTTACTGTAGCGGTTCTGTAAATATAATAACATACTTGCCAACATTTGCAAACTTCTTTTTTTTCTATGGGTAAATATCCGGACATTCTTTCTATGCATCGGGACGCGGTACATTTGCTATGAAATCGGGACTGTACCGACCATATAGGGACTGTTAGCATGTATATAATAATAATAATAATAATAATAATAATAATAATAATAATAACAAACTTGCAACATACAATGTAAAAAATATCCCATAACAAAACGTAATTCATTATTACGCAGTACTTTACAAAACGTAATTCATAGTACTTTTTTTGAATAACGTTTGAAATGTACCTTCCGTGCAGGTTTAACAGTTCAGTCCGTTCAACATCCATAAATAAACCCTTGATTACACTTTCATCATGTAATTAGCAAAGCATTTTTGACATTATCAGAATATACTGAGTTTGTGTAGTGTTGCATGTAGAAATTGAAATCAATTAGTATTGGCTTTAAAATGACATTTTACTAAAAGACTGACACAATTTTGAACTTCAGGCTTTTAAAGTATAGTTTTAGAAATATAAATATATTATGCTTTCCGACATATTAATACAAATATGAAATATATTTATTATAAATTGAACCCCCGGTTGTTTTTTTCTTTTTAGAAGTTCGTATAATTTTATAGGGCAAAACCACAGCATATTCTTTGTAACAATCCTATTTAACCATTTAAAAAAAATAATACAAAATAACAAAAACAATATAATTTCAAATATAATACTTACCTTAAATTATTCAGAACTCCTTGCATTTTAAAAATAAATACCATTTGATCAATTGTAGTTGATTATTAAAACAGTGTTGCACGTTTTTTTCTTTTCTTCTTTAATAGAGCAGATAAAGTTACATTTCTTTACTATCACTGCACTCTTCTTAACACTGAACTTTACTTCAGTTACAATACCAGCCCGCCCACACCTCTCCCAGTAACACAACCGTCCCTGACTATACGCATTCACAGGCGTCTGGGTTAACCAATCAAAAGCAGCAGCTGCGTTCCTATTCCCGCCTTATTCAAAGCCTCCTCTTATCACCAGTTTACAGAGGCGTGTCTTCATCGGTATGAGTTTGGTGGATTTCCATGAGTTATAGTTGAGGCGAGGAGCGTTCATTTCTGCACGTCTTACTGTGGGAATAAACCATTTTCACCCAATCTACTTCCTGCTACCAGCGACTATTCACTTATATATATTGACGCAGTGAAAGACTCATATTAACAGAGGTTACCACAGGACAAACTGGAGGCGGGGTTCTGTCTATTCGCGAAAGCACCGTACAATTCGTAAAGCGCTCTACCCGTGTTTCTATATAGTGGTTGAACTCTGTCCACTTGTATGATTTTACCATTAGAACAGTGCCAGTATGCACGTAGTTCAGATACAGCACGATAATATTCAGCGTCAGGAAAAACCCCGAGTAGGATGCGTCTAAAACAGAAGCCTGAAAACATCACTTCAATATTAGAAAAACAGGAAGCTAAAGGACACAAAATGAGGCCATATTTAATTGCTTAATGGTTAGTTAAAAACAGAAGCAAGGAACCATAGTACAAATTGGTTCTAGCAATACGTTAAAAAACAAAAACATTACAGTACTTCATAATAATAATCTAGAGTAGAGGTGCCTGCACGTATTAAGTTAATACAGATAAATGCCAGCCAAGAAATATTAAGACAATCTTTTTGTAATTCACTAATATTGTATTCCTTTTTTTGTTTTTGAATAATATTTTACTGAAATGTATAATAAAGACACTAGTCATCTCCAAAACCAACAATGGTTATTAAAAAAAAAAAAAAACAACATTTAAAACACTAATTGATTATCCATTTCATCATATACAACGCACATGGTCAAAGAATAAGAAGAAAGAAAGAAAGAATCTTATGATGACCCACAATAAATTGTCATCTGTAATCTCAAAGTGGCAAATATATTGTTACATGTGTTCTATTTATTTTACCTCAGGGGGTCCCAGGTTCCACAGACTTCCTGTGAGGAAAGGCAAGCAAACTGAGGACTTTGTTTGGCCTAGTGTACAACTAGATGTCTGTTTTAAAATGAAAATCCATGTTTGCTATAACGTGTTTCTTTCAAAACTGCACACCTGAGATCTGTGTAGCTAATGGGTGAGATGCATGGGGTTATTTTGCGAGCAACAATTACTTTAGAGTAATGTTCTGACCAATACGTGTTTTCAAAAATGTAATTTTTGTGGTCTCAATTTAGTCCAAACTACACAACAAACGTCATTGGCATTGTTTGAGAGAGGTCCAGGGCTGAATGACAGCGTTTTCACAGAGCTGAGGAGAAGCTGTCTTGGAACTGTGCCTGATAAAAAGAAAAGTAAAAAGGGTTTTTATTGTTATATTGATATTTTACCTCTTTTATCTGTTGTATGGGGTGTTACCTTTTCAGAAAGCCAGTAACGATCGAATTGTATAGGAGTTCTTTACTTATTACACCATTTTCATAAATAGACTCCTATGGCAACTTATTTTAAAATAATTTTAAAATAAAGAATATTAGAATATTAGACGTGTGATAGAACCCAGTTTGTTTTATGCAGCTAATTCCAGCCCATGGTTGATTCATAGTGTTTTACGTACAATATGCATGTATCAGTTGATGCTGTATATACAGTAACAAATGTAGGAAAAGGTTATTACTGTGCAGATTTGTGACCTCAGCAGCAGTAGTAATACAGGCCTCAAGGTAAAGCCTTGCTTTACATTTACCTCTTTAGAATGTTAGTAAGAGCCACCCTTGGGTTATGTAATTTTTTTTGTTCAAAATTAAAAGTACATTTTTTAATATAGTATTTTCATTTGTTTCTGAAAAAATAATGATTACACACTTCATCAAACTGTAAGGAGACAGTTTTTAACTTAATTGGACCCCACCAATGAGCTGCACATAGGAAACCAATGATTTAAAATCAGTGTTCTTCCCTTTCATTAGTATTAGCAATGTTACCACACACACTCAATGTGACTCAATGTTGCAAGGCACAAGTGTATTCAAAATAGATCCTCATATAGAATTTTTTTAAATCCCCTATTCTGCAACAACTGCCATCTGGTGGCATCTACTAGAAACTACACAAGCTACTGAACGAAATGTGAAACTTAAAGGTGCAGTGACCCACACAACCATGTTATAATTGTATACTTTTGTACAGGCGGTTCATACATGATAGTAATAATAATTATAGGAATTAATATTTGAGTAATCTCGGCAGTATGATATACAAGTTTGGAATTTAAATGTTGACTTTCTACTGGTGCGGTTACTATTGTTTCTTAGGTAGTATTGTATGGCTTAAATATGTACTATCCCTTTAAGTGTGTAACAGTAATTCGAGCACGTTCTATCATTTCCGTCGTTGAGACCAGCAGCCGCCTGTGTCAGTCAACACACGAACTGTGGACAGCAAAACACCCAAAATAAACCTAACCTGATTCAAAGCCCAGCGTAGGGTAGGTCCGAAACGCTTTTAAGTACAGTATTTTATTTAAAACAAGAGGGGGAGGAGGGAAATACTTTGTAGAGCTTCAAAGGAGTACCTGAATGGCTGATAAAATGTTTAAAATCACATTTCAACGTTAGGTGCACATATTAGTCAAAATAAAGAGGCCTCGTCAACAACAAAACAAGCATGGCTGATAAAAAAAAACGTCTTGAATTCGCGTGTTTTATACTGGTTTTGAGGGATTGAAGTGAATGTGTTGTGGTTTTATGAAACCTGTCCAAATCTTGTGCTGTATTTACGTTTGCGACGTGAAATAAAACGAAACCGACAACAAACGTGTGTTTTTTTGCAGGCTGATAAACATAGATACATAATTGGCTGTACTGTGAAATAGTTGTATTTTATTCTTCTTTGTGAATAAACTGGTTTTAGTTTGATTAATTACCTGCATTTTTTCATTGTTTGGTCAGCTTGAGTTGTGTTCATTACACTATACATACACTTAGACATTGAAACAATAAATTAATACAATACACGGAAACGCACGTTTTTTGTAAGTAGTTTAGTTTCAATGCATACCGATTCATTGCAAGTCGCTTACCTACATTGTATAGGCAATGCTGACCCGACTGCCGTGGAAACTACCATAGATTTGGAAGAATTAGTAACAAACATTAGTTAATTTGTATGTATTTTTTTTTGTTTGTTCAACAATTGTTATTAAAACGGTAAAAATTGTTCCGATAACATGAGGGTATTAAGCATATTATAAAACGAGTTATATGTGTATACAACCTACACTGCAATATTGTAGAGACTGGAACATTAACAAGTTTTGCTCAAGAAATCAACAGGAAAGATTTCAAATAGCATAGGTACCAAAGATTTGCTAGTTCTGGCAATTGACCATTGTAAATAAATAAATTACAGTAACCAATTAAGAGTGCATGCACAAGTTGTGATATTTTTAGTTTTACAGTACAGTTCACCAAATAACCTCCTAGACCAACACCTAAAAATGTGAATGAATAAATAACCACCCAATAAGCACAAGGGGGTTGATTCAGTTGATCCTAATACTGCCAATGAGAATTCAAATTTGCTTACCAATTTATAAAATGTAAACAGTGTTTCTTCAATGCACTGCTGTCTGCAGTACATTTAGATAATGCCAGAGATGGTACTATTTTGTGATTTAAATACAGTATGTAAATATTTAATTTTGCCATTGTTTATGTAAATTGGATAGATCCCAAGATCCCACCAATAATTGCAATGTTTTCAAATTACTTTATAAGCTGAAGGTTCAACCGAGAATGGTTTTAGTGAAAGCCTGATAGAGTAGTTTATGCCAGTTTCTGCAGGTGTACTCAGAAGTTGGTTTCACAGTTTAGTGACATTTTTTAAAATGAGAACATTTGTTTTGTGAAACCAGTACCCAACTAAATTAGAAGATCTATTGTGCATGTAAAACAAATGCTAGAGTATACAGGTTGTATGTCAAATGAGGAATAAGTTAAAACTCTGGAAACTTGAAAACACAAAGTTAAAAAAAAAAAAAAAAGTTTTCCTAATACGAAAATCACAAGGATGTGCACAAATGATTATCCTCATAGATCTATTTCTGGACAGTGGGTGGGTATATTTGTGTTTTGGGTGAACACTTTGTTATAACAATCAGCTATTGTGTATGTTGACCCTACCATTATGAAGGAGTATACAAAAACTAACACAATAAAAGTATGACAGTCTCTTTCTGGTTTTTACAAATACATCTGCAGTATTTGCTGTAGCAGCTTTAGCTCCAATCAAATTGCTGTCAAACATACACATTTGTTGTAACCCTGGGAGTGAGTTTCAGAATGACACTTGGCTGTCCAAAACCTGGATATCAAAATCTGTGTTGCAAGAAGACTTTGGGTAATGGAGCGTGTGCTTTAATTCTATAAGCACTATAAATATAATTGAGGTTAGTTAATTACACATTTAATGAAAAAAAGGTAGCTTGCTGGGGTCATTTATTTTGTGCCATGTATGGTTGCAGAGAAGAGGAACAAATACACATGAATTGTCTGCTGTGTGACTTGTCAGGAAATCTACTGTGTGCAACAGTGTGTTGTTTGTATAGACAGTAGGTACATTGCCAGTTGGCCTTCATTTGTTGTCCAGATCCTCTAGGTTATTGCACACTGTACAGAGTAGACTGTAAGAAGTTGCATAAATGGGAAATGTTCAATATTAGTGGGATTCCCCATGTTATAGGTAAAGCACTTGGTGTTGTATCAGAATATTCCCTGTCTTGTCAATATTTCTGACACATGTAAGAACGGTTTTAGGCATTGGTACATTCCAGTTCTCACATTTTCTGGCACAGCATTATTTGGGGAATTCAATGACTCATTCTACTTGTTGAGATTTAAATATGATTTGTTATTATGGCCCTCTTGTATTACAGTTATTATGTTCCTTGTGAAACCAAAGTTTCTGTCTGTCCTCTTTGTATTAGGCCTATACCAAAAACAAAACAGAGAGCACAGGAGTTGTGTCTATGTGAAGTGCTTCATCAGTAAGCAGTGTTTTTAGAACAGGTGTCATTATAAGTGTCATTCTCAGCCATGCTTTATGTGCCATCCCATTGCGGTATAACAGAACGGCTAACCTCTATAAAACAAACACTGGGAAAGCAGTAGACTAATGAACTATGTAACTAACTGATTTTTTTTTTTCAATTTTGCAGTGATCATTTTTCTAATGACCAGCCATGGATGATGAGGACAGCCAGGATGAACTCATTAATAAGAATGCGTACCTAGGCAAAGGCAAAAGACAAAGTGCTTCCATACTCAGTGACGAAGGTAAGTCATAAAGCAAACTGGTCATAAGAACAGAGAAATTAATTACAACTATGTATTCAAGTATGATAAAATGCATACCCTAACTTAAACCTTTGTTTTAAAATAAAATGCATCCTAAGGAGTGAAAAGCTGAAGTCGTGTCTGTTATATTACTCTTGGTAGACCTAATGAAAAATAAATAATGATGCTAAACTGACTAAAAGAGCCAAACACAAAAGTATTGAAAGAAAATTAAATATTAGGTGTGGTCCCGAACCATTGTGAAACTATAATAAGCAGTAAACTGGGCAAAGCTGCTAAACAAACAAAGGGACGCTACCGACATGGACCAACTAGTAATAGTAATTTGAGGAAGACCGTGCTTACCAGAATTTGAAAAATAAGCATGTGAATTCAAAGGGGCATTGTAGCCCACAGCCTGAAGTCTTAGTTCAAATATCTGAAAGCTGTTTTAAATGTGTTTCTATAAGCAAGTCAGTTTATTTACTATGCGTATATTGAAATTAGTTTTGTTTGTCGGATTACTTTGTTGCTGCATTCTACCGGCATGTTGATTGGATTCAAGTGCACGGTCTTATCTATAAACTCATATGTATACAACACGATACAATTTGCTTTTATATAGCACTCTTCATGCAGAGCATCCCAGGGCGCTTTACAATACAAACTCATTCATATTTTTATCATTAGAACCAAATCAAATTAAAAATAATAAAAGTAAAGAAAGTCTGGATTAATCGTATTGACAGTAACTCTTCGAGATGACTTTTCAAAACATGAAACTCGAAAGTATTCAACCACCTATCCTGGTTTGTTGTGCTTTTGGTTGTGACTGCCCTTTTTAACACATTTGGTATTGTCGTTTTTCAAAAACTGCAGCGACTATGATATGCTGTTCCACATGCTGTGATGTGGGTCCTGTTATAACCTAGTGTGTCGCCGTCAGGAGCACTGCAGTCAGTGATGTCAGGCTGCTTTAGAATTGTATAAGGAAGCAGTATAGCTTTAAGCACGATTGACTGTATAAGCCTCCCCCTCCCCCCCTCCCCCACCATGGCCAGATGAATTAAGTGATGAAGATGGGGACGAACCTGAAGAAGGAGACACAGAAAGTGAAGAGGAAGAGGAGGATGGTGATGGTGACGATATAGATGATGATGATGATGATGATGATGATGAGGAAGAAGAGTATAGTGATGGTAAAGAAAACGTTTATTGTGTTTTTTCAAATACTGATTCACAAATGACACCATTCATAAAACATCTTCAGTGTAATGCCTAATGTTCAGTGACTGTGGTATTAGCAGAGGAGTTTAACACTTGACAAGATCTTGAATCCTAAAAAACCTGCTGCTGACGGAGAAGTGTACGTTTTTAAGACTTTTTCCAGGTGGCCTGCAATCCACAATGGGGTATCTAGGAGAGCTCAGTGATTCTAATTGATTGTCTCTGATTGTCATCCATGTTGATTGTGTTTAGATGCTGAAGAAGATGAGATTGAAGGAGCAGAGAAGGAGTTGGAGGGGGCAGTCGGAGGGACAGAGGCTAAGTTTGTTGGCCTGAGTTCGGACGAAGATGCTGAAAACTGCCCCATCTGTCTCAACACTTTCCAGGAGCAGGCCTTGGGAACTCCGGAGAGCTGTGCACATTATTTCTGTCTCGACTGCATCTTAGAGTGGTCAAAAGTAAGTGCTTGTTATGTATAAAGGTTTGCTAAATTGTTGTCATTTTGAAATAATAGAGAAAAATACTCTTCTATCACCCACCAACAATTGTGTGAAGTCTACCTCATTATATTACTTGGAACAGAATTTGATAGGTGCTGTTTTTTACTTTTATAGAATGCTAACTCTTGCCCTGTGGATCGAATCATCTATACAAACATCTGTATGAGATCCTGCTTTGGAGGGAAAATCCTCAAGAAGGTAGGTTTCGGTATTTCATGTACTAGTAGCTGTTGACTACTGTGGCCAGGGTGATGTCCAGTATACATTCGGTACCACGCTCTCCATATTCTTCTGAAAAAATAAAATAAAAGCAGTCTAATGTATTCCTTTAATGACGGTTGTTCTGCCTCGTTATTATTATAGTGATCTCAGTTTCCTTTTAATACTAAAGTTTAAAAATGTAGGAAATTAAACATGTTTGAACGTTTAAACTTTGCATATTTGGAATTTCTGTTACCAGAAAAGACAACATAAGATGCCCTCCATCACGTTTTATAAATTACTGAAACATGTATTTGTGTATAAGACTGTATGTGTACAGCAGTTAATTGTATGTAGAAAGCACAGTGAAGAAATACTGAATATGAAATAAATTGTCTTACACTGTATACCTACTGCTATGTAAACACTAAGGCTAACATCGATCTTTAGCCTGCATATTTATGGTTAAATGTTTAGGCAAAACTTTAAACACCTAACACTTGGCTAACTTTAAACTCTAAACTATTGACACCCCTAATCTCAGTGCAGACCTTTTTGAAGGTTCTCTTAGAGTAAGTAGCTAGGTTCCGAAAAATATAGCGTTACACATCCCCACGTGTTGTTACAACTGTTTAAATAATGTACCTGTAATTTTTCTTTTCATTGTTAACATCCTGACAACTTTTTACACTTATAACTTTAAAGTCTGTTTCAAAGCTCTTTTGAAAATGTCCGCTCTAGTGCACTGATAGTGTAAGGTTTATGGCCCACATGGTCAAACAGGTAACACAGCAATAACGAGCCATGATGTAGTATGGAAAAGAAAAGCCAGAGCACTTGTTATGTTTTTTTTTTTTTTTTTAATCGCTCTTCCTGCAGTGATTTAGAGGACAGATCTCAAACCCCAGGGCACAAGAGTGGCCATTTTGAAAATAGTTTTGAAACAGACTAAAGTTGTAAGTATAAGAAGTTGTCAGGATGTTAACAATGAAAAGAAAACACAGGTACATTATTTAAACAGTTGTAGCAATATGAGTCCTGCACAGGTCCGATTTTTACAACCTAACACGTGGCGACGTATAACGCTATATTTTTTGGAACCCTGCTACTTAAACTCTTTAACATTGGTCTTTATTACCTGAACCAATAATACAGTTATAAATAACAACATCCTTGTATTACTTACTCTAGTGTTGAACCTCAAATCATTTCACTTGTGTTTAACTTATTACAACATAGAAGAATTCTACCTCATTTGCATCAACATCCATCTTAGAATTATTAGCCAATATAATTATAATTGACATCAGTACTAAAAAAAACTTTCCCAACAAAGTAATGATTAGATTTTTCCCAGTTTCCCTTTTTTAATTTGTGTTTTTAAAGATTCCTGTTCAGAATCATGCTGCTGCCAATGAACTGGCAGAGGAGGACCATACACAGTGTGAGGTGTGTGGCAGAAGTGACAGAGAGGACCGCCTTCTCCTCTGTGATGGGTGCGATGCTGGGTATGTAAGCAACAATCTCTTTCCAGGGAAGAAAAGAATACTCCCATTGCTGTTCTGATTGCATGCCACTGAAACCTCTATTTCTATTTAAGGTACCACATGGAATGCCTTAACCCCCCACTGAATGCAGTTCCAGTGGAGGAATGGTTCTGTCCTGAATGCGCTGTTCAAAATGCATCTCATGGTATAATCCTCTTGAATTTGTTTTTAGGAAAGACAAATACATTCTTTACTTGTTTTTGAAATTAGTCATATTTGATGACGAGTATTTTTAATGGAATTATGTATCTTAGGAAGCCAAGATCATCTAAGAGCACAATTACAACTTTCTTGCAAAAGTGTGCTTTTTTCTACCTATTAAATGAGTCCTCATGCTCTGCAAGTATGCATGTTCAGAGTGGTTACACAAATAAAGATATGGTGATGGGTAGGGCTGTCAGTTAAGCCTCAAAATAGCAATCGATTAATTGGGCACACAAAATATAATCGTTGGAATAAATATCGATGATTGTACTGCCCACATACATTTTCGCTCCATTCCTCTCCCCCCGACGTGATTATTTTAATATCATTGCAGTTAAGTAAAAGCTTGTGCACAACAATTGAATGCGTGGGGTAATTATGCCTTGGTAGCGTCAGGAGAAAGAAAAAACACAACATTTGCTAGCAGGTTTAACAAACCAAACAGATTACAGTACTTTGGAATGTAACGTTATTAAATATTGTTAAATATTCATTATATAACATTCATTTTGAAACTCCAAAGAAGAACAAACTATTTACAGTCAGTTTGCTTCAGTGTGCACAATTTATTTACATGCTGTTTGCCAGGAATACAAACCTGTTGTCCTGCTCTGGATTCAAGGTGGCACTTTTTTGTTGTTGTTATTTATAGAATGGACCAGCAAATCAGATACTAGTTAACACGAGCAGCAAGAGAAGAGCATGCCCACTGCTTGTCTGGCAGAAATACTGTAAATAGCGAGGCAGGGCGTTTGGTATAGTTTTGTTAATAAACGTAAATAATGTTATTAACTATGCACGTTCAAAAACGTAATTATTGAATCGATTATCCAGTATTTATATATCGATGTATATAATAAGGAATGGAATCGATTGAAAAATCGATTTTCGATTTAATTGTAGCAGCCCTAGTGATGGGCATTATGCCCTGTAGGTACGTACTGTATGTTACACATAGGTTTGCTTACTTCAAGAGATTGACATTCTTTAGCACAAGTTAGTGAGAGAATCTGAGAATACATGGAGTTGCGTATTCACCCATCTGTTCTTACAAATGGCTATAATTCTTTCTAACTAGTTTAGAAATACTAAAAGGCATACATTTACTGTCCAGTGTTTGAACTAAAAGACGCTGGGAGACTTTAGGTTAGAGCTGATTCAGATGTTCTTGGCCAATACCGATAGCCGATGATTATCTGCCCATATTGGCCGATACTGATAATAAATAGTGCAGGCAAGCTATTGTAAACTACCAAAACAAGACATAGGGCCTATATTTAAACTGTTTCATAATTACAGGTGTTAAAAAATGAACATACATTGTTTACTTCTTGTATTTAAGACAGAAATGAGCAGATAATGTTTACTTGTTGCATTTACTTCAGAGTATGAAGAATAATGTAGTATTATATCGTGTGCTTAACAGCAGTTTATACATTTGTTTTACAAGATAGTCACACAAAAATAACATTTTGCATTTGTACTAGTAAAAACACTTCTGTAGAAAAATATATCTTAGCAGCTAATTGATCCTTTCCTATAGTTTGTACTTTAATGATATAACTGTGATGATGTCACGTAGCCCATTGAAATGACTAGGAGGACGATGCCATTGTATAATTTGGGTCATCAATTTTGAGTAGCATTCACTTCTATGAAACGTGCAACTTGCATAGTGAATAAAAATAAAACTGTGTAACTGTAAATAAACAAAGCCACACTTAGATTAAAGCTTATGTTGTCTGACAGGGACAGTACAGTACTAAAGTCGTAGTACTAAACTATAAGGAATTTTTTTCATTAATTAAATATTAATGTCACATTTATGTCAGTTTCACAGAATGGGATTTTATGAAAACAGGGACAGTTTTAATAGGCAAGCGATTTTTCAAACCTTTCAATTGAAATTAAACTATTCCCTATTTATTTCAGTGTGATGTATATTTTTTTCAGGTGCAGCAGTAGCAGTGGAAGAGGTGAGCGAGGAAGAAGTGGCCGCCCTAGTGGCTGATGCAGTGCCCACCACCAGCCGACTGCGTACCAATACAGGGAGGACACGAGCCATTGCCAGAACTCGTCAGAGCGAGAGGGTCAGAGCCACCGTCAACAGGAACAGGATCAGGATCACACAGGCTCAGACAGCACAGGTATTTCACAGGTTATAGAATGGGGCGGATGTATCGAGGTGCAGTTTGAAAAAAATGTATTAGCCAGGTGAAGTGTGAGCTATGCTATGTTTCAGAAATACTAAAAGAAGCTTAATGACTTTAATGACAAGCGTTTTGACTAGATGTCTTTCGCAATGTCTTTTTGGATGGTTACATGGTTAAAGGATATAAAAAAAAATCATCAATCCAGCTTTTTGACACTGATTAAATCAAAACATGATGGTTTCAACAGAAATGTTTGTGGTGGTTTAGCTTTCTCTTTAGTGATTTGTATTTTATTGATCACTGCAATTATATAAAATGCTACAGGTGCCTTGCAATTATGTTGACAGAAAAAAAAAAAAACATGTGCAATGAATGCTTTACTGTTTTAGCATGTTCCCAGGTATCTAATGGAGTCCTCCATGCTTGATGATACAATTAACTCTGTTGTTGCTGGTCTCAACACGGCAGTATACATTCGTCCTCTAACACCACGAGCAGGAACCACAAGGAGAAGGAGAAGAGGTAAGCAGAGGTTGGGGGTTGTATCATGAGAAGCAAACTGGAAAAATGTAAGTAGAGTATTATTTCAAATGACTAGACAACAGCAGGCAGTGGTTTGGATTTTGTGTTAAATTACTTAATAATCTGACATTTAGTGAAATGTTGCTTCCTGCCTACTATCCCCTGCAGTCCATGACATGTTAAGTTTAACTAAGTGTAGAATCACTGTATATAATTTGAGGACTAAAAGTGATTCCAACAGCATACTGTTAAAGTTCACATTGTGTTAAATAAACTTCTTCATTATCTTTTGTATGATGTCCACAGCTAAGAGAAGAAAAACCACAAAACCCCAATGGAAAACAACTAAAACTGGAACAACAAAATCTACCACAGGAAAAGGCACTAAAAGGCGTAAGCGCCGAATTAAGAGGAGACGTTCCAAGAAAGAAAGGGTAATTTAAGGAGTTTTATTTATTTTCAATGGTAAACCTAAAATAACCTCTAGATAAGTTAACTAATTTCAGGGCATCCCACTGCATATATTTGGTGTTGCCAAATAATAAACGCACTCTTTTGGTGAAAGACCGCGGGGCCTAATGGATAAGGCGTCTAACTTCGAATCAGAAGATTGAGGGTGCGAGTCCCTTCGTGGTTGTTTTTTTTTATTTTAGATTTTATTTAATTGTGTAACTTGTATTTCAGATCAAATAATACAATGTAAGTCAGTGTACATGTTTCTGCGTTTTAAAAAGTGATATAGGCTCTTTTCCTTTAGTGTGGTAAGGAAAATAATTTAACTTAAATATAGAAATATGTTCTACATCAGTGTGATCCCGTTAGAAATGTAGCTAATGTATAGTCCAGTAGTTTAAATACAGTATACCAATGTCAGTGGTACTCAATCACTGAGGACAATACATCAAAACAACTCCTCGTGGGTAAGCAGCTTGTTATATGATCATGATTATGTTTACTCAAGGCTGCAGAATCCTATTTTACTAAAGTGTACTTGAGAAGCAATCGTCTTGTGAGGGTGCCTAGTTTAACTGTGGTCCAGTGTTACATGTAATGGTCTTTAAATTAAAATGACATTACAGTACAGTATTTTACTGTCAGGACTACCATTGCATTTAAACATCTGTGGCTTACATATTTTCAGTTGCGATGCAAATCACAGTTTTTCACTAAGAGGAGATGCAAAGCTCCACAATGCCCCCCCCCCCCCCCCCCCCCCCGATCCATCACCACGCAACGCAATCCCCCTCCCTTTACATGCATATCACACAATAACACTGCTGTACTCAGTATGTATTCAATGAATGTGTATTCACTTAATTAAAACAAATTTCCACTAACAGAGAACACAAAAAATACCTGTACAATGCTTTGAACAGGATGCCTTCACTGATGACATCAGACCAGAAACACAGACTCAGGAAGTACGGGTGAGAGCTGAAACGCTACGGCGTTCAGCTGCTTTTATTGAATAATAAAACAAAAGATTTAAACAAACAACAAAATACTACAAAACAAAAGGGCACGTTGGCCAAACAAATATAAATAAACAAATAAGCGTGCTGGTTTTACCCCAGCACGATACTTAGCAGTTGTTTTCGCTCGCTCGCTCAAAAGCCGTCTCGTCTCTGACACTCTCCCTCCGAGCACGGACAGCTGCAGAATCTTATATTCTGGCGGAGGGGTTAATTGGCTGTTAATTATCTTATTACCCCTCGGCCACAGTCTGCACGAGTTTAATAAGGATGCGTGACTGTCAGCTAGTTAAATAAATCACTAGCTGATCAGTCACGCATCCTCACGGTTTTTAAAAAATACAAAAACAATAACAAATACACGGCGCTTTTATCCGCGCCGCAAACAATAATACAAAAACAATGCACAAATGTATAGGGGCGGGACACTCCGCCACAAATGCAGTCGCGCGTCTTTCTTTTTCCGGACATGTCGACATGCATAAGCTGCATGACTTGCTTTTTTTTCTTTTTTTTTTTTTATACTACACACGCGGTGTACGTCCCTAATCATGCGAGATGTGATCAAATTCAAATTCAGAAACAGCTTTACTGGTTGTACACGTCATTGCACTTGATGCAGTATCGTATTACATGCAGTCAGTTTGCCCCGAAATGATTCTTATAAGCGGAGCTAGTTGCAGTAGTTCCTGTTCTCCTGTGTTTCAATAATAGCCCACACAGTGCTTTTTCTGGTAGTTTCTCCTTTTTCGTTTAGTTGTATCTTTGCCATTTTGAGAATTGCTGTACTCGTTAGTTTTAACCATTTTTACTTTTTTGAATCACAAATTTCCAATTTATTTTTCAGTACTTGATGATTATGTATTTACTTACTCCATAATTATCATCAGGTGTTGGTTTTCAGTCATGATAATTGTCAATAATTAGCATCTAATGGCTTTCATGCGAAATATGTTGATTGCCCAAATACTTTTGTCAAAGTTTGAAATTAGTTTTTGCATGTTATTTTAATTTTATCCCTGTTATGTAATAATTTGTTGTTTTATTATAAAGCTGAATCTCTCATTTATATCTTTCAATAGAACAATTAGAAATTCTAGAAATCACTTTTGTTGTTTTTTTTAAACTGCCCAAATTCCTTTGTCTGCGATATATAGATTATTGCATCTGACAAAGAAAAGTCTTGTACTTGTATTAATGTTTTCAAATCTTTTTACTCAATAAAAACGGCTGTCTCACCTTACTTGTTTTTGCCGTTCACGAACTCGTGTATAATTACCGTACACCGTAAATTTTGGTGGAGAATTTATTTTGGCTTTATTAGCGGTTTTGATTGGATCGCAAATTATACGTAGCGATCCCGCCTTCTGGCAGACTGGTATGCAGAACAGGTTAAAGAAGCGTTGGACAAGGGGAATAATGTGCCAGATATCAATACATTCTCTAATAATATTTTCCTGTTGTAGAGTTTTGTCTCCTGTAAAAGAAAACACAAGCCGAGCTTTAACTTTGTTATAGCAGTGGGATCAGTGTTTATTTTACAGTAAGGGTGCACACTTGTTGGCTGTGGCACACTAATATAGGTCGGTAGCCCGTCCCATACAATCATACATACAGGTTTATACGGTTAGTAGTGTATCCTGTGGCTCAATGTGAATGGTGTTGGGGTAATAAATTCCTTTTTGAGTTCACCAGCCAATACAAATATTACTATTTCTGTTTATTTTGTTTGTATCACTTGTAAATAAATGTGTTACAACAAGACAGCCGCTTTAATAAATAACCACTTTTGATCATGTAACTTCAGTCTCAAGTCAGCTTCCCGCAATACCACCAGACCTTGGCAACAACGCCTTCACACCTGTGTAATATTTCAATCACACCCTTTTCATTTTTAGCAGGTAAGAAAGGACACAACTGCACGCTCCCGTATTGCTAAAAACCTGGGGATTGGTAAGCCACTTCATGGGCTCTCAATTCCATCTGTGTACAGACAAGTGGATGCTAGCTTGGGAGGCATGAGGTCAGATATTGGAGCTGCACCCCTGTCAGTCTATGGAAACCCATTTCAGTTGGATTCATTTGATGACAGGCAAGTATCTTTGCTTAAAGCTTACCTTTTTATTTATTTAATATCTTGGAAAGAATGTAGGGGACTGACAGCATAGGAAACTGAAGATCCCCCTATGCAGAGGCGAGAGGTCCCCATGCATTAACTACAGGACCTCTTTCGCTGCTCCCAAGTCAGCGCAGGGATGGTAGCAGTGGGCAGAGCCTAAATACAATTAAGCATTTCAAATTAGGAGAAAAATGGGGTAAACAATAATTGGCGACTACTAAATAAAAAATAAAAAATTATATATATATATATATATATATATATATATATATATATATATATATATATATTTTTTTTTTTTTTTCTTCATGTAAGTTGTTCATAGTTTCCCATACACAAAAAACAAACAAGAAATAAACATTGAGTATTGAGTTGCAGTTCTTCAAAGGCACTCCTAAAATCATTGATTCCGTATCAGAGATATTCTCCACTCGTATGCCATATAGTATTACATATGACATTCATAAAAATAACTTGATGAAGAATACAATGCGTTTACAACAGTTATAATTTTCAAGAACTATACAAGTGTGTGGAATATTTAATAAAACTTCTTGTCCAAAGTGCTAGATAAATCTACTTGTCCCTTCCCTGTTGCACAAAACACACAAAAAATAGAATATAACTTGTAGGATTTTGCTTTTATTTAATAGTAACACAATCAATCAATTGGTGATTAATAACTATTTTTGCTTCATGAAATTAAAGATAAAAAGTAAAAGTAATCCAGTACATACTTAGCAAAATTGAGCCCTTCTAATTTGTTCATGGCAAAAACAAAATAATAAATTAAATAAATAAAAGATTCAAACTACTTCTGACCTCATGCACCAAGAGAGTTACAAATTGTGGTCTACCAAGGGAATTTATAATTCCTTATTATTAGACTGATATGTACTACTGAGTGAATGGAGGCGGGACATAAACAGTTGAAAATCTTGTGTAGTTTTAACCAATGGGAGAGTCAAAGATCTGCCATGGTTTTGCAGCTGTCCAATCATTAGTGAGCAGATGTGGGACATAAATATGCAAGGGCAAGCGGTAAGAATAGCTTAATTTCATGCAATATTGCTAATATGATCAAGTTATTATTGAGAATCTCAGTCGCCACCACTTACACCGTACAGGTTTATTTTGGGTAGCCGTTTATATCGTTTGCCATTTGCCATTCCCATTGATTTCAATAACAAAGGCATCGCTTATACAGTGTTAAGCACGCCTTATTTCAGGCAAACGCAGCTGTTTAGACCTCGTTACCTTGCCATTCACATAGATTTCAATAAAAAGGCAGCACTTTACTGTAGTAAAAAAGCTTGACAGATCGGATAGGAGTACTCTGTAAATAACGTGTGTTTGTAAACTGTGTTATTCTTGTTCAAATCTGTTAGCGTTCTCTGTGTGTTTTGGTGCTTGTGTGACTACAGCTGAAAGACTGCCTGTGTGTGAGTGCGTCACTGAGGGGGGTGGGAGCAGATCTGACATGACCAGTCAGAGATAGGGAGTGTTGGACCGATGAGTGAGGAAGGTGGGTGACTTGTGTATGTGTGGAGATGACAGTTTGAAAGAGTGAAGCGGATCTGGCGACGTGAGAATTGAGAGAGTTGAGAGGTTGAGTTTGTGAATGAGAGGAGGGAATGAAAGCCGTTTTTTACTAAAAGCTAAAAAAATAATAAATTCAGTGGTTTCAAACTGCTTTGAACCGCAACTGTTGTCTGTCTCATTATATCCTGGAAACCCTGCAGCTCAGCGCTACAATACATAAATAAATCCTGTTCGCCTGCGTGTATCAACTTCACCTCCGTCTCGATCTCCTGCCTTTCAGCGAATGCATGCATCCACACGGCAGATGGCTACTCTGTCACAAGCATTAATACCCTGTATCTTTCTAAACAAGGGATTTAGGGGAGCTCCCTAATAAAATCTGAATCTCAAAACAATAATAATATAGTACAGTAATTGTTACAGCTGTGTATAATGGTATTTATCCGCCCTTACTCTGGTCCCATCACAGTCGGATATGTAACGGATTACTGTACTTTTTATTACATTCATAGGTTTTTATACATCTTTTTTTTATTCGTGTAATGAGTGTCTTAATACTTTTAACCGCATGCACACTTATTCGGTTTGATTACTGTACTGGTGATTGGGGGACATTTTGAATGTCAGGTTGTTGTGTGGAAGTTTATAACGTCCATCGCTTACTTCGGGTGAATCATGTTAGCACAAACGTGCCCGTTCTAAGCAGTGGTGACTATATTGAGAACTTCGAAATAATATTTAGAATTGATTTTTACAAATTAAAAAAAAAAAATGTCATCAGACAACGGGGGCATCGTAGTCGATTTGGATACGAATCAATTTTCAAGAAGAACTTTCTCAGAAAAATTGAAGAGTTAAAAAAGGGAGGTATACACGACAAATACCCGGATACAGCAAGGGAAGGAATATACTCGCCACGTCCAGCAACTTAAAATTATTTATGGTATCTGTGGCTTACCGGTAGCTGTCAATTAAAAAAATAATACTGCTGGAACTGTCTTTTGTTCAGTACAGAAAAGGCGATATGGAACAGCACTGGCTACAGCAATCTAGGATGTCTATCGAAGTCAGCATAAAAACACGAGCATTCTCAAAGTCACTGACGAGCCACTGTAACACTAAAAACTTTTGGACAAACCCGGATTGATGTTTAACTGGATGATCAGAAGCCTAGGGATACAATACATCACAATGAGCAAGTAAGAAAAAATGGTGAGGTTCTTAAACACTTGATTGATTCTGTTGTTTACCTTGGCAAACAAGAACTGGCATTCAGGGGGCACGATGAAGGCACCAATTCCTCAAATAGAGGTGATTGTGTGGAATTACTTGCTCTGATTACTGACTACAACAGCATGTTACGCAATCGCTTGTCAATAGCCACAGTGTTCTTAGGTAACAAGATTCAGAACGAATAAAAGCAGAACTACAGGAAGCCAATTATGGAGCTGTAATGGTAGATTAAACTTCCAACGATGGAAACGCAGCTCAGTAATGTTGTGTTGTCAGGTATGTGACTGACAGTGTGACAGTGGCCCGACAGAACGGTTGTTTTGTGAAAATGTGTTACATTTACTAAAATAAAAATAATAAAAATGCTTTTAAAAAGACCAAATTCCCATTGTGCTTATTTTAGCCACTATAAGATTGCTACCTTTCTTAAAAATGTGCATGGATGAATCAGCTAGTGCCCATAAATTAACCAATCCAAAGGTTTTTTATCGAGTGACAGTCCTAATGATATACAGTGCCTATAGAAAGTCTACACGCCCTTGAACTTTTTTCACATTTTGTTGTGTCAGTGCCTCAGAGTTTCATGCATTTAAATGAGGATTTTTTCCACTTATCTACACACCATACTCCACACTGGTAAGGGGAAAATAGTTTTTATTGAGAAAAAGATTTTATATTAAAAATACAAAACTGAAAGATCATAATTGGATAAGTCTCCACCCCCCTGAGTTAATACTTGGTGGAAGCACCTTTGGCAGCAATTACAGCTGTGAGTCTGTTGGGATAGGTCTCTACCAACTTTGCACACCCAGATTTGTCAATATATGATCATTGTTCTTTACAAAACTGTTAAAGCTCTATCAAGTTCCTTGGGGAGCGTTTATGGAGACCAATCTTCAAGTCATGCCACAAATTTTCGATTGGATTTAGGTCGGGGCTCTGACTGGTCCACTCAAGGACATTTACCTTTTTGTTCCTTAGCCACTCCAGTGTAGCTTTGGCTGTGTGCTTTGGGTCGTCATGCTGAAAGGTGAACTACCATCCCAGTTTCAGCTTTCTTGCAGAGGGCAGGTTTTCCTCAAGGACTTCTCTGTACTTTGCTCCATTCATTTTCCCTTCTATCCTGACAAGTGCCCCAGTCCCTGCCGATGAGAAACATCCCCATAACATGATGCTGCCACCACCATGCTTCACAGTAGGGATGGTGTTCTTTGGGTGATGTGCTGTGTTGGGTTTGCGCCAAACAGTTCCTAATGTGCCCTTTAAGGGGATATGTATATGTGTGTATATAGTTTTGGTTTGAGGTTTAGAGGTACGCATTTTTAAATGTTTGTGTGTATGTGCTAGACTTCCACAATTCAGTTTTAAGAAACTTGCATGGCAACAGAATGACCGTAGTAAAAAAAAAAAGTTCAAATGATTTGTCCAGTGGGCAAAGTATAACGGCAAAACATGTTGTTGCTCAGACAAATGTCCTGGGCGTTATGAATTCCACACCCCTGCTATAGCATGTGGCATAGTAACTTCTAAGATATTACATATAAGACATTCTCTAAAATGACTTCACAATTAATACCTTAAGTTACCAAAGTTACAACAGGATCTCTTTCATAGTTCCCTAAGGGCAAATCAAATTGTACTGGATGCAGTCAGATTATTAAATGAAGTACCTTAATTATTCCTAAAACAGCTTTTAAACTAACATTTATACAGTAAAATATCTGTTATCTAATCCCATACAGACAGAGATTTTAACTCTCTGTCTTTTTAGGTAACCCTAATAAGCATTAACCTTATGTAATACTAGTGTGAAGTTTCCGTTGTATAGTTAAGTAAAGCTGCATCCACACTGGACACGAGCGAATAATTTTGAAGTCACTGCGCGACTGGAATGGTTGGTTTGTTTGTTTGTTTTTATCATAAATAACGTTTTGTTCACTAAATTGTTCTGTGGCACAAATGTGACAAGTTCTTTACATACGCATAAAGCTGTTTTGTGGAGATTCTCCAAACAAACTAAAATATTATCTAGCTCCTACTATTCTGTACGTTCTTCTATAAGTTCACCGGACTGTTTTAAAAGGAAAAACAAAATAAAAGTAAATAATAATTACAAGGTAAAAAAAAAAAAAAAAAAAGGTAAGTGGTGACCTGCGAAGTGGTGACCTAATATGGATTTTAATAATAATAATAATAAAAATGAAGATGGCAATTATGTAGTGCTTAACAACAATATAATAATAATAATAATAATAATAATAATAATAATAATAATAATAATAATAAAGTAATAATAATAATAATAATAAATAATAATAATGTTATGCTGCAGCAGTGGTGTAACAAAATTGTTAAAATTCTCGTTTTATGGGATTTTGGAACAAAGGAGGCTTAGGGAGTTTCTGATTATTCATATCAGAGTTGACATTTCCTTTTGAGGTGAAGGTGTTAAGCACTGTCTCCTCTTTGTGTATGAATTTCAGAATGATTTTCAGTGCCTATAACTGTAAGGAAATACAACTTGCTACATCACTTCTAGTTTATATTACTTATTTTGTTTGAAATATTTTCTTAAATATATTTTCTCTTTACTTTGGTCTATATCAGTCCTTCCAGGACCCTTTAGCGGCCAGGAAGTCTGGATTGTTGTCTGGTTTGCCAAAAGGATCTTTTGAAGCAATGGTGGCGGCTTACTGCTTACACCATGTTGTTTAGATTCTGAATAAATTACCTTGATTAAGGAACCTTTGTTACAAACTACCCAGTGTGTCACTGAATTTGTAGTCTTAAAGTAATTACTTAGATTACTTATCTGTATGTATTGTTAAAATAAGCCAATATGACCTACAGTGTGTTTATAAGTAGATTCTGTTTTGGTTTAAATGATTAGTGTTTTTTATCATTGACATTCTGAGTGCAAGATCTATACCGTCATAAAAACATGAGGAAATGCACATGTTCCTTAGTAACAGCTAGTGTTCTAGAACACAGAAGAGCAAGAAGAGAAAATAATTATAGAAGTACAGAATCTAGCTTAAATTATTCCTGTCTATAGGTTTTTTTTTTTGCCTGATTTCTTACACAATTGAAAATTTGACTTTTACCAGGTAGTTTGTGAATTTTTGGTTTGCTTAATATTTTGGTTTCATTATCTTCATTTAATTACAGTGCGCCTACAGAACAGCCTGCAAGTTCCTTGTCAC
The DNA here is from genome assembly GCF_902713425.1 of Acipenser ruthenus. Lineage (NCBI taxonomy): Eukaryota > Metazoa > Chordata > Actinopteri > Acipenseriformes > Acipenseridae > Acipenser > Acipenser ruthenus. The sequence continues at coordinate 15,715,222 of NC_081215.1, forward strand.
CAGTTGAAGTCAAGAGAAAAGGTCTTTCTCAATCCGCTCTCAGATCACACCAGCCAGTAGCAAGGCCTATTTCAATTGGACTTTCAAGGTACAAGTCATGGTACTTTATAATGTTAATGTTATGCTTTGTATAGGTTTTTTTTTTTTAAATAGAAATACAATGCATTTTTAAATTGTGAATTAAGTGTGCATCTATATATGCCAAGTACCTTTTTGTTCAGGAAAATGTCCTGAAATAATATACGTTGGCAAAGTCAGACAAAATGTAGCATTATGTAGTTGAAAAGCAGCTTCACAAAGCAGGACTGTGACATGCAGTGGTAATAAAAGTTTCTTACCTGGTATGATGAACTCCACACACCAGTCTCCATGTTGCTTGGTCAGGAGAAACAAACTGTTCTCTTACCCAGAGATCGTTGATGTAATCCTTTTCGGCGTGAAAGCCGGTGTTCCTCCTCCATACAACCCCACGTCATATCCTTATGATTGTCCACATTTCTCCTGCGTTTGCTTGGGTACGTAGAAAGTATAGGAGTTCGCGGTTTTGCATTTTAGTTTTTGTAGTGTACAGTAAAAAGAGTTTTTTTTTTTTAGATATATATACACATATATTTTCTCATCTCTGCCTCTCTAGCTTTCAGTTACTGATGCTTCTTTTATGTATCTGGCCTCCCCCTCACTCACAACCTATAGCAGGGATATGTGTTGAAGTGTGGTAGGTTGTGAACGCCAAAACAGAAGAGAAGGGCTCCACCTCTCCAGCTCTGCGACCAGACGAAGCGCTTACCCTCCTCCTTGAAAACACAGCAGGCGCCAGCAGCCATAAAGAACGAGATGACTGAGTAGTTTAATATGCTGGCTATTCCATTGCTCTGAGCAGGGCACTGCCACGTCTCCCTGTTGGAGTGATTCACTAAATTTGTAAAATGTTCTTTAAGAAATGTTCAAGAACAAAACTGTATTTTCACTTCCTTCTACTCTACTAAAATAGTCCCGGCGTTAATCACAACCAGGTGGACTTCCTATATATAAGCCCTTGTTCTTATTAGTGTGATTATATGGTAACACTGTTCAGATTGCTTCTAAAATTGTAACAAGAGCACATAGTTGTAAGCTCTTGATATAGCCCCTGTAATTGATTGTTTCTTTGGCACCTAGGGGAGGGTTAAGTATCCCAGAAGCTGAGGCAGTTGCAGAGGCAGCCCCGGTACCCGACCTATTAGGAAGTATCCTGTCAGGACAGAGCATGCTGCTGATGGATAGTTCTGATGTTTTGATCAACAGAGATGGATCTTTGAAAGCCAAAAATCCTGGTAATGTGCAATTTTTTGTTGTTGCACTTGTTTCATAGTTCCTTAAGTGTAATTTAGGAATAATGCAGCTATTTTTATGTGTATACTATCTAGATTTGTTCTTTATATAATAACACTAATTAGGGCATGCAGTTTTTATTTGAATCTTTATGTAAAAATAACTTAAGCATTTAAATAAACTAAGCATTTAAGGCTTGAGTTTTTAGTAATCTGAACCATGGTAAGAGTCTACACTTCTAAGTGCTACTTTAGTAAATAATAAAATGTTCTGTGGTAAAGCCATCATTATTTTGGCTTTAACACTAAGAGGATATTTATTACGCTTACTAAATAGTGTTCCTTTTTGTTTACAGTTGTTACATCATTAACTACATCTTTAAAGAGAAGTGGTTCTCGAGATGGAGAGACATCAATAGAAATTTACAGTGGACATTCATCTCTCTCAGGAACAAGTGCCATTAGCTCCAGAGGAGAAACTGAGATGTTAGACCTTAATGTTAATTCAAGACCTTCTACGTCTAGCTTATTTGGTTCTTTTGGTGCTCCTGGCTCTCACTCGTTACCATCAACACCAAAACCATCTTCCCAGCCAGAAAGTTTGTTCAGTTCAAGTCCAACCACGTCAGTAACTGTATCTATTAGGCCAAAGACTTCGGTGACTCCAAGACCTAATATGTCACACAGTATTGCAGATTCTCGTGGTACTGCTTTAAAAACAGGAGGGAACAGTATAGAAAATGCTAGCGCTCGACGAGCAATGTCCACTGTGCAATCTTCTTCAAAGAACACGAATGGTAACTCTGAATTGCATTCAAAAAGTAGCACAGGTGTCGTCAGAAGGAATCCTCCAAAACCTGTTTGGCTTGATGTGTCTGAACTTCCTAGAATACCAAAGATTAAAAGAGAGAATGCTGGAGACTCACAGCCAAGTGGCAGCAGAAATAACGACATACCTGATTCGTGCATGAACAGATTGATGGGTAATGGAGATGGTGATAAGACAGCAGACCAAGGATCATTAAGAGGTGATCAGAGTAGAAGTGAGACCAGTGAAAGACAAAGGCATGGTGCTGGAGGCTCCACCTCTACCAATTACAGTGGCCATGCAAGGTCAGTGTCTTACAGTTCCCAGGGAAGTACAGGTTCAACTGTGAGTTTTAGGATAAATACAAGTGGAAATTTGTGGCATTGTAGGAGACTTGCTAACACTGGTGCTTTCAGTAACCCTTTAAAATCTGCAGATGACTCCCACCAGAACTCTAGTAAAGAAAAATGTCATTTATTCCCTTCACATTCAGAAAAAAAAGAAAAAAATATTAAAAATGAAATGTATGATCCTTTTGATCCTACTGGCTCTGATTCTAGTTCTTCTGGTAGCATCTCTGATATATTTCAGAGCCCTTCCTCAGAAAGTGAAACTGCCAGCTGTAGTGTTCAAGATTCAGCATCTCAGGAGCAAGAATTACAAACTGCAAGCTTATTAGCTTCCAGACACCATGATAATGCTGAAAAACTTCAAGTCAAAGATATGGATTTGGAAGGAGGATCAGATTTAGAGGAACCGGATGTATTACCTTGCACTGATGCTTCTATGTCATCTGGAGATGGTGTAAAAAAGGAACATGTCTGTCTGGGGTCAAGTAATGACCCTTTACCAGATGGAGGTAAGGGTGATACAAGTGACAAAGCTAATTCGACAGATGAGGAGATATTTAGTAAAATGTCAAGTAAAGTACATCAAAAGGAAGCACATTCGCACTCACGATCCAGCTCAACATCAAGTACTAGAAGTGAAAAGAAATTTAAGAATAGGAAACCTGTCTGTGAAGAACTAAAGTCTAGTGCAACTTCAAGGTTGGGCTTGCAATCTGCTCATAGCAAGAAGCAAAGTTGTAAATCTGGGGACAGAAGGACTTCTAAAGACTGTTCTAGATCTAGTAGTTCAGAGGCCACAAAGAAAGCATTGACCAAGGGTAAAAGTAAGGAAAAAAAGGCAAAACGTTCCAGATCAAGGTCACGAGATAGGAGAAGATCTAGGTCCCGTTCAGCAAGTTCTTCATCTGGGGTCTCTGAGAGATGGAAGAAGAGGAGGAGGTCAAGGTCAAAAGAAAGGAGGCATTCTCACTGCAGCAGTCCCGAAAGAGCGGAAAAGAAAAAGCCTAAGCGTGAAATAAGCTATGAAAGATATAATAGTAAAGGGAGGGTGTCAATATTAAAGGACAGAAAACAAAGGAAATCCAGTTCAAGATCAAGGTCTAGGGAGAGAAAGAAAGGGAGGTCGAGGTCACAATCCCCACCAAGATCTAAAGAGCAAGGAAGGTCAAGATCAAAAGAGAGAACGCAGAGGTCTAGATCACGATCCATAGAAAAGAAATGTGCAGACAGTGGAGATTTGTCGCAGTCTGTACAGGAGAAGGGAGAGAAAAGCCTGCAAAAGGCAAGCAAGTCTTCTGCATCGTCTTCCACCAAAAAAGTTGGGACATCTTCGATTGTGGTTGTGAAGGATGAACAAGGCATCCCAGAATCTGCACCCCAAATCATGGAAATTTGCATTAAAGATAGTGTTGGTCTAGAGTCAAAGGTTAAATCCGAGCTTGTGTGGTCTGAGGAAGCTATTTTATCTGAGAACCAGGTCTCGAGTAAAATAAATGTTGACATTGTTTGCGCTCACACTGTAACTAAAGACAAAACTAGCGAGTTAAAAATAGGTAATGTAACCCAAGAAGCTTTCCAAAAACCAGAATCCTTTGGTAAAGTAAAGATTGAAGAAATAAAGTTGGAAGGCGATGTCCTCAATACCCTTGATTTCATAAAAAGTAATGAAGGGGAAGAACCAAAATTGACAAGTTCCAGTGTAAGCTCAGAGGGACCAGAGTTGAAAGTGAAGCAGGAAGCAGTCAAGCCTGAGTCAGAACCATCTGCAGTGATTGCTGGCTCCAAGTCCAAGGATCTTGTCAAGAGAGTGACCTGGAATCTGCAGGAGGTGGATCAGTCATCATCTTCAAAGACTGCAAGTAAGTTTAAAATGGGGGAAAAAAAAATCATTTATAAATGTTAAGGATATGTTATGTTTACAAAGCACACACATAACCTTCTTATAACTCTCTCAGTAGGATATGCAGAAACTAATTAATGTATTTAAAAAAAAAGAAACACTGGATAGATCTATAAAGCTATTTTATAATCTATTAAATATGTATTGTTGTGTACTTCTTGGTTTTGCAGCTGTTTATTCTCTGTTCTTACAGCTGCGATTAACTGTTTTTCCAAATCAAACTCGGTAGGGTTAAGCATTTCTTTTTCTAGTATTTGCGTGTGAGGGGAAAGCAACTCGTTTTTTTGTTCTTATAGAAATTCCGCTCTATAAAATGCAACGAAGAAGCAAGGAAGGCACCTGGAAGGCACCGGATCACAGCCAGGCGTTGAATCAGGTGCAGTTAAATGAACCTCCTCCAACCAATTACATGGTTCCTCAAACAATGTTTTCTGGTGTTGATCCTTCACAGGTTGGTGCCTGCACCCAGATTTGTTCAAAAGCATCATGGATGATCTCCGCTCATCTTATTTGTAACTGCCCTGTAACCGTGCCCATTTATACCTTCTATTTATAAAGTTTTTCATTACCATATAATTGCCAATTGCAATGTCTCATTAAAAAAAAAAGAAATTCTCTATGCATTTTACTTATTTTTGCTGCTATTCTTTTTGTTTTTTTTAGCCTTTTCTTTTTTGAACTGTGATTCAAGTGAAGCTCATATATCCTGTCACAAAACTACAAGTTTGATATGCCCCATATTCTCTCAGTGTGGTTTATTGTTATTGGTTGTTGGATCTTGAAAGTCTTCAACCAAGTCGAAGTAAAAATCAGATCTGGAAAATAAATCCATCAACAGAAAAGTGGTTTCACAAAACGTTCTGCTAATGAGAGCTAAGAAAAGGTTTATAGTAGGGATGGGCATGTGTAAATGTTTATTTGAGTAATCGATTAGAACATTGTTAATCGTTTAGAAAATTACTAATCGTGTAATCTGTCTTGTACTGCAGTAAATATAAATGTCTGAACAGACCCATTAGCCATTCCCCTGCAGCCCAACATATTAGTATAAAACAAATAATGACCCTTTACCAGATGGAGGTAAGAGTGATACCACAAGTATGCCGATTCGACAGATGATTAGATATTTAGTTAAATTCAAAAGGAAGCACATTCAACTCATGATCGAGCTCAGCATCAACTACTAGAAGTGAAAAGAAATTTAAGAATAGGAAGAATCCTGTCTGTGAAGAACTAAAGTCTAGTGCAAAAAGTCTAGAAAACAAAGGAGATCCATGTCAAGATCAAGGTCTAGGGAGAGAAGGAAAGGGAGGTCAAGGTCACAATCCCCACCAAGATCTAAAGATAGAAGGTAGAGCTCCTGACAAAAAAAACAGGCATTCTTAAAAGTGCAGGGTGATATCAATACTGTAGCTATGGGGACCTGAGGTGGTTGTAATGCAGCATTGCACGTATTAAAACTGTATTTATTTATTCAATTTAATTCATACAAGAGACAACCAAATAGTTAGTTTACAACTTTACAAAAAAAGTGATATCACACAATGCAGTATTGTCGACAGCCATGGTATCATTATTCATACTTGCACCGCTGTGGTTAATATTAATAAACAAGCCGATACCAAACGGAACATGAATGAGATTGCAGCCAATAAACTTTTAAAATATTGTATCTCAGAGGGAGTCGTTATACTACCTAGTACTTGCTTTATTAATGTTGGGGGCATTATAAATTAACAATGTCAGGTACATCAGTATGTCTAATACACCACCACGGTACTGCACATATACTATACAAAGAAAATGTGCATATTATTACAAAACAAAGCACTGTATTACAGTATTTGGCAATTTGCAAAATATCATTCCAAAAAGCACTTACCTGTTTCCTCTGTCAATGCCAAAATAATCCGATTTTTGCACCGTGCATGTTATTATTATTATTATTATTATTTATTTCTTAGCAGACGCCCTTATCCAGGGCGACTTACAATTGTTACAAGATATCACATTATTTTGTATATTCAATTACATTATTTTTTACACATTATTTTTTTACATACAATTATCCATTTATACAGCTGGGTTTTTACTGGAGCAATCTGGGTAAAGTACCTTGCTCAAGGGTACAGCAGCAGTGTCCTCCACCGGGGATTGAACCCATGACCCTCCGGTCAAGAGTCCAGAGCCCTAACCACTACTCCACACTGCTGCCCACAATGTTAACCAGAGAAAGTGTGCACACAAACTGGCGGTCGGCAAAATAAATCTTGTTTCAGCACAGAAAATAAACACACTTACTGCCATTGATTTATTTTTATTAATAATAAAAAGAAGAACTAACGATAAAACAGGACAGCACCTTATCGTCTATTTAGCCCATAGTTAGGCATAGATAAAGCCATGTCATATGCTTGTCATTAAAAGTACTATTAAAAAATATTTGCAAAATACATGAGTATGTTTTCAATATTTCCCGAAACAGTTTAGATGAGGAAACCCGCAGTTTTTGTGCCATCTGATTCAGTACGGTACAAAAGTAATAACATAATAAATTAGTGTACTCACTAGTAGTCCTGAATTGCTTTAAAAAATATTTCCCTTACTTCTCGGTCTAAACGTGCACACATCTGACCGGTATGTGAAATTAAGTGATGAGTGTGTATTTACAACTACCGTAGGTGACATAAATACACACAGAAATGAAACATCAGGGATATTAATTTATTTGCTGTGCTTACTGTTGGTGTGCAGACACATTTTAACAACACGTTTATTTTTTACTATTGGGCAACGTTTAGCCGAATCGATTGTTGTTCAACTTACGTTAACATTCCTGCCGGTTACTCCTTATTCCCTATTTCTTCCAGTGCAGCTTTAGCCCCTGAGCACCCACTGACTTAGCCGCTATGGTTCATTTAATAATATCACCATGCTGCATTTATCCATCTCTTCAGCAAAAGCATTGCTTAACTTCTTGATGTACAGTAGGCTTTGGGATATTCGAGCTGTTACTGCAATCATACAGTACAGTATAAAAATGACTAACTCAATGTAAGCTTTTGGTATTCACGAGATTCAGCGTGTGACACCCACTATTGAAACACTACTTCAGTAGTAATCTGAGAAACCAGTTACTAGTCAGATCACGCCCTCTAGCACTCAGAAGATGCAGAACAGGTTAATTAAGCTGCATATCCCATTTACTTCAGTTTTATCACAGGAGAGTATCGTGTCATATTTAGCCATTTGTATAGCTGGTTTTGGCTACCACTGTAGTACTGTGATTGATGTAAAGTATCATAGTGTAATCATTTATTAAATTACATGTGTATACGATTATTAAAATATACAGAAATGCCCATCCCTAGTTTATAGTTATCCCAAGTATATAGTTAGAAAAGTATTAAACATGTGTTCGTAACAAATCATGTTGTAGCATAGCAATGGTTCATTTTCATAAATGGGACTTAATTGAATAAAGGTAGCTTGTTTCCGTTTGAAATGTGATAAATTTGTTGTTTGTGGCATTAGCGGGTGGTGTTTGATGAAAGTTATCTATAACAAGAGGCTTCTGATTAGGTGTCATTCTATTCAGAGACTGATAGGGGCAGCATCGCGTAGGTTTTGGTGTTTGGTTACACATGTGAGAAAGCGGTGGGAGAGTTATTCAAGGACAAAAAAAACATGTGACTGAAACTTGACTGCAGCAAGTTGTGATTTCGAGATAAATGAAAGTGAAAGTCTAGGTTGAAGCAGAAGTAATATAGAATGTTGATTGCTTGAAAGTTACACTTCATTGCTGTATCAGTGTAATTATGCATTCATGCACTGTCAGATGTTTTTTCTTTTTTTCTTTTTTCTGTTAACAGAAACAGACATTAAATGTCACTCACATGCATATGTATATGAATATTGCAACCAGCATTAATTGTGTACTTAAACAATGTGTATTTGTATTAAAATGATAAAAAACATGATTACTGTTATATGTAACTTATTTTTAAAGTACATGTGAATGTTTTATTCCATTTATATCGATTACCTGTAATACGATTTTCAATCAAATATAAACTAGTAGTTATGGTGACGGTCACCAGTAAATTATGCAAATTAGTACTATGGAAGGTTCAAACCTTCCTTCGGTAATGTGTTCCAAACCTTCGAAGGTCAAAATGTACCCTTCATTACAGCCCTGCTATCTTCTAACTTAATGATGATGAAAACTAATAATTGTACTCGGAAATGCTATATTCTATTATTTAAATCAAATCAAAAACAATGTTGGTTCCTTCATGTACCTAGTCACACCCCTATTGTGTTGTATCTTATTTCTCTTATTTTCCATCAACAGGATTCTTCCCAAACCATGCCCCTGGCCTCTACAGTTCCTCCAGATTCACCCTCCTGTGCCCCAATCAGCCTTTCCCATGTTAGTTCTTTTGCTGGACAGACCTTCCCACCAGAACTGAATGTACAAGCTGGTGTGTTAGAGCTTGGATTGAAAACACCAACAGGAAAAGAGGAAGCGAAAATGAGCAAAAGCAGACATGCAGCCGACAAGGCAAAAAATGAAGAAGTAAGAACAGCTGGGAATTCAGCTTTACTGACTTTTAATTATTTCCATCAAAAACAAAACATAATTACATCCATTATTGAGAAGTTCCTTTGAGGCTACAAGGAAGCATTGACAGGATGTTGTTTTCTTATTTTGTCTGATATAAGGTCTTTCTTCACACAAGGTGAATTACCTCTTACCCAGTCTAAAACTAGAACCATACATATACAGAGCCCAGATACTTTAACATTTAACAGCCTTCTAGCTTCTAACTTAAGAAGCACTTTGTGAAACAGACCCCAGAATTCTATGACGGAAGATACCAAGTAAACACTCTACTAATTAATACCTGTATAAAAGTCTGGACGAGGTCGCACCTCCTGGGTGCTAATACACAGAGATGGTTCCTAAATGATTGATTTTTTGTTTAGTTGTTTTTTATTTGAAAATGTACAGCATTCACTGGATGTAGAGTAGAATTAGACTGAAAAAAAACTGTTGTTTCTTCTTAATATTATTTGACAAAGAAAAACCTCTAAAGTTTTTAATGTACATTTTCTTTCATTTCAGTACATGAAGAAACTTCACATGCAGGAGAGGGCAGTGGAAGAAGTTAAACTTGCAATAAAACCCTTTTACCAGAAAAGGGATATCACCAAGGAGGAATACAAGGACATTCTGCGAAAAGCTGTGCAGAAGGTAATCATATTGCCTAAGCTAGCCCTGAAAATACTACATTTTTGAAAAAATATCCATAAATATAAGTTACTTTATTGAGTAATATAAGCTTAATTCCTATGACAGTACTCTATGCATTTTGTTAGGGTTACACTTTATACATATTTTTGCAGCCTCTCTTGTTTTTGCCATTAATGTAGGAAAAGTAGCTATTTACAGTCATCAGGGAATAAAACATCTACCCTTAATATCAATATTTGTAATGTAGTTAAAGGAGTGCTGACCAGAACAGATTTGACTTCTCTGTTTCCTTACAAATAACTTGTTAAATCCGGCAGATTCTGGGTTCTGGAGGAAACTTAATTTAGGAAAGCAGTCTACAGGTTTAATGAAACAATATACAAGCTGAATTACTTTGTATTTGTTTTGTTTGTTGTGCTTAGGTTTGTCACAGCAAAAGTGGAGAAATCAACCCTGTCAAAGTTTCAAATTTAGTCAAGGCATATGTCGACAAGTACAAGCATGCAAGAAAACACAGCGAGGAGTCTGTGGGATCAAGTTACAGAACTGAAACGAACCACGAAGCACTGGACTCATGAAGGCCAGTTCCACTCCAAAGGAAGCAGTTTTTTAAATGTTATTAACACAGACGTTTATGGACATTCATGTTCTGTTCTACTAACATTAAAGATGAAGGGCACTGAAAATGCGTTTTAATGTTTGAAACTCGACTTACCCTTTTTACACCTATTTTACACATGTATTTTCACAGATTACACCAGGGAAGTAAAAAGGTGAAAAGTATGTTCAAGGTCTATCAACCTTCCCAGAGTGCATTTATACTGTAGTTTTTGCTTGTTTTTCAGAAGCTGATTGTGAAATTCACAACAGCATTAGGTCAGTAAAGAGTACCTGTAGTTAATGTCCTCCCTTAGTAATAGCAGAAGCTGTTAATGCTCTAAATTAAATTAAATTAAATGGTACCATTAATTTCTGTATTCGTGAGAACTGTGTGGGCAGATCACGTTAGAAGATAGGTAATTTATGAACAGAACCCAATTTGTAATAACTGAGCTGTGACATACATCTGTCTTGGGTCGAGCCCATCGTGGGCCACCACATGTCTTTTGGTGCTATTTTCCAGTCTTTTTTTTTTTTTTACTGAAGGGGATGGATTTTTCATGTTTAATTCTTGTATAATACAGGAATGTATAAATCATCTACTCTGTCCAAAGTGACTCCTCTATTAAAAGCATGGCTATTTGGAATGAACAGTATGTGCAAGACTATTTTTAATTGCTGATCTTGGCTGGGAGCACTGCACAGGGTGCGGGTGGAAAAAAAGGTGTATGTACTTTTACATTTGATACATCTGGCAAATACACAACATTTTATAAAATACTGCTCAAGCAGTGATTATTCAAGTTTCATTGTCTTTATCATAGCTCCAGCCTTGCATGTTGCTCTTATAATTGTTTCATTGATGTCAGTACACCACGGATATCTGCGTGCTTACTGACGTTCAGACCAGCTACTCACTGCAGTTCAAGCACGATCCCCCTCCCCTCAACCTGTATCTGTGTCAAAGGAGACTCAAAATGTTGATGATCCAACAGCTGTTGCAGTCAATCAGGCCAGGTGACTGGTTCACCACGGTGGACCTCAAAGACGTGTATTTCCACATCCCCATAAAACAAGCACACAGGAAGTGCCTGTGCTTCTCTTTTTAGGGAACAGCGTACAAATTCTGTGTCTTACCATTTGGCCTCTCGCTAGCTCCCCGTGCCTTTTTGAAATGCATGGAAACTATCCTGGTCACCCAGTCTCCAGCACAGGCAGAGGCCCACACAGAATTTTCAACAGTTTGGCCTTACCATGAATCATGTGAAGAGCCAGCTCACACCTTCTCAGACAGCCTCCTATCTAGTGTGCTTGGACTCCAGGTCTTCACAGAATAGCCACCTGTTTAAAGCTCTTTCAGCTCAACAGAGTGCTCACAGTAGTGATGTTTCAGAGACTTCTGGGCTTGATGGCAGCAGCTTCCCAGACCCTTCCATTGGGTCTTCTGCGCATGCGCCCTCTACAGGCCTGGTTCAACAGCAAGGGTTTTCAGCCAAAGCTGACCCACGGCCGCCTATTGACAGTGTCTTGTCTAGAGGCGCTCTCTTGGTGGAAACAGCCTGCCCATCTACGCCTCTGTGTAGCGCTGGGCAGTGTCATCAGAAGGGAGGTCGTCACCACGGACACATCCAGCCTGGGCTGGGGCACTCTGTGGAATGGTAGGTGGTGCGCAAGAACCCCCCTTGGCAGGGTCTCCACATCAGTGTTTTGGAGCTGGAGGCAGTTTACCTGACCTTGCAGAATTTTTTGCAGGAGGTTCAAAGGACACATGTGCTTGTCCGTACAGACAACACAACAGTGGTGGCTTACATCAACCACCAGGGTGGCCTCAGGTCTCCCAGTTTCCATCGCGTGGCTCGCAAGCTGCCCGGGGTGACAAACTGGGGTGTGGAACTCCTCTCAAAGGTGGTGAGCCTCATTTGGGAGAGATACGGGAGAGCAGAGATTTGACTTTGACTCCCAGGTATCGACCCACTGCCCCCTCTGGTTCTCTATAAAAGGAGGCGGGGACCCGCTGGCGATAAATACCTTGGCACACCAGTGGCAGAGTTAACTGTTATATGCTTTCCCACCGATCACCATGCTCCTGCTGTGTCTAGAAAAAATCAGACAGGACCGGGCCAAGGTGCTCTTAGTAGCCCCTTATTGACCCAAGAGACTCTGGTTTTCAGCCCTGATGCAGCTTCTGAGCGGCCAGCTGTGGAGACTGCCCAAGTGACTGCCCTGCTCAGTCAGTCTGGGTCTGTCCAATAGGGATACTGACACCCTGCAAAATGCCTGAGCAGTCTCCACGCGATTCCAGTACGCGTACAAGTGGGGCATCTTTCAGACGTGGTGCCTGCCTCGGGGGTTCAACCACACAACCTGTCCCATGGCAGTTATACTGCAATTTTTGCAGGACCTGTTTGACGAGGGGAAATCCCCCTCTACATTGAAGGTCTATCTGGCAGCTATTTTTGCATGCCATGTCAAAATTGACTCTGTCTCCCCAGGACCTCACTTCCTGGCAGGGCAATTTTTGAAAGGTGCTTCGGCCACCTATGAAGGATATTGTTCCTCGCTGGGGGCTAAATGTGTTTCTTGATGCACTAATGAAGCCTCCATTTGAGCACTTGCATTTAGCTGAGCTGAAATTTGCTCGCAATCACCTCCGCAAGGCAGATGAGTGAGATGCAGGCATTTTCAATAGCGAAAGCTTGCTTAATTTTTGCAGAAGCCAAGACAAAAGTTACGCTCCATACCAATTTTTGCCAAAGACTGTATCAGCATTTCATGTCAACCAGGCTGTGGAAAGGAGGCTCCACCTCCTTTCCAGTCTGACAGGTTTGTTATAGTGAGGGTGTACTGTGTATGTATGTGTGTGTGTGTGTGTGTATATTTCACAGGTTTTCACAGAGGCTTTGAAACAACCAAATCAGCATGTGTATTGAATCCTATCTAGACCCACTTGTGCAATTTCTCTAATTTTAAGGTAATTTTTCTTACTTTGCATTTTTAATGTGAGTACCATCTTTAAACAACTTGGGTCTTCAGTATGTTGTCTAGCATGAAGTTATACATATTATAGGATGATGTTGTTAAAATATGGCACTCACATTATTTATTTCTTAGCAGATTAAAAAAATGGATGCAAAGTCGGAGAAAATACCTTAAAATATGCAACATTGCAAAAGTGTTCCTACATCGGCTTTGATGCACATAAAATTAAGGACAGTATTGAAATAAACTCTATATTTATTGCTGCATATAACCTAGTTCCTTTAAAGGAAAAACAACTTCAATATTACATTTTTGGCTGTAGGCAAAATTTCCATCTTAAACACCCTTGCCCTTTCTAAACAAATTATACACAAATTAAAAGCTCAAATTCAAACCAGTAAACTAATTTAGTGAAGAGAACAAAAGATAATACCTGCTAAATACAAACCATATCCCTCTGCTTTCAATAAATAACTCCATTGGCACACCTTTTGTAAGCAATTTCCTGGAATGAAAGAGCGACGTCACAGCAGAGTAGGTCAGACACATCGATTCAGGAAATGAAACTGCAGTTATTCAGCTGAGAGTCTCCATGGCTGTTAACAAGATGGCACATAGAAATGGTAAGTATTAATAAAAGTTCTTCTTTACTGTATATAAAACCACAAATGTGGAACATAAGTGTGTAACAACAGTCTTCAATATGTAAAGCTGCAGTGTTTGACTTTACCTGCAGTACTGATAGAAATTATACCAGTACATAACATACTAAAGTAATGAATAAATAATAATATATGTCATTTTTATTTCACTAGCTATGGTGAAATACAATTGCTGTGAAATTACAAATAATAATAATAATAATAATAATAATAATAATAATAATAATAATAATGTCATAGAGGTCTTAGCAGTCACCACTCCAGTGGTGTGCTGCTGAAATTCAGGAAGTAGCTGTGCTTCGGTAGCACAATGCTGCCACCAATATGTGTTTGATAACAACTTTTAAATAGATCAAAGGTAATTACCATTATTTAAAATTAAAAATAAATACAAAAATAGTAATTCAGTAGATCTTCAGTTTTTTTTTCCCCCCTGGATTTGACTTTTGTTTAAACAACATTTGGTTCAATACACTCAGAGGACATAGAATATAATTTTCCTCTTCAACTGTATTCCAGTAATACATCTATCACCATCCTCATCATCACTAGCTATTGTCTTCCCTGGAAGACACACATAAATAAAAGACATTTGTTTTTGTAAAACCTTTCTTGTTGGTTCTGTGTTGTTGATCATTGTATGTCTTTGTGCATGCGGCATCATGAAAACCCACCCTTGGGAAGAGCACTACAATGATAGTGGGCATTATATTTTTATATACAGGCACTGGACGGCCGCTGGTCTTTTGTATAGTTTAAATCATTAACTATTTCATGGTTGTTTTTATATTCAGTTAACTGAATTAGTCTCTTAATTGTTGTTTGTTATGTGTATTGTTATTTCTTGTGTATTGCCTTCCTGATAGGCTTTAGGGTGCTTTACCTTTAAGGTAACAAGCTCATTAAAGTGAATGAGGTGCACCTGTAAAAGTGGGCGGGGATAAGCCACTATAAAGAGCAGCCCATTTCCACCAGCAGTCAGTTCTACCCAAGAGCTTAGTTGACACAAACCTTTGCTGTGATATCCCAAAGCTTGGGCTAGAGGGAAAGTATAGTACAATCTTAATTTTATGTTATTTTTGTTTATCTCTTTATTATATTGTTTTGTTATATGTATTTATTTTTTCACAGTAAATGTATTTGCAAAGTGGTTTGCTGCATTGGAACATGGACATTGTTTCCTTTTATAAATAAACTGAACTCTTGTTATTTAAAGAATAAAGTTTGAAATTAAATGGAGACACACTTTTTTACACGCAGGGGGCTGAAGTTGAATGTGTTACCAAGCCCAGTAGATCCTTTAAGATGTTTTTGTATGTTATTATCTCAGCATCCTTGCTTTATCAGAAAGCAGACACTGAAAGAAAAAAGAACAGGAAATAAGATTGTTTTTAGGTTGAAAGTTTGTATGAACAGTAGTTTCAATTTTACAAGATAAATCTCATTTGATCCCATCCCATCATATTTTAGGACCTCTTCAAGAAAAAACGGTTAACCGCTCTAAAGAAAAACTGAAAGTCCTGCCTCAAGAAATCTTGGAAGATGTAACCGTGGTTCAATTAATCTTGGAACGTAACAGGCTCAAAAACATTTCTGGTATCAAAAACCTGATTAATTTAAAGACTCTTAATCTGTCGAGAAACGACCTTGTGGACTTCCCTGTGGAAATAGCACAGCTTGTACAACTAGAGACTCTCTACTTGAACCAGAACAAGATCCAAACTATACCTGATGGAATCTTCAACCAGCTTCAGCAGCTCAAGTTCCTCAAATTGAGCACCAACCACCTCAGTAAGATCCCCAGTGATCTCGGCTGTTGCAAGAGCCTTCAGTACCTCAATCTGTCCCATAACAGCTTGAAGGATCTTCCTGAGGTTGTGCTGGAGCTACAGAACCTCAAGGAGCTGTTTGTGGAGTACAACAGGCTCCGGGAGCTTCCTGCCAAGCTCTTTGAGAATCAGAACCTAGAGAAATTCAGTGCTGCTTCCAACCGCCTGAGAGAACCTCCAGATGAGGTCTGTGCTGGGGGTCTGAAGCAGATCCGGAGCTACTTCAGCCAGCTCAGGAGCTCAGAGGCAGACTATGTGAAGAGAGTAAAGACAATGTTCCTTGGGTCCTCCATGGCCGGCAAGTCCACACTCTGCAAGAGCCTGAAGCAGAAGCAGACTGTGGCAGTGGACGTGAAGGACAGAACAGTAGGGATTGAAATCAGCGAGATGAAGATCGAAGACTTCCGATTCCTTTTCTGGGATTTCGCTGGACAGGAGGAGTATTATCTGACCCATCACGTATTCATCACGCCTCAGGCCCTGGTTATTTTGGTGATCGACCTTGCGAGGTAAGCCTTTACTCTTTCATGTAGGTAGTTACCAATGCAAAGTACCTTCCAATATCATTTTCACAGATTACATTTCCCTTTCTATTTTATGATGGTTTCAATCATTCAAAGTGGTTTTGGGTTATGCTTGCTTTTAGGTACTGAACAGTCTTCCTCATTCCATTAAAGTCATATGACAATCACTCAGAATTATTGCAAACATCATTAAATATTAAGAGAACTGTAAAAAAAAAACTACAATGGCTCTTTAATGCTAAGCATATGGGGTACATTGTGTAATTTCTTCTGTGTTTTAACAAAACTTTTCTTGCAGTTCTTCCACCAGAATAGTAGAATTTTGTGACTATCAAAAAGATCAGTACAGATCAAGCTGTTCTCCATAGATGACTTTGGACTGATGTCTGTACAACACTGGCCTTCTACATATCTATTATTTTCTATAGCATCTGTTCACAAAAGCACAACAATGCAGGTTGCAAAAGAAGTTTAGATTTTAGCGCTGACAAACGCTGGTTCTGTCTTGGCCTGTAGTGCTCTGTGCCAGGAGAGTAGCTCATAACTGTGGAACAGCAAATGGTTTATGTGTATGGATTTTCAAAAGACCCTTAACTATATACTTTGTTGTAAGGGATAAACAACTATAAGTGATTAAGTAATTGACTCTCTTGAGTGCTGTTAGGACCAGAAACTGTACATTATCTGACACAGATTCACCACTTTGACAAAATGTGATTGCAGAATACCTCTTAAAAAAAAAAAAAAAAAAAAAAAAAAAAATTACAATAATTTACAATAAGTGTTGCAAGTGATTACAATAAGTGTTGAAGGCTTACTAGTCACTCAAATGCACTTGAAACATTGATTTTTCCATTCCAGTACTTTGGTTTTATAAGTGTTATAAAACATGTTATGAAAACTATGTCGGTTTTAAAATTGATTGACTGTAAGAGCAAAACAAGCAAATGGCTACTGTGGATTCTAAATAATCCACAGTTTCCTATGACGAATCCATGGTTCTCTGATTTCTCTGTCACAAACCCACAGGGAGATGTAAAGAGCTTGTTTGTAAGTTAGTTATTAATAGGATATTAAACAGAAAACAAATGAGAAACTACCCATGTTTTATATTTTAGCTACAGGACTGAAGATACTCAATTCAACAGTAAGGTGGGCTTCTGGATCAACAACATCCTGATGAGAGTGCCGGACTCCGTGGTGCTTCCTGTGGGGACTCACGTGGACCAGTGCGGAGTGGAGGATGTGAGAGACAAGAAGGAAGACATTCAGAGAAGAATTCAAGTGATGCTGGACAACAGAAAAAAATATTTAGAGAGGCGAATGGACAACTTGAAAGAAAATACAGAGCCAGCCTTGTTTTCTGATCAGTCAAGCAAACTGGATGAGCTCACAAACTACAATTTACAGGTATGTCAAATTCATCTTCAAAATATCATTATATGAATTACAAAACACAAGTATTGGGGCAGCTATATTAACAAAGAATGAACACTTTTTTAAGTTTACAAGAAACATTGCTTGACCTTTGTTGTCCATATCACAGCAGTTTTTAAATATTATTTAAATGGAAAGTTCTCAGTACCTACAGTTTCAGACAAAAGTATTTGGGCAGTTTAAAAAAATGAGAAAAACCAGAAAAAGTGATTTCTGATTGTTCTATTGAAAGATATAACTATGGAGATTCACCTTTATAATAAAACAACAAATTATTACATAACATGCATAAAATGAAAAATAACATGCAAAAACCAATTTCTTACTTTGACCAACGTATTTGGGCACCCTTACATTAGTATTTTGTTTGCCCAACCTTTGCTTCCTTTACAGCTTACAGTCTTTTTTTGTTTTTTGAAACCAGTTCCTGGCATCTTTCCGAAGATATTTTTGCCCATTGTTCAACACATACAGCTTTGAGTTCTGCAGTTGATTTCCTTTTTGTAACGGCAGCCTTCACGTCAATCCACAACATCTCAATGGGATTCAAGTCTGGGACTGAGATGGCCAATCCATAACTGTAATCTTCCTTTTTTTCAGAAATTCCTTTGTAGACTTTGCATAATGCTTAGGGCAGGGGTGGGGAACCTAAGGCCCGCGGGCCGGATTCGGCCCGTTGCTTAATTTCACCTGGCCTGCAGCATACACATTATAAATATATGACAATGTCACTAAAAAAAAAAAGCACTAACGCAAAGATAGTGCATGCAGTCCGCATTTTCACTTTCAGGGTTAGCGGTGGGGTTGTAGGTGATTTAGATGTGGCAACAGGTTTCGAATTTTAGAACATCACGCACATGACCTGGTTGCTAGGCAGCGTAATTTCCTGACACCGGCTGTGCTGCGCGTTCCATTCGCATGATACAGTTGTCCCGGGCAAAAAAAAAAAAAAAAAAAAAATACAAAATTCTGTGTTCCTACTACTACCGTGTACTTTAGTTAAAAAAATAGCTACTGCAAACAAAAGGTGGAAAATGGATGTGGAGTGTCGTGTTATTAATGAAAAATTTACTTTTTTTTTGTGGCGGTGAAATGCAAGCCCTTGTGCCTGATTTGTGGCGGTGGCGTTTCTGTCATGAAAAAATCAAACATAGAAAGGCACTACAACACAAAGCACATCAAATATGAAGAATTTCAGGGACAACTGCGTGCTGACAAAATCCAAGCATTGAAAAAGAATTTGAATGCGCAGCAAGCTATTTTTACAAGACCAAGAAAAAAGTTTGACAGCATTGTACAAGCAAGCTATGCGGTGAGAGAACTTATTGCAAAATAACTTAAGCCTCATACAGAAGGAGAGTTTGTAAATGAGTGCATAGTTGCAACCTCCGCTTTATTGGCGACTGAGAAACTTAAATTATTTGAGCTTTTGATCTTATCTTGCAGAACAGTGTCAGATCGAATTCACGATATGGCTCAGAATATTGAAATGTCTCTGAAAGATTCTGCGACCGAATTTGAGTTCTATTCTCTGGCGATTGAGACAACAGACGTAACATGGAGATGAAAGGAAAACCCTGTGGTTGAGTTGAGTGACCCCAAGTGGCTGTGTGACCTGGCATTCATGGTTGACATAACGCAGTACCTTTCGGAGCTTAATTTAAAATTGCAAGGCCCTAACCAGCTTCTTACCACCCGGCTTTCAAACATAAAATCGTTTGAAGCAAAGCTAAAGCTGTGGGAAATGCAACTGAAAAAAGGCAACACGGTGCATTTTTCAACACATCCAGGGACAAAAACCTACATCAACAGTGGAGTATGCCAACAGTGGAGTATTACTTAATAAGACCTAAAATCGAAGGAACTTGAATTAAACATTTTTGCTACTCCTTTCAATGTTGAAGCAGTCAGTGTACCTGAAGACATTGAATGTGAAATATTTTAACTGCAAAACAACGGTGAACTTCAGGCTAAATACAACAACCTGCCTCTGCTAGAATTCTACAAACTGTACGTGGGTGCCGATGAATTTCCAAACTTGAGGAGACACGCGCTGAGAATTGCATAGCTATTTGGTACAACATACCGTTGTGCAGTTATTTTCCAAGCTTACACTTGCAAAGAACGACCTGCATGACAGATTAACAGACGACAATTTACAAAACCAGTTGCGAGTTGCAACATCTTCAGTGCTAGCAGAGATCACAACGCTTGCCAAGGAAAAGCAATCTCAGCCATCACACTATAAATATAAAGCTTTAAAGTTTTATATTTAAAACAAAAAAAATAGTCTCAATTTCTGTGTTTTAAACTAAATTAAGTTGGTATTTTGTGTGTGGCCCGCGATGGATTTTTTTCCATGGGCCAATGGCCTGTGATAGGAAAAAGTTTCCCCACACCTGGCGTGGGGTCATTATCCTGCTGGAATACAAACTTCCATCCAATAAGGCTCCTAGCACTGGTTAACAAATGCAGCATTGATTGATCCTTCTACAATACAAAGGTTGCCAGTGCCTGAGGAAGAAAAACAAGCCCATACCATCACACAACCTCCACCATGTTTAACACTGGCCATGATGAACTTTTCTTTAAATTCATCACACCTCTTTCTCCAAACATAATGTTGCTTTCTTGGTGAAAAAAGTTATTTTGGATTCGGCTGACCATAAATTTGGTTGAAGAAATCATCAGGCTTCTTCAAGTATTCAATGGAAAACTCCCAATCGCTTTCTTTTGTGTATTGTTTTTAACAAAGGTTTGCATGTTGTTATTTTTCATTTTATTCCTGTTATGTAATAATTTGTTGTTTTATTATAAAGCTACATCTCTACTTTGATTTATATATTTCAATAGAACAATTATAGAAATCACTTTCTTTGTGTTTTTTCTTATTTTTTTAACTGCCCAAATACTTTTATATGCAACTGTATGCTACAATTCCAAATCACCTCAACAGTGTCTTCGGGGGCATGTTACTGGCATGTCAGTCAATAGGGATAGCAGCTGATTGGTTAAAGACAGGAAGGAAGACCCTGAAATGGTGGTAACAATTTCACCTTCCAGGTGAAATGACCAAGGAAGCACAGCACTGACTGAAAGCAGTAATTACTGCAACTGATTTTTCGACATCCATTTACTTCATGTTTACAGACAAATATACTAGGCAAGGTGCCCATGACTAGTGCTAGTTAAATTATATATATATATCTTTTTTTTTCTAGGTTTTAGACCTGATCCCTATCGACTGTACAAACTACAAAGACATTGACAGCTTCCAACACCACATCCTTACTGCGGTGCAAGATAAAAATATATTTCCAAACGTAGAGAAAAAACTGCCTCACATCTATCAAGCAGTGGAGTCGACGATAACAAACCTTATAAAGGATAAGGAAATCCCAGACCATGGTAGGTGTTTAATGCCAAGCCATTATCAAAACTTTATTGTTGTAAAGATGAGTTTAAAACATCCTATTAAAAATATCAGTGGTTAATTTAAATGGCAGTTTGGGTAAAGCTGTATATGTATAAAAGTGTTTCATGCCAGTCAAGAGAGGTCATGATGACATTTTGTACAACTCATGTGGCTACATTTTATCTTGATGTCATCAGAAGTTAGTGACAGGATGTTTTTTTACTTGTGATGCAAATACATCCTATTGCTAAGCATACTTCATTTAAAATAAACTCTTTACAAAACGTTGATACAAAATATTTAAAACGTTGATCTAAATGTTAACCTAGATGAGGATGTAAAAAGAGGACTTTTAAAAAAGACTGCGTCTGAAGAATGCACTTCTTTACACCCAGCTCGTCTGACTGAAGGGATGAGCTCTGAACTGCCTTTCAAATAAATAGATTACCGTAGAGTGCCTTCAAATGGGTTGAGTAGCTACTGTATTCTTACTGATGTTATTTATACAAAATGTAAACATTTGTGGCATAAACCGCATAAATAATGAAAAAAACATGACATACAGTATTTATACTGTAATGATACTGTAGTTATTGTTTTTCATGACATATCCTCTAAGTATAAATACAGCTTGATCAAATTGCACTTACAGCTGTCTTGAAATAACCATGCAGAACAGCTAGTTTGCATTTGTCTGGAACAGCATCTGTGTTGACCTGTATTTGAAAGAGTTTACACAAGAATTTGAAATCACCCCTGTACCTTACCAAATTTCAACAGTAGAATGCTTTATGTTTTGGAAACGATTTCGTTTTCCAATAAATCCTCATTTTAAAATATCATGTTTTCACTGAATATAATTAATACTATCTTTCTCAAACTGTGTAGAATGTGTTAGTGTTTTGTTTTATCATCAGGTCACAGGTGAAGCAAAAACATTAGCATAGATGAATGCAAATTAAAAAAATATATAACCAATGCCTTTTTTGGACTTTTTGTTGGTCAAGGTTAAATTTCAGGTATTAATTAATCTATTTACTGTCATCCTAACTCAGATCAAGTTAGAAAATAAATCCATCAAAATATTTTTGTCTAGAGTGTCCGTGATTGTATTTCAGCCCTCAGGTATTTGGGATTCTGACCTTGAGCAAATCTTCACTTTAGAGACAAGAATAGGTTCAAGTTCACAAGACCATGCTTGTTTTTCTCTCCAGGAATAGTGTCAGTTAATGAGATGCTCAGTGGCATCAACCACAATGGAAGCTTTGATAGGCTCGCTCAGGATGATCTGAAAGATATTTTACGCTATCTTCATCGAATTGGACTCATCATGTGGTATGAAGAGAGTACCAGGCTGGTCGGAACAGTATTTGTCAAGCCATCATTCCTTATCACATTGTTTAAGGCAAGTATTATTATACACAGCTGGGACTGTGCAAAACTGTGCATTACCAACATGGTTCGTAGGATCGTAGGTGTACCAGTTTGATCTGCACAGTCTGCTCTTCAGAGTGACCCACAGTCATGTCTTGATCAAATGTGTATCAAAGTTTAAGTCTGCTAACATGCCTGAACCAAGGTTATTTCGGTGTTTGAGCTAATTATTTTACTCAAATTGTGAAATGGAAAATATCAAACAAGCAAGGAATGAAACACAAAAGAAGAGATTGTATCGCTTTACTCAAAGACTGAAGCAGCTGTCTCTTCTTTTATGTTTCGTTCTTTGCTTGTTTGATATTTAGTGCTACCCAGATGTTACCAATCTTCAAACTAACCTTGTTATAAGCAATTCAAAATGTGTGCTACTTTTTAATGTGAGATGACTTGCTAAATGTTCCGCTAAACATCTTTTGGTTCTTTTTCCATGTATTAGATGATTGTTCGTCATGATCTTGTAGAACAGTTGCAATCGATCCCCAGGACAGTGCTGATGGGAGAGCATGCTTTTATGAAGGACAAAGAAAGATGGGCTTCTCATTTCCAGACCAAGGCTATTTTATACCACAAAGCCATGGTGGCCCTGACCAAGAACCTGCTCCAGCAGATGGACTCACCCGAGGTGAAGGACATCGCTGAGGAGATCATTGGGGGCAGGAATGAGAAGGGGAAGCTCTTCAGCCTCCTGGAGCATTTTGAGATCTTCCTGGCGCTGAAGCCCTCCAACCCCCTGAATCCAGAAGCCAAGGAGTTCAAGCCAGGGGGGAAGTGGGAGCAGAAAGAGACGGACGTCCCTTCAGAAGCGTACTTGTTTCCGAGCAGCTTAAACGGCATTGAGGAAGTATCGAAGTGGTGGGGAGAAGACCAAAAAGAAGACCTTTGTGTTCGAATCTATTTCCTACCGGAAATTCCTCAGGGCTTTTTCCATAGGTAAAACTTATTCTTTGGAAAAACTCTTAAAGCATTTATTCCTAAATTAAATGTAGAATGACTGGGGGTGGTGGGGAGTTAGTTGCCCATTTTCCCCCCATGCTCACTTAATGTGCCATGTTGAAAGGATTTTAATGAGAGACCTTTACCACAATGTTATCTATTTATTACCAACTACCAAAAGGGAGCCTCGACCATGCCGGTTCCGCAGTATAAAGGGCTGCTATATAAAATGGGAGCGCTGTGTTGTGTTTTAGTATGTAATACTGTCATTACTTTATGTAATCATCATGGTGCAGGCATTATAACACGCATCTCCTACCCTTTTTGTTGTCTAGGGTTATTATTAAGGCATGCTCCTTCTTTACACCTCATGTGGTTGGAAGTGGAAGATGTCACGTGGTCTCCAATGGAAAACAATTACTTATTAAAGAAAATAAAGAAGATGACCAAAACATTGAAATCCGCTGTAGAAGACCTGGAAAGGATGGTAGGAAACACTTTCTGGCTGTTTTTTAATTTGTATAAATCCAGATTAGTATTAATTAACCTAAGGTAAGGTACTGTAGTCCATGATTAGTGCTAATCATGGTCTGTATTTGTTTAACTGTTCAGCAGTGCGCAATGCACTATGGGCAAAGAACTGACTGCTAAGAAAACAGTATTCATACAGTATCTGATGGTGTCTTATTTAAGGGTTCCGCTTTACCTGGGACTTCATTCTGTCAATCATTTCAAAAATCCGGAAGCTGCTGGACCAGTGGCCTGGGCTTTACCACTGCTTGAGGAGCCCCTGCCCATTCCCAGGCTGCAAAGACGACTTTGACTGGCCAGACATGGAAGAAACTGCGGAAATTTATGACATGTAACTCCCTCTTTCTTTATACAATCGCTCCCAAAAGTTTACTGACCGCAGCCGTGAAGCAGAACAACTGGGGTGACCCTTTTACCCCCCTCAGACCCCTTGCAGGCTGTCTTGGTATCACTGAATAGAGAATTTTCTTTAAATATAATGAAACAATGTTTTACTAACAAGACCATCTCACAAGTGCAGTTGTATCCCAAAATGCAATCTGTTTCTAGGACTGCAAAACAATAGGACATGGGATACACTGTACATGTATTGCCTATTAACTCCACTCAGAACCTGGGCAGATAATTTCCCCATCTTCGAAAATTGGCAAGACATGCAGTGACAGAAGTAATGGAAAACATTTCAGTTTTCGAATAATGGGGCATGTCTTTGCTACTTTCTTTTGAAATTCTGATTTAAAAAAAAAAAAGTTCAATTTATTTTTTCAGGGTGAAGGATGAAATATCGACATGTTGCCGAGGCCATAATCATCCAACAGAGCTGCTTTTCCCAAAAGGTAAGAAGTAGGGCAGTGGTTGGCAATTAAATTTGACAGCGGGCCAAATGATCCGCAGGCAGCCGCAGAGCGGGTCACTTGCAATACCCTCCCTCCGCCCAAAAAATGTGTTGCAGCATGGCACCAGGCATACCGGCTCATCAATAAAAAAAAAGCTGGTCCTGCCAGTTGAAAACAAACCAAAAAGGAAAAAAAAGTAACAATTGTGGTAGTATGTCTGTGTAACCTCCAAATAAATATTAGTAAAATAATATAGCACCTGTGTTGTAGCTGTAAGTGAAACGTAACTGAAAATGACTCCTAACGATGACAGACTTCATTGTACAGCTGAAACACAATTTCAGTGCTCGCTTTGACAACTTCAGCATTCACATTGTTTAATCGTTTTTGTCCGTGATCAATCAACCCCGATATTGATTTTGTGTCCCATGCAAAGCAAGAGTTTCCTGCAATCAACAAAGCAGCAACTAGAACTAGTAATATATTTACAGGCATGGTCGTTGCTGAAAATGAATGCAGTATTTTATGTTTTATGTTATTCTGCCATCCTGTCTGTGTAGGAAAGTGCCCTTTCTCATTGAATTTGTCATAACGCAGTGAAGCATTAAAAAAAAAAGTATGCTACTTTTGAATTGTGTCATGTTATTCTGCGTTCCTGTCTATCATATGAGGATTCCAGTATGATAGCGAGGCATAAATGTATCATCACAATCAGCAAGTACTGTACTTTGGAATCGATATTGCAAAACACTTAATTTTCTGCTTACTTGCTAGAAATATATGAAGGTCATACGGAGAATCCCCCATGACAGCCCCCTCGTGGTAATATTAAAATGAAGTCCCGCTCTCATTCAGCCCTTGATACAGCCCTGCCAGGAGGCATCCGCAGACACAGACGCGGGCCGACATTTGCCGACCACTGATGTAGGGGGTTAGCACGTTTCCAACACATATCCACTGGCTAAGCTGAAAAGAAGTAGTTGAGTAACTGGCACTAACTTCACTAACAAGCACACCGTTTTTGGTTTTGCAGCTCCAAGTGCACCAGAATCAAAAGAAAAGTTCCAAAATTTAACTTACATCACCAATAATGGAAATACTGCCTTTGGACCTACCAGTATGACTATCCACCGTCAGGTACATTGTTTTCAGATACAAAATGTTTTTTTTTGGGGGGGGGCAAATATGTGTGATAAAGCGCCCTACAGTGCAAAGGCTTTTTTTTTTTCCTCAATAAACAAACTTACTTATAAGTAATGTAGTAGTTGTGGTCTTTCCAAAAGACTGTGTAGGACATAATCACTGATGCACACTGAATAATACCACTGTATAGACTCCCTTAGTTTCCTAGGACAGAAATGGTTAGAGCAAGAAAGCATGAAGATCTCAGCAATCTTAATTGCCTGTCTTTAACAGTCGCTCAAAGGTAAACTGTTGACTGAAGGAGTCTCCTGGGTAGCTGACTTTTTCAACAGCCCAGGGTAGATACAGGACAACATAAGAACATTTACGAGTGAGAGGAGGCCATTCGGACCATCTAAGCTCCCCCTGTTCCTAGTAGCGGATTGATCTCAGATCTTTGTCAAGCTGGGTTCCAAAGTGATTCTGCCTCAACAACATGACTAGGTAGCCCATTCCATACCCTCACGTCTGTGTGAAGAAGTGACTCCTACCTTCTGCTTAGGTCTATCTCCACTTAATTTCCAGACGTGTCCTCTGGTCCTGATTTCTGTACTGCGCTTAACCCATCCTGTAGTTGCTGGTGTTACAGGGCAGAAACCCTGTAAGCAAGCTTCTTAACCAATATGCAAAAGAGTTGGGCTCTACTGCATTCGTGGTTTTAGTGTTTTTAACCCCCCCTCCCCCTTTAACATTGGCTGCAGCCAATTATTATTTATTTCTTGGCAGACACCCGTATCCAGGGTGACTTACAGCCAATCTATGAGATCTTAATTATGGAACCAGTGTAACAAGGCAGAGGCTGGGTGCGAATTGGCAACCCCACACACTGCAGCTCCACAATTGTGCAACACGAAAAAAGAAAAGTACAATTTAGGATTCTACAGAGACGGTCACAATAAGCTGTAACATTTGTCAAAAAGTTGAATCCGAACTAGCAACCTGTGGGAGTTCATTTTAATAATCTCCATTCAACTACACATGAAAATAATAGTGTTCCTATAACTGTAAGATTTGTAAGATTTCCATACCAGTTTGTCTCAGTGATATTAATTTGCTTGAAAGTCACGGATTTTAAAGATCTCCGTGCTCAACAGGATTAGGCTTTTTTTTCACATTTCTTCCCCGTCTAAGTTTTTTGTCTTTTTCATTGTTTCATGAGTTTGACCCAATATGATCACGACAACAGTCAGTAATACAAACAGAACTCCTATATTAAATCAAGTCAATGGTAATAAAATATTTACTGTAATAATTTAACAGTCTATTAATGGTAATTTATTATGAAAGGTATTATTTTCTATTATCTATTTATTTTGCGTGCTGGAACATTGTGATTTACATTGCGAGTTCGTATATACTTGTGACCCATAATTTGAGCACTGATAGCTAGTTGAGTTTTTTTCCTTAATAATAATATAGCCTGCCAATCAACATTTTAATAAAGCAAATTTGTTTTTACAGAGTCTGGATTCTTAAAGAAGAGTTTCGAGATTCGTCCATCACTTTTCAAACACTCTCCTTTGGAATCTGTTTGTTTGTATTCAGGTGTGATACACTACAGAAATAAAAATGGTACTTATTTAAATGTTGGCTTTGAGTTGTTATTTTTTTTTTATTATTTTTGGTTTGAAATGGGAGATTCTGTGCACAAAACAAAGCATCCCCAGGGCATTGTCAGGGGAACGGCATATTCAGTTGAATGGTTTGTAAACATGAAACAAAATGACCATGTGAAAAAGATCTGCATTATTGACATAGTCAGTGCTAAGAACAATGTGGCACTGAAACTTTTTATGTTTTACTGGACAACACCTGTAATGTAACTTTGAGTGACTCATAGCATACAGCTGTGTACCAACTGTAAAAACTGGGAAAGTGTGTGGTCTGTACTCTGTATCATTGACATGAGGTTAAAACCATGTGGCAGTGTGGCAGGGCGAAAGCCTTGCCAAGGCACGTGTTTGTGTTGGTGCGGGGAATATTGGGTTGGCAGGGAGGGGGTTAAATTTCTCCCTGTCAAAACACATGGGAAAGTGGCTGGAGCCATGAATTGAATAAGTGATTACATAATTAATTAAGGCTCCAGCTCCACTTAATCACATAATTAGTGAGACAGTTGATTGGACACTAAACCCTCCCCCCCCTCCTCCTCCCTCCTCTATCTCCCCTGACGACTTTGCCTCCTTCTTCTCTTCTAAAATCTCAGATATCCGCAAACTCTTTAACACCTCTCCCTCCCCCGCACCCCCTCCTGCTCCAACCCCTACACCCACTACATCCCCTACTAACTCGCCCTCCCTCTCCACCTTCTTGCCCCTCTCAGACTCTGACCTCTCCTCCCTGCTCCAGGGTCACAAACCCACCACGTGTGCCTTGGACCCCCTCCCCACTCACCTCTTTCAAGCTGCTGCTCCTGCTCTACTCCCCTTCATCTCCTCCCTCCTCAACACCTCTCTACTTTCTGGCATCTTCCCCTCTGCCTTCAAAAAAGCCTCTATCACTCCCCTCCTCAAAAAACCTACCCTCGACCCCACCTCCCTCCAGAGCTACCGTCCTGTCTCCCTCCTACCCTTCCTCTCCAAAACCCTCGAGCGGACTGTACACCGCCAGCTCTCTGCTTTCCTGTCCAACCACTCTCTGCTTGACCCTCTCCAATCTGGCTTCCGCTCTGCTCACTCCACTGAAACCGCCCTTCTCTCTGTCACCAACTCACTTAAGTGTGCCCGAGCTGCCTCTCTCTCCTCTGTCCTAATTCTCCTCGACCTCTCTGCTGCCTTTGACACTGTTGATCACTCTATTCTACTATCATCTCTTGCTGACCTGGGGATCTCTGGCACTGCTCTGGCCTGGTTCTCCTCCTACCTCTCCAACCGCACTTACCAGGTAACCTGGCGTGGAGCAACCTCCACACCTCACCCTCTCTTGACTGGAGTCCCCCAAGGGTCAGTCTTGGGTCCTCTCCTGTTCTCTCTCTACACCCGCTCCCTGGGCCCCCTCATCGCATCCTATGGTTTCTCATACCATTTCTATGCTGATGATGCTCAGATTTTCCTCTCCTTCCCCACCTCTGACTCCACCATCTCCTCCCGTATCTCTACCTGTCTGTCTGCTATTTCCTCCTGGATGCACTCGCATCACCTCAAACTCAACCTCTCTAAATCTGACCTCCTTTTCTTTCCCTCCTCCTCCCCCTCCTCTGATCTCTCTATCTCTGTTCCTCTGGAATCTACCACACTCTCTCCCTCTTCCTCAGCTAAAAACCTTGGAGTCACCCTGGACCCCTGCCTCTCTTATTCCCAGCACATCTCCACTCTGGCACGCACTTGCAGATTCTTCCTGAGCAACATCCGAAGAATCCGACCCTTCCTCACCAACTATGCTACCCAGCTCCTGGTCCAGGCCCTGGTACTCTCCCGCCTAGACTACTGCAACTCCCTCCTGGCTGGCCTCCCTGCGTCCGCCACCCGTCCGCTCCAGCTCATCCAGAACTCTGCTGCTCGCCTGGTGTTCTCTCTACCTCGCTTCGCCCACGCTACTCCACTACTCCGCTCGCTCCACTGGCTCCCGATCACCGCTCGCATCCAGTTCAAGACTCTTGTACTAGCCTACAGATGCCTTGATCAGACTGCACCCAGCTACCTCCAGACCCTCATCTCTCCCTACACCCCCACTCGACCTCTCCTCTCCGCCTGCACTAGAAGACTGGCTCTACCTCCGCTACGCTCCCCTGCCTCCCGAGCCCGCTCCTTCTCCACCCTTGCTCCGCAGTGGTGGAACGACCTTCCTACAGATGTCAGGACTGCCCAGTCCCTGACCACATTCCGGCGCCTCCTTAAGACTCACCTCTTCAAACAGCACCTGTAGAACTCCTCTGTTGTATCCTGGGACACTATCACCCTTCATTTAAATATGCTTTATTTTGCTCTTATCTGCCCCCTATTTTACTGCATTTAATCCTGTACCTCAGAATATTGTAATCTCCCAAGTGTTTAATCTGTAGTATTTTGTACTTAATCATATCCTGATGTAACTATCACTACTTAATCATATCCTGATGTAACTTTCACTATTATCTGCTGTATTATTGAATTGTGGTTTGTCACACTTGAGAATTATTGTATTTCTTGTTCTTATTGTATGACTTATATTGTAACACTTGAATGTATTTGTATTTGCTTGCGATTGTAAGTCGCCCTGGATAAGGGCGTCTGCTAAGAAATAAATAATAATAATAAAATAATAATGGAGTGATTTCAGCTGTTGAATTGCAAGCTTGAATAAAAGCACTAAAGAAAATCACAGAAAAAAAAAACAATATGTCACGCCTGTCAAGAGAGCAGCGCCTTCGTGCAGTCGGCATGTTGGAGGCTGGACTAGGGCAGCGTACTGTGGCTCGTCGTCTTGGGTGCTCACAGCCAGCAATTTTAAACCTGGCGAGACGGTATAACCAGACGGTATAAATGACAGGCCACGAACTGGGAAAACCAAGCGTCAACGCCTGCCCAAGATCGACAGATCATTTTGCAGCATCTTCGTGATGTCAGTTGTTAATCAGCACAATAAAAAGTCACTGAACCTGCTCTAAAACAGAGTTTGTCATTTTTCGATCACATCTAGTGAATTTTATCCAAATATAAGTGATGTTTCTTTTGATGCTCAGTCCTTTAGTTCTACATCTAAAACACAGTGCTCGCTGCTATCTTCACTTACAACCGACACTTGTGCCCGTGACCTCAAAAGGGTTCTCCAACATGTCATCTCTCTGAGTTCAGCTGGTACACCAGAATGTAACAATGAACCTTCCCCCCCTGCAACACTAATACATCAGTAAGAAATGCCACATAAAAGAGGGGGATTGCAGGTGCAGATATACAGTTAAGATAACTGCAATATTTCATATACTGTAGTATTTTAAATTACAGTTTTGGTTTAATATTTAAACAGTGGCAGGATATAGACCAGACCCCAATTAGATCAATTTACTGTCTCCTTGTAAATGTGTACAGAATAAATAAAATTAAGACCAAGAGAACCTGCAATTCATCTTTATTTTATTCTTACAACAAAAGCCTTATACACCAAAGCAGCAAAGAAACACAGATAAGACTCTCAAAGTAAAATATATATATATATATATAATAATATTCTAGTAGGAGATCTCTTCTTACTCATACTGTATTGAAACAATTATAATAATTGCTTCATGGGTTGCTAATCTCATAGTTGGCATAGCAGTAAAACAACTTTATAACCCTATGCCTGGTCAACAAGTTGAGAATTAGATGTGTCCTTTTCTTAGGGCAAGTAAAAAAATGTACCCTTTTTAGGGCATGTAACAAAATAATGCTCAGTGTTTAATTCTTCACAAGAAGACAATTTGTTTAAATACTGTGGGAGGTCCAGCTCCCGTTTTCAGTATGTCTAATTTAAGCAAATCTAAATAGCTTTTAAAGTTACCAGATAGCAGGGTTATCTGTCCATATAAAATACCATGGTATTATAGTAGTGGTCAAAACACTATAGTTTAATATAATAAAATAGACAAAATAGTATAGTATACTATATAGTGAAAAACTACTACCCAGAAGGTTGAAAAAGCGACAGACAGACAATAACTGGAGGTCGTAACCTTACTAAAGGTCACCGTTTCAACCCAAGGGGAATGATCTTTCCACTATAAGGTGAAAACCGTTTTATTAAACCTACAGTATAATGTCAGACTAGTTTAACTATTGCCTGCTGAGTTCTTTGATACTGTAGTGTGGCCAGTTTGTTATTAGCTAAGAGAGGTTCTAAGTTTCAATGTAAGGGTTTAATAATAAACTACAGTGTTCTGACCACTACTCTCTCATACTATAGCACTGTTTAGAAGGGTATGTCTTTGGGAGTGTGCTGGGTTTGCGTTATACTTTAGTGCTGTGCAACCTCACCGGCTCAGCCCATTGCGTTAGACATATTTACCCTGTGCTTGTCATGTTTAATGCGTTTTGTTACACTAAACTGCTGTGCACCTTTTTATCTTGGATTATATCAGCGTGTGCTATTGGAAATAGTGGCAGCAGAATTAGGAATCAAACCTGAGTCTTTTGCTTCCAGTGCCAACGCTCTACTGGCTGAGCTGTTGTCCTTTGAATCTTCAATCGCGTGAAAGAGAGAGTGTGTGTGCGCTCAAACTCAAAGAATTATTGATCATTGAATATGGGTCAAGTATACTGGCCCTGCAGTTTAATTTAAAATTCTATAATAGTGCCTATGCATATTTAGTGCAGTGTGCTTGAGACAATTTTGCATAGTGTTACCACCAATGCCCAAACTTGACATTTATATTTTCATAATATATATATACTTAAACATGTATTTTTTTTTTTTTTATCTTGAACTATTGCATGAAGTCCATACAATTGTCAGGGTTATATTAAATGGAATTGAAGAGTACACTCTCTATTATATAAGACTAGTCCACTGCTACTACAAAGCAGCAAGCAGTTTTACTAATAAGAGTTATTGATAGGACAAGAGAGAAAGGAAGAGACAGCAACAAGAGAGGCTGTCTGCTGAGCAATAAAAACGGATTTTTATATTTGTTTGCCATGCAATTACCAATATGACTTTAGACAGAAAACATTTCCAGGTCAGGCATGTAGGAATTGATTAATTCATACAGGCTGTTGTTGGATAACTGCAGGCTGATGTTGCCGCTCTGTAAAGAAGATGCCCCGTCTCTCTGAGCCATTTCATGCCAAAATCGGCAGACTAGGGGAACGACCTGCAAAAGAGAACAAGTGTTACTGCGACACACCAACACCCCCTGCAACAGCTCTAAATACAAAACAAGTAGGTCAGTAACATTCATCCCCCACCACAGCGGGACATCAAAATCAGAGCTTGCAGTTTGATGAAAAAGCAGTTCGACAGTAGAAATGGGAGAGCCAACTCCAGGATAGTATAGAATATGAAACAGCGATGAAAAAGGTGGTATTTACGACTAATTAGGTAAGCAAATGTTCGAAACCTGGTCATCTGAACAGCTTGGGAGACATAGAAATAGTTTGTATGAAGGAACATTCGGATGAACGAAAGTTTACAAAAAAAAAACATTATGACTAAATGGTTCTAACTCTGTAGTATTCCCCTGCTAAGTATTCCCCAGAGCTGCCCGACGCTGTGCCTGCACATCTGCACAGCCATCTATCACTAGCTTTACAACATGTCCTCTGGATGTAGTGGACTATGAAATAGCAATGCTTTCTCTTGACGTGCAGGTCCTGCAATCAGAGAGCCCTTTCCCTTTCTTGCATGAACCACACGTACAAGCGTTTTCTCTCGCTCTGTCTTGACAGAGTTGCATAGTTCTTTGCAGTGCTGTGGTAGTGCTTGATTCTGTGGTACTCGAGGATTTCTCAAGTTTTTGTCTCAAGATGTTGAGCAGCGCGTTCAGCCTTTTCCAACCATTCAGTAATCTTTCAGCTAGGGTAAGTACTGTCCTTTTTCGTTTGTCAGCCATTTTGAATTTGTCAGGGTCACGCTTGCAGTGCGGTTAGTAAGGTGATTCGGATCAAAGGGATCCAAAGTAATGGACTTCAACTGTATATTAAAATGACTGATTTACAGAATGCGGACAGACGTACAGGCATCAAAGCAGGTTTGGAGATAGTTTCAAACCCCCACTAGTCCCAGACTCTTTACGAACGTACCCAGTATTGTGGCCTTTTAAAGCTCAATCCATAGTAGGCTCTTTTATAAAACACACCAAAAAACATGCATGACATAGACGTTCATTATGCTGTACCTTCACTAGGATTAATTTAGTTTCCTTCGGTTTCCCGTCAGGAAACTTCTCCCCGAAGCAAAGGTAAATTGTATAATCTGGAGAGCCGCGCTTGTTTTCTTTAAAATCGAATAAATCTACAAGAAAAAAAAACATAACTCATGGAACACACACATGCTTCATACACTGCAAGAGATAGTACAACACATACACCATGTAGTTAAAACATGGTCATGTTTTAATGCTTTAGTCGCGGTAGAGATTCAAATGTATATTTCTACTGGTGGAGATCCCAATTGGATACTTGAGCGATACAAACTTCAGTTGGAAACCATATTAGAATTTCAAATCATGTCCTTAGAGATGCCAATTGGATAACTGTGGCTTCAGACCCCTTTTCACTACATCAGGGGCTGTGTGAGCAGTTGCAAAGAGGTGAAATAATGTACGGGTTAATTTCTTATGAACCCCCAGGGTTTGTCAGTTATATGTTCAAATGGAAGCGTGAAATACTGGGCAGTAAGTAGCGGGGTTCTGAAAACTACAACTTTAAATAAATGAACCTGTAATGTCGTTGTTTACATCCTTACAACCTTTTACACTTATAAATTTAAAGTCCGTTTCAAACTTTAAAAGTGTTTCAAAGCTCTTTTCAAAAGGGCTGCTCTAGTGCACTGGGGTTTGACATCTGTCCTCTAAATCACTGCAGGAAGAGTGAAAAAACCATAAGTGCTCTGGCTTTTCTGTTCCATACCACATGGACCGTTATTGCTGTGTTACCTGTTTGACAATGTAGGCAATAATCCTTACACTATCAGTGCACTAGAGCAGACATTTTAAAAAGAGCTTTGAAACAGTCTTTAAAGTTATAAGTGTAAAATGTTGTCAGGATGTTAACGAAAAAACAAAAATTACAGGTACGTTATTAAAATAGTTGTAGCAACACGTGGGGACGTGTAACGCTATATGTTTTTGGAACCCCGCTACTTACTCTTTAAAATCTCTCCAGGACCTTTCCAGCACCTTGTGAAGTCATGTCAAGGCTGTGATCTGGGCAAACAGTTGCCAAATCGATATTAGCTTGAGGTCCTAAGAAAGTGGCCAGGCAGTAAAATGTGCATCTCTCTAGACTTACTGTATCACAATGTATCATATTTTTACTTCCAAATTTAACTTAAGTGTTTACTGGTTCATAACACCACAAATAATAAAGTGCTTCGATCAAGGAACT
The DNA here is from genome assembly GCF_902713425.1 of Acipenser ruthenus. NCBI lineage: Eukaryota > Metazoa > Chordata > Actinopteri > Acipenseriformes > Acipenseridae > Acipenser > Acipenser ruthenus. The sequence continues at coordinate 15,750,211 of NC_081215.1, forward strand.
AACAATTAATCCATCACTACATTCATGAGAAAAATTAGAATGACAATAGCCTTACCTTTTAAGTATTTTTGGAAGCTAAAAAGCTCCACCTCCCTGTTGTTGGGTAGCTTGCTTGGCTCCTCGATCACAGGCGTGTTGTGGGCTGTGTACACGTGGCACTTATCTAGTCGTGTCCCGTAGATGCCCTTTGGCTTGACCTCCAGGTGCAGGCCTCTCTGGATGCTGTTGAGGAGCTTCTGGGTGTACTTAATCTGCCTGTGGTCCACGAGCTGCTCTGTTCCAGGGAAGCACACAAGCCGCTCTGGGCCCAGGCTGGGGTCCGCCTTGTTGTAGTGAAGCTGTACTTTGGGGCCTCGTACCTGTGTAAACAGCACGGTCTGCTTCCGGTAGTAGATGGTAATCTCCAAATCGTTCAAATCAGGCAGGAGGAGTTCATTTTCTATATTCAAAGAAAACAAGTTTGTCAGTAACAGAACACCCCCTTCTGGGCTATTGTTGTTTTGCCCGGTTTTCAATTCTACTTAAATGTTAACATTTTTGAACAACCCTCTGATGGCTAAACAGTGTGAGAAGTGTCTGTCAAAGATTGTTTCCTTTGCATATTATCCTCCACCTCTGACAAGGTTGTACGAATTGTGAATCTGTGTTTGTGTGTAATATTTCTCTCATTACAGCAGAACCTCATTTATATGCACCCTGTTCATCCGCGACTTCAAATTACCTGCGGCTCCCTTATGAGTTCTATCTCTGAAACATTATTGCCAATGTAGACTTAATGCCCTGCTAGATATTTCTAGCTGCTAGCCACACGACTTGGTTTACAGGAAAATCGTGAGCTCTGATGGGCTGTGTTTTTTTTTTTGGGGGGGGAACAGAAAAAGCTAGGGAAATGGGGTTGGAGGTGTATCGCATTTTGCTTGGAGTATTACTGTCAAAGTAAACCAATTTTAAAACATTCTTCTGTCTTTGTAATATATTGTATTGGATACATCTCCAGTAAACGCTAATTTGGTTTACATTACTAGTTTCTTTATTTTATTGATGCATATTCTAGTCACACGCAATGACACCTCATTTATCCACAGATTTCACACATCCGTGGACCTATGTCCCCCCCCAGCACGTGCGGATAAACAGAGTTCCACTGTATTAATATGATTTATCTAAGTAGGAAACCTATGACATTACAGATCTTTGACCTTGCTTTTGTTGTTGGATTAAGGTTTGTAAGGTGTAAGGGGTTTGTTCTCAGTATTTCCAGCTGTTATTTTTCAAGCCTAATGCATGGTATATTGTTGGCATATTTGTTCGCCCAGTGCAATGATGTCTTCATGGAACATGGCCACATACAGTATGGATGACTAGAAAACACTAGGGTGCATTCAATTCTAAACAGTGTTTCTGTGTTCATAAAAGACAGTGACATACATCTAAAAACGGCCCTATAAATCAGTAAATAGGCACTCTGATCTACTGGTCAGGTGCTTGATAGGCCAGACAGAGGCTTGCCAGGCTGGCCTCGCCTCCAGGGTTCAGTAGTTTGGCAATGATCGTTGCTAAAGTTTGGCAGATGAATAGCGACTGTCTTGACAGCAGGATTGGAAAGTAGTTAGCTTACCGGCATAGTAGGGCTGCTCTGGGATATGATTTGGAATTGCATTCTGAGAGACTTGATCTGGTGCATAGGGTACAGGCTCAATGGGATATTCCTCAGCAGGCATGCCATAGGTGGGTAGCTGATCCCACCGCGAGTGGTCTACAGAACACAGAAACATACAGAAGAAACCACAAGCTGTTAGTTTACCACCACCCATCAGTGCCATTCAATAAGCTGGTTCATTCAAGGCACATTTCTATAGGGTCTTAATCAGCGGCACTGCTACCGACATGCTCCTACAGAGTGCTGGTGCTCCGATTGAAATGAGAGAAATACTGTGGGAACAGAAATCCAGCATTGTTGCAGGAGGGAGCGTCATCTGGATACACTGCGATCCTTAGAACATACATTCTCTTGGCATACGTTTGAGTTGAGAATGCTGCAATACTGACAACACAGATCCCAGAAAAGGTTTTTTGTAACTAAGTATACAATTTATTTTTTCAGACTTACTGGAAGTGTATTATGCAGTTCATGATAGTAAAGGTAATTAAAAAAATATATATACCAGTGTTTTTTTCCCTGGGATTGTATCCTTAAAACATTACTGTTTAGTTTAAAAAAACAAATTTACCCAGCCCCCTTTGTGACTTCCCCCCAGTTTAGATATGTCCAGTTGGAGAATCCTGATGGTTTCCAGTACAATATCTCAAGTTTGAGAACTGTATGGGTAGTTGGGCCTCTTCTGCCTACTGTAGTCTGGCTAATGTGTCTGTGTTAAAAGGCTCAGAAATAATCCCTTCTAGGAGTAGATTTTTATTATGAATTGTAAAATACAAGTTAAAAAACCATTTCACTATTAATATTCATTTGTCAAAGCCATGAAATATTGTATTAAACTAAAAACTCACTATACCTGGGTATTGATTTCCAATATTCAGGGTGTGCAGCTGCTCGTTCAACAATTCTTGCTGTTTGTTAAAAAAAAAATAAAAAAAAAAAAATGACACATTTATTAGACACCCCTAAACGACTAGACAGGAAAATTTAGGACGTGGAATTAATATTCCCTCACAGAAGTAATCCTCACAACAGAACTGATGGTCAGTGGGCGTCCTCCGATCCCATGACCAAGCCAATTGCCTTTTTACACCCAAGAGCTCTACAGCAGTCAGTGAGCTACCAGCCCATGACCAACAAGGACCATCCCTGCAGGTGTCCGTTCTGACCTCAGCAGCCTCCTACCTAGGAAAGGCCGCTGTAGCACAGTGAGAAGAAACCGGACGGGCTGATTTTGCCTCCCTAGTGAAACTAAACGATCTACAACCAAATCATAAAGGAACTTAGAAAGCTAGTGACAGTTAAGGATTATTTTAAATCCTTGATACATTTTAATATGCTGTAGTCTAAGTTGTTGAAGCTAATGTAAATACATTTGTACAGCTTCACCTACTACACTGCATGTCATTCGCTGGCTAGTCTACACAGAGCTGTGAAATACCTGCGCATCCTCGGGCTGTAGGTACTGTGGTACACGCTGGTTCGGGTATATGATAGGAGCTGGGGAAGGCTGGGGGTTGACATATTGCTGTGCAGTCTCGTCCTCTTTAATGGTTTTCACATAGTCAGCTGGAGAGAAAGTGAAGGCACAATATAAAAGAAGGGTTTGTATTCTGAAATGTTTCCCAATGTTTGATGGATGAGAAAACCTTGTTTGTACACAACTGACCCTAAAGACCACTACCAGCAATGGGAAAATTTTAAATCACGTGATCCAGTGATTACTACTTGACTTTTCATAACATAATCGAGAGCCACAGCTGTTACTCAAGGTGCAATCAGTAACCACTTTCATATTGAAGTATAAGGGAATAATCAACAGCCGCAAATCTTTAGAACTTTTGTAGATAGTGCATCTTTATATGGCTGACTCCTTTACATGACATGTTAGGTCATCATATTATTTATACAAATATTATAACTAATAATATTGAAGATGTTATTAAGACTACAATGACCACAGTTATAGGCTACATCAGCTGTTAAACAGAACCCACACATTTACACAGTCAGTCTGAGCCAGTCCATTTTAAAGCAGTCGGAAAGTGGCAGGTCAGCTTTTAAACTACGATCAGCAAGGTCACATTTTTTTCTTGGTGGAGGTCCCTTCGTCCCCTGTAGCCAACGAATATAGAGGTTCTGAGAAACCCCACTTACTTGGCATTTCTAAAATCTGGTAGACTTTGTGTGGATCATCTGACTCTTTTGATTTGTCTTGTATCTTTATGAAATTCTTCAGGCTGTTTAAGGCACAGCGGAAGTTAGTTTTCCATTTGGCTTTGTCATTTTGATTTTCATGGAATTTCTCACTGGCTATAGCCCAAGCCTGCAAAAAAAGAAAAAAAAAAAGATAGAACTATAGAATAAAGATAAGGACAGCATACCAATCATTATTAGGTAGCTTTAACACCCCACGCTAATTAGCTGTTACCATAAGAAACAAATTAACATTTATGAACGAGAGCAGGCCATTCTGTCCTCAGAACTTTAAAGGATCCCATTGAGTCAGCACCAATGTGAATTGGTGACCCATTCCATACCCTCACCACTGTGTAAAAAAGGGGTCTCCTCCATCCTATGCCTGTCCACCACAGAATAGTTCAGTAAACACACATTTTGCACTTCCGTTAGCCTCATAGGTTTTTAAATGTGCAGTTTTGAATGAAACGTACAATAGCACATATGTATGTATGTATTTTCTTGGGTTATCTGTTTGCACTTCCTGGCTCATTTCTCTTCAGACCCAGTCTTCTGGGTCACAGCATGTTGTTACTGGCTGAGAGAATATCAGTCAATAAGGAAAGCATCAGACTGGTTGACAGGAAAGAAGCCAGTGAAGGGTGGAGACAGTTTTGCTCTCCAGGTGAAATGACCCAGGAAGTGCAAGACAGTCCAAAAGCATAGCTTGTAAACATAGATTTCTAGATATCAAAACTGCACATTTGAGATGAATGGATGTGCATGGTGGAGAAATATTGGAATTATTTTGTCAACTACAATTACTTTAAAATTTGAAATACTGTATAATAAAAACCTTATAATTACCTTGAATATCATACAGTCATCATCATTGCAGTCTTTCCTGGAGTTGTGTTTCCAAGGGATGCGGAACCGGTCTTTGTCCACCCACTCCAGCCCTGGGTACTGGCCACTGTTAATCTGATCTATCAGCCACTTGCCGAACTGTGGCTTTTGGTAAGCAGCGCTTCAGAGAGAAAAAAAATATGTACAATTAATATTTAATGTGGCCATCCAGTCACCAAGAAAGATATTTAAGCCTTGGACAATATATAACTAACTTTAAATGTATGCTTTACTTGAGTTACACGTGTAGTAGCTTTGAGCGTGGTAGGCTAAACATGTTTACTTGTGGGAGATGTAAATAAATCAACTGGGTAGGCTTTGTGATAACCTGCAGGGAGCCACGCTACTTACGCAATCTGCTTACTATCTGTTCAAAGTACACACCCACGTATTGCGTGTTAAAAACAAAACACTGTACAACACAACACTGAAACAAAATGATTTGTAGATACAGCATTGCATGATGTAATAAAAGCGAGGCTTCTGTCATGGCTGGGACAGCCCCTTACTAGAAAAATGATAAGGACCCCAGAAAGGATAGACAGATTTTACGTAGAACTTTACAGTAATAGCATTCCTAAATATTTTTACGGCAGCTGATTGCGTTGTTGCCAGTAGTGACACAATTTTTATTTTTAACAGAACTACCCACAGTATTACTCTTTGTACTACACTGATGTTAAGCTACTTACTGGCAGCAGTCTTTTATAATGTGTACTACTGGTAATAATAATAATTTTTAAAAAAAACTACGGCTGATTCCAGTAGATTATACTGGTTCTTGTGACCCAGATATTAATATACGATTAACACCGACGACGACAATTATAAAACAAATAGAAACTAATGATGCATTGACTTATATACCAACATACTTAATAAAATAAATAAATACATATATACAGTATTTGCCATTACAGTAAACATAACATCTTCATAAAAGGCTAAATTACAGTTACGTGCATATACACACAGTTTTTTTTTGTCAAATGCGTTGCGGTAACATCTATTTTTACAATTATCTGATTTGAATAATTACAGTAAAAAAAATCTACGAAATTAACTTCAATTACATTCCTTTTGCTGTTACGAATACTTGCATCCAATGTATGTCGTTTTCTAACGCATAACGTTGTTAGCAAACTGCACATATGCTGTAAAGTACGGTGTACATTAAAATTTCACTTGTGCAAATCTGCATTATTAAGCAAAACAGCAACTTTTACCTTTGCATTTCCGTCTGTGTTTTGCAACGATCTAGCAAAATCTTCCAACCCAATTCACAACAAGAACAATATTTTTCACAGAAAATTAATTGCACGGTTTGGGGTTTAAATAGCATTGCATCAGACCCCCCTCCCTCCGTCCCTCCCTTCTTCTCTCCTGTTCCGTCACCGTTGGGAGGCGTTACTCTGAAGATTCGTTCTCAATTTGGTAATTCCCGTCCCGGTTACAATGCGTCATCATACCCATTCATTTGTTTTTGATAGAGGGACAATTCTCCTACCACATCCTTTCCGAGAAATCACGTGGAACATGAAAACTGAAACTTAAGTCTAGCGCTGCGCAGACTGTAGCTGTGTGGTGCTGTCCTGTATGATTGATACACCCTCCCACATACACAGACTGACTGCTGGTGTCGCTTTTTTGATATGATTGGTAAAACCGGTTCAATACCCCAGTGGGTATTGCCAGCAGTATTTTAGCAGTATTTTAGTAATATCCAGTTGGCCTCTTTATACTTAAAATAAATATTCTTTTGTAACTTTAAAAAGCTTGCATTATTGTTCTTAATGACAGAGTTGTTTAACATTATTTTAACTGACTTCATTCCAGTACAGTGCTGCCAATATTTCAACTGCTAAAAGCTCGCAAACCAATTGAGACGGCAACTGTCTCTTTACACCCAGGAGCTCTACAGTCAATGCCAGTGAGCTGCCATCCTCTGGAGAACAAAGGCCATTCCCGCAAGTGCCCACTTTGTGCTCTGTGGATGCCTGCCCAGTAAGTTTCCCAGCAGTCAGGAGATACAGTCCCTGGTGATTGGCCTCCCATACCTGTGGGAGTGCCGTTTCCTGTGGAATCCACAGCAAAGATCAGCAACATCTAGACATGTTTATTTATTTATTTTATTTTATTATTCTCATTGGGTCTGGACTACTCACATGACCCACCCACACTCATCCACATACCCAGGAGAGAAGATTTGTGTCGTGTGAGAAGTTGTGAGGGGAGCTTGATTAGGGCAGGGTTTCATAATTAAATTAAACAAAACCTTAATTTTGTTTAGTGCCCTGGTGATAAATATGGATGTAACAATACACTAATAAAAAAGAAAGTTTACAAACGAGAGGAGGCCATTCAACCCATCTTGCGATATGTATCAGTATATGATACATATCATGATGTGCAGGTTGCAATACAATATGTATCACTATACATGTTATGGTCCTGAAAGGCTACTTTTATGGTGCATAATAAGATCATATGATAATTTAATTTTGTTAGAAAGTGCATTCATACCAACTATCAAACACACGCATTTGTCATTCTAGAACCACAATGACCTATGTTGTGCTTTTGATGTTATAACAAAGGGCTGTGGGTATTCACATAGATAAGGTAAGAGACAGTTTTGCAAATGCCGGCACAGGTTTTAATTGTTTACAGATAAATAAACACAATAAATGCTGTTGCAGGAAGGCTACAATACTACTAACAGTATCATCACTCAGGTGGTGTTATTTCTTCAGAGGAGCTGTGGTTTTTAACAACCGTGGTACACCGGATGCTATACAGTACAGAGTGTAGAAATACAAAACAAAAATGCTAAACAAAACAGCGTAAACAACGCATCTGCAAAATAAAAGGCGACTGTGTGTTTGTGCGTGCTAGACAGGGAGATGCCACACACAGAATGCCCCATCCAAACAGCATTTTCAACAGGATTGATAGAGTGAATGTACAGGCTAAAAGTATTGGTGGAAAATCAACAGTTTATCAGATTATACCTAAATGCAATCTGAAATGTCTAGGCTAAGACTGTAGGACACCATTGTTCACCATGTAGAGTATGACGGACGGACAGACACGATCAGTGCATGAGGGTCTTTTACAACAAACAGAACGTCGGTTTTTGGGTACCTGTGCTTATAAAAGTAACAACAATCTAAATATATCTATGTCTTTAAATGACTTCCTTAGATGACTGGTCCAACCCAGTATATAATCCAGAACATTAAAGTAAATGAATCAACATTAAGTTGGCCTGAATTGCTGTTATCTGTATATTATGCTTGAACTATGTTATTCATTATAATCTGAGTTTGTCTCTCAAATAATGTTCATCTTATAAAGATATCGAGAACAAGTTTTCAGAAACAACAACAACAACAACAACCCAAGATGGGCATGGTAGTTATGAATGTTTACAGGGCAATGTTTCCTAAACCAATAAAACTCATAAATAACTGCTGCAAACGATTCCGACCTTTGAACTGTGGGTTGTCACTTAAGTGAATTGGGTGTAGAAGGGAGTAAACATTCTTCTCTGACGAAGCAAGGGAGACTGTTGACTCCAAGTAAACTTAATGCCTGATTTAATTAAAGCCCATATATAGTGTTTCCTCTTTATTTCACTGTCTGACTTACACATACAAAACAATAACATACTGAAAACAGTGAGTTAGTGAACATACAGTAAAGTACAGTTCAAGAGAATTTACTGTCAACAAACCTAGATAACCAAATTAGAGAATTATTGTGAAAACTCGAGGAAGCACTGTATCATATCTTACAAGTGTTTTGAACATTCCTTGTTTTAAGGTTTTTAATAAAAAGCCAGTAAAATGGGTACTTGAGTTTAATTTAATTTGCCATTAAAGTACTAAGAAACATATCTTCATAAGAAATTTTCATAAGAAGAAAATGAAATAGTGCTTGTGTTGGAGAGTGCAGCCAGCGGCTGATGTTGATTCACAGGGAAGCACGCAGAGCACAGAGAAGTTTGGTGTAAAACCAATTATTTTTATTTAAGAACAATGATAAACAAAAAGCTAATTGAACCAAATATCAAACAATTTGAAGAAAGAAAAAGTGGAAACCAAAAATAACTATTTATAGTCACCTAAATCACAGGTACTGACTTCAATAACTGAGTCCAACCATAGAGCTGCAAAACTGCTCTCTGATCTACACAAAAGAAAGATCCTGACTGAACCAACTGACAGCCTTTATACCTTTCCAGGCCTACCCCTCCCCCAGAATAAACCATTATGCAGGTGGTTATATAAGAACAAAACAGCAAACAGTTATCAATAATAAATAAAGTATTCAAAAAGAAACAAATCAATGAATATGTATATATACTAAACATTAATCTAACACATGCATTAATACTATGCTTTAAACAAGCAGAGGGAAACTTAATTAAAATCAGCTATCCCCCCTTTCAATATCTTCTACAGGTACTGCCCTGCTACAGGAAGTCAGTACCCAGGGAAGTCAATAAAAGCTTCCCTCACCAACATGGCTGGTTCCCCACTTCCTGTCAAGATGGAGGACAATACCACCACGGTTGCCTAAACCATTGCATATCAAAAACATGCACATTAAAATAACTGTTGTTCATTTTATCTTAACAATAGTACCGCAATACATTGTTCTGGAAGTGTGCACCCTTCCAAACCAACTGTCTAAACAGTACTCTTGATTAACCCTTTTGTTTTTCAGGACACTCCCAACCACAGGCCTCCAGTCCTGATACACCAGGTAAGTGAATTTTGTTTTTATTATTTTCCTTACTAGACCCAAGGTTCAGCAACACAATACACAAACAGTTAAAAAACAATTTGCAGAAAATGTCCAGATACATACTGAGACAAATGTGAGGGTCTCTATCCCCCTCCTTAAGCTTTCCCGTGTTCTACAGGGACACGAGAAAGAAAGTCTGCAATTTGATTCAAGGCTCCTGCCCTGTACTTTACTGTATATTGAAATGGTTGCATTGCCAGGTACCAACGAGTGATACGCGCATTGGAGTCCCTCATCTTCCCAAGCCACTGCAATGCTCGATGATCTGTCTCCAAAGTAAACTCACGGCCGATCAGATAGTACCGTAGTGAATCAAGGGCCCATTTGATTGCCAGGCACTCCTTCTCAACTGTGGAATAGCGAGTTTCTCTTGGAAACAATTTCCGGCTAATGTACAGTACTGGTCTCAAGTTCTCTGACTCCCCTTGCAGCAATACAGCTCCAAGTCCTGCATTGGAAGCGTCAGTTTGGACAACAAAGGGCTTAGAAAAGTCTGGGCTCTGCAACACAGGTTCCCTACACAAAGCTTCCTTAAGATCTTGGAATGCTTTGTCACAGGCCACAGTCCAATTAACCTTATTCGGTTCACTCTTCCGAGTAAGATCAGTGAGGATAGCTGCTCTGGTGGAGAAATCAGAGATGAACCTACGGTACCATCCTATTAAGCCAAGGAATTATCTCACTTCCTTCTTGGTCTTGGGTGGACCACAGTTCTGAACTACCTCCACCTTTGCCACTTGTGGTTTGATGACCCCATTACCCAGGTGGTATCCAAGATACTTGACCTCTCTTTGGGCAATGTCACACTTTGCAGGATTGATGGTAAGTCCAGCATCTTTGATGCTTTTAAACACCACTCTTAAATGTGTCAGATGATTTTCCCAGGAAGTACTATAAACAACCACATCGTCCAGATAGGCTGCTGCAAAGTCTTGCATACCTTGTAGAACTCGATCCATGAGCCTTTGAAAAGTCACAGGGGCCCCATGGAGCCCAAACGGCATAACCGTAAACTGATAGTGCCCAAAAGGAGTACGGAAGGCTGTATATTCTCTGGAATCCTCTGCTAAGGGAACCTGCCAATATCCCTTGCACAAGTCCAAGGTGGTGATAAACTGGGCTTTCCCAACCTTCTCTATCATCTCGTCAATTCGAGGCATAGGATAGGGGTCGAATTTAGACATTGCATTCACTTTCCGAAAATCGATGCAAAATCGGAGGCTGCCATCCTTCTTTGGGACAAGTACGACGGGGCTGCTCCACTCACTGCTGGTAGCTTCTATGACTCCCAAGGACTTCATACTTTCCAACTCATCATGCAACCGTGGAATCAGTTTTTCTGGCACCCTGTAGAACTGCTGTCTGATGGGGTCGACATCCTTCAATGGGATCCGATGCTCCACTAGTCTAGTGTATCCTGGTCTTTCTTGGAACAAGCCAGGAATTAAACAACTAGAGATCTCTCTCTGGTGATCTGCTGATAGATGGCTCAAGTTTGGGCCATGTGACCTTTCATCTGTAGGAAAGTATTGCTCAGTCCGATCTTCCTCCTCCTCCTCTACAGCTCTAATCAAGAGATGCTGCTGAGGCTGCTCAGGACGACTATACCACGGTTTTAATAGGTTAACATGGTAAACCTGCTTAGTCTTGTGGCGGTCTGGCATGGCAATCTCATAAGTCAGCGGGCCCATCTTCCGCAAGACTCTATATGGACCTTGCCATTTAGCCAGCAGCTTGTTTTCTTGAGATGGCAATAGCAACAACACCTCTTGACCACGCTGGAACTCTCTGGTACGTGCTGATTTGTCATACCAGGCCTTCTGGTTTTGTTGTGCTTGCTCCATGTTTTCCTGTGCCAATGTCGTCATCTTTTGCAGCCGGTCGCGCATTTGCAGCACGTAGCTAACAACCGTTTGGTCTTCCGCATGGCTCGACTCCCAGGTCTCTTTTAGGATATCCAGCAGCCCTCGCACCTGCCTGCCATACAAGAGTTCAAAAGGTGAAAACCCAGTTGATGCCTGAGGGACTTCTCTATAGGCAAAGAGAAGGTATGGTATCCATTGATCCCAATCTCCTCCTGTCGTGGACACAAATTTTCCCAGCATCGCCTTCAGGGTTCGATTAAAACGCTCCACCAGGCCATCTGTCTGAGGGCGGTAAGGTGTGGTCCTAATACTTTTAATTCCCATCAGCCTGTAAACCTGGTATAACAGTTTTGATCTGAAATTTGTACCCTGATCCGTAAAAATTTCTCTTGGGATCCCTACCCTTGAAAACAATTGTATCAATACATTAGCTATTGGCCTAGCCTTGACATTCCTCAAGGGAAATGCCTCAGGATAGCGAGTTGCATAATCACATATGACCAGTATATATTTATGGCCTGATCTACTCCTCTCCAACGGACCAACCACATCCATGGCTATGCGTTCAAAAGGTGTACTGATTATAGGAAGAGGTGAGAGGTGGGCCTTAATCCCCTTCCCCCCTGCACATGAAAACTGACACTCAGGACAAGACTTAACAAAATCCCCAACTTCTGTGTATAGGCCTGGCCAAAAAAAACGACTTGCAATACGGGCAAGAGTTTTCTGCTTCCCCAAATGACCCGCCCAGGGGATTGTATGTCCCAACGTCAAAATCTTCCTTCTTAAGGCTTCAGGAATGAGCAGTTGCTCTCCTGCCTTACTCTGACGGTACAGTAGGCCTTTAATTTACACAAACCAAGCATCGTTTTAAATGATGGCTTCCCTGCTCCCCCTCAATACTAGACAATCTAGTGTACAGAGACTTCAATGTCCCATCAGCTCTCTGTAGCTGTTCTAGGTTGTCAGGAACTTCCCACTCCACAGACACAGGAGGTTGGTTCTGACTCAACTTGTCACTCTGCGTTAACCGAGTGGTTCCTCTCAACTTTTCTTGGCGCCTCTGAATCCTTGACTTCTTGGCCTTATTTCTGATGTTTCAATCTCTGCATCAAAAAATGGCAAGTGATTCAGAGACTCAAGTTGCTTTCTACTCTGTGCTCTAGTAGTCACTACATTACAGGGTCTAGCTACTCCCAGCAACTCCCCTAGTATAGGTATATCTCTACCCAAAATTACACTGTATGACAACTCATCAACCACACCCACAGTTACTAAAAATGTCTGATCCTGAATAACCAGATAAACATCTGCTGTCGGATACATTTTCTCTTCACCATGCACACAGAGGATCCTAATGCTAGCTCCCTCATTCAAACTCCCTCTAGAGATCAAACTACTCACGACCAGAATCTGGAAACTCCCAGTGTCTAGAAGAGCTTGAACCCATTTACCATTAACAGAGACTTGCACTAAATTCTCATACACACACTTTTCCTCCACTGGTTTAGTAGGTCTAGGCACATAACACAAGTTTGATGGTTTAGGTTTCCTCAATGGGCATTCTGGTCTATAGTGACCTGCCTGACCACAGTGATGGCATATTACTTGTTCCCTAGCAGATTTACCAGACTGATTGGGTAGAAACTGATTTTTAACAAATGGACCACAACCCTTCCTCCACCCTGCAGACTTACCCGGTGTTGGTGTTATGGACCCCCTGGTGTAACGGTAGGCCTTCATTCCTCTCCGAGCCGAGACATAGACATCAGCTAGACGGGCGGCCTCCAGAGCAGTTGATGGGTCGTGTTCTTTAATCCAGGTGCCAACCTCTGGGTTCATCATCTTCAGGAACTGCTCCAGGATGATAGTTTCACCGATCTGTTGCACTGTGTGATTGTCTGGGTTTATCCATTTCTCATACATTTCTTTGAGACGCACATAGAGTTCTTTTGGGGTCTCCCCTTCCTGGACCTCTAACGCTCTGAATCGTTGACGGTAAGTCTTTGTATTTATTTCATATTTTCTTAGTATAGCAGCTTCCACTTTCTCATAGTCAAGTGTCTCGTCAGGGTGCATAGCCACAAAGGCGCTTCTGGCTTTCCCTGTTAAAAGTGGAACCAGCCTCACAGCCCAGTTAGTTTTCTCCCATGCGCAAGCCACCGCCATGCGCTCAAATGTGGTTAGAAAGTGCTCTATGTCATCTGAGTCTTCTAGTTTCTGCAGCTTTGGCTCTCTCCAGCCCTTGGACCAACCTTGCCTAATATCAGCAGAAGTGTCCTCTACTCTTCTTCCCTCACTGCTGCTCTCAAGGACTCCTCCTTGAAGGCTGTGATGCACTTCTCCTTGAAGCTGGGTGAACTGATGATGTAAACGTCTATATCTTTCATCCTGTCTGACACTCTCTTGTTCTATTCGCTCCTCTCTGGCTCTCTGCACCTCAAGATAGCTTTTGAACATCAATGCTAGTTCATTCACCACTTGATCACCGCCAGATACTGGTTGCACCGCAGCTTGGGAAGTTGCAACTCCACTTGCCATGGCTCCTTCTTCAGAATCCTCTGGTCTCTCTCTTCTCCGCTTTGCAGGCATGTTGCAAACTTTCTGCTGCTTTCCACCTCTCTTCTGTGCTGATGTAATTTTAGAGTGCCTCCTGCTGGCCACTGATGCATCCCACCTCTGCCACCAAATGTTGGAGAGTGCAGCCAGCGGCTGATGTTGATTCGCAGGGAAGCACGCAGAGCACAGAGAAGTTTGGTGTAAAACCAATTATTTTTATTTAAGAACAATGATAAACAAAAAGCTAATTGAACCAAATATCAAACAATTTGAAGAAAGAAAAAGAAAATTTTTATATAACTATTTAATAACTATTTATAGTCACCTAATCACAGGTACTGACTTCAATAACTGAGTCCAACCATAGAGCTGCAAGACTGCTCTCTGATCTACACAAAAGGAAGATCCTGACTGAACCAACTGACAGCCTTTATACCTTTCCAGGCCTACCCCTCCCCCAGAATAAACCATTATGCAGGTGGTTATATAAGAACAAAACAGCAAACAGTTATCAATAATAAATAAAGTATTCAAAAAGAAACAAATCAATGAATATGTATATATACTAAACATTAATCTAACACATGCATTAATACTATGCTTTAAAACAAGCAGAGGGAAACTTAATTAAAGTCAGCTATCCCCCCTTTCAATATCTTCTACAGGTACTGCCCTGCTACAGGAAGTCAGTACCCAGGGAAGTCAATACCCAGGGAAGTCAATAAAAGCTTCCCTCACCAACATGGCTGGTTCCCCACTTCCTGTCAAGATGGAGGACCATACCACCACACCCAACTCAGGTTGCCTAAACCATTGCATATCAAAAACATGCATATTAAAATAACTGTTGTTCATTTTATCTTAACAATAGTACCGCAATACATTGTTCTGGAAGTGTGCACCCTTCCAAACCAACTGTCTAAACAGTACTCTTGATTAACCCTTCTTTTGTTTTTCAGGACACTCCCAACCACAGGCCTCCAGTCCTGATACACCAGGTAAGTGAATTTTGTTTTTATTATTTTCCTTACTAGACCCAAGGTTCAGCAACACAATACACAAACAGTTAAAAAACAATTTGCAGAAAATGTTCAGATACATACTGAGACAAATGTGAGGGTCTCCTCCCTCACAGCTTGTCAGGTTTCGAGGAATTATATGCATTAGCTGTACCACGGGCATATCCATAGGGTCATAGACAGGTCTATGAATATGCATTAGAGTCCAGTGCAATCTTTGTAAACCAATATGATAGCCTGAATTGTCCTTTAATTTTATCAAAATAT
Source organism: Acipenser ruthenus (assembly GCF_902713425.1). NCBI lineage: Eukaryota > Metazoa > Chordata > Actinopteri > Acipenseriformes > Acipenseridae > Acipenser > Acipenser ruthenus. The sequence goes on from NC_081215.1 coordinate 15,765,474, forward strand.
TGCACCAGTGACATTTAATCATTAAAAGTTACTATGTAAATTTAATATTTTTAGTTGGGTAAGGGTTAGGGTTATGCCTCATGAAACCAGCCTGTAAGTCTTGTCTCGTCTTACTCCATAATTAAAGTCGGTTTCATCTGCAGTCTACAATCTGCTGAATAATGTTACGTTAACATATTGAATTACTTACCGCTTTGTAGTTTTCCATATACTTAACGAAAAACTGGCAAAGATTGAAAAATGTGACATTTCAAAATCTAACATGAAATACTGTACTACTATTATGGTTTGGACACTTAAGGACTGAGAACCACACTTGATGGGTTTACTTTTATTCTGAGAGCACCAGCACCAGCCTTCACTGTTTTTCACCAATAAACCACCGTTTCTTTTATTTAGAAAAAGACTGTGGACTCTGTGTCTGTTTCTGCACCAGACCACCACCTTGGCCTGGCCGTTCACAAGAATATATTCATAGCCTCCATGTTCTGCCTGCTGTTTATATTTTTGTTCTGTAGTGTGAGATTTAAACTCGCTTCTCACATTCTTCGCATTGAACGTTTAGTTGGTAACGAGTTGGAGAGATTGAGTTCTGCCAGCCTGCAATCCTAACTGGGGCCAAACGACTGAGTCCCAATTGAAATCGATTTGGTCTCAGATCTGCTGTTGATTGAAATAAAGAAGCCTGCTTTCAAACTGCTTGCTAGTCGATTCCAGTTGCTGATGGAAACATAGGGTTAGGGTCCCTGATTTAACACTTACCCTATGTATCTTTTCGTTTCTGGATGACAAATGTAAATATCGAAATTGTTTAATTGATTAAATAAGGACCCTCCCTAATGTTTCATATATTTTTTACAGAAATAAACAAAAGAGATTTTCATAATCTTGGTATACACTTAGAGTTACCTTCAAATTATAAAGTCAAAATGTTTAGTACAGTGTATGCTCAAAATACTGGTTGTAAATCTTCAATAGGCTACCCTACTCACCCACATTTCCCACTACATAGTGTTCTTTAAAACAAATCTTTGTCAATGAATTAGGTTTAAGAGTGCCTAGGTGGTCGCTCAAGCCTTGTGTTGTCGGTAGCCCACAGCAATAATAAAGCCACTGGCAACGAATTCTAGCTATGCTAATTTAATACATTTTTGTGTACAAATGTGACTTATTTTGTCCTTGTTAAGTACCTATGATAGATGCTACTTAATGTTAGTGTATGGTATATTGAATCTTATTGCTAGGGACAGAAAAGTCTAAGATGAAAGCAATCGGCTATCCGATCACGAAACATGAAGATAACAAAAGCGTAAAGGAACTTCTGGACATGTTACCATGCAAAAAATATCGTCAATTGTACGGCATTTTAGCGAGAAACGGCGATTTACCCCCCCTTTAAAGTCATAGAATGTTTTAGACTCACACTTCCTATAGCGTAAGGAATGTGTGTGGTATGTGCATGCTACGTTACATGAGTCGTGACAGTGGAGACAGAATTTGGAGTTTCTAAACTGTGTGGAAACCCGAGGCACCACTTAATGAAAGCTTTTACCATGATTTGCCATGTTTTGTAATATGCTTTACCACACCTCTCTGGGCTTTACAATAGCTATGCCTTACCATACTTACACTGAGCAAATGTTGCTATGCTTTTGATACAGTAAACTTTTCTAGAGACCTCTAGAACTTTACTGGAGTTTTTTTTTTTTTTTTTTTTACAATTACAGAATACAAACAGATACAATACAATATAAAACACCACTTATACACCATATCCTTACCGGTTTGCATTGTAGATGTCTGTTTACTCAATTAAACAGAAAAGACTCATTTTTGCAAGTGGAACTTGCACACATACACTTTTGGAAGGGAATTTCCCAATCAGACAAGCATAGCGAATGATATCCCTTGCACACATGACTGCAGTGTAAATGCTTTAATGGCATAAATGGTACATTTGTGTGGGAAGACTGCCAAAGACCTTTGATTTACAGACATCCCCACAAGTGTTTTTCAACTCTGAGTCAAAGTACTAACTAAATAAAATATTTATGATTACTTGAAAATCTCTGAAGCTATTTATAAGGCAAGTTTCAGGGATGTATTCGTACTGGCCAATGAAATTACAGGATACTACCTGAGGTTACAGCTTGAGAAAAGAAAATAGTTCTTTACAATTTAACCTTATATGCTGCATAAACTATAGATGTATATGGAAATTCTTTAGATCTCTCAACACTTTTATATTACTTGAGATTACACAATGAAAGTTAATGTAACACTATAGTTATTTCCTGAATGACAATGGCTAAATAACATAATTGTTCACTGTCATCCTTGTGAGTAAAATAATCACGTTCATGGAGTATTCTGTACCTCTAACATTATATAACTACAATGTATGGAAAAGAAGGTATGTTTAAACCTAAATTAAAAAGAAAATGAATATTTTTGCGACGCAGCAGCGTGATTTGCCATTTGTTTTTATTGGATTCCATGATGAGATCTGGGAACAAAAATTCACTCAGCAGTGTTGAGTATGAAAAAGATTATTCAAAGCTAGACCTCTGAACACTGTAATATTTTAATCTTAGTCAGGCAATGCCCTTTTTTTGGTTCATAGGTCCAAATCAGCCAGTCGCTAATTTAGAATCTTTAATGGTCATTAATGCCTGTGTCGGGGTACACCCACCCTTGTGTGTATTTTGTGTTATATGTATGTATGTATTGGTGCGTGCGGTGTGTTATTATTATTATTTAATTTAGACACAGGTGTATTTAGACACAGGTGTTTTCAGTCGGCAGGGGAGGGTTAATTGCCATCCCTGCCCAAGCAGTTCACGTGCAGACTGTGCCCGGACTCGATTGAATGATTAATAAGCAATCGAGTCCTGGCACAGCTGCATAAAAGAGGCAGTTTTTGCTCACACAGGGTTTGGTTGTTCAGAGGCGGAACGTGAGTAACAGAGAAACTAAAAAGAATAATAACAATTGTTACACGTGCTGGCTTAACACCAGCGCGATACCTGTTGTATTTAGTGTTTGTTCAGTGTGTGTCTGTTTTGGCCAACGTGCCGTTTTGTTTTGTAAAAGTGTTTCTGTTTTGTTCAAGCCTTTTATTTGTTATTAAAAACTTTCATACCCCACTCTTGTATATCTCCTTCCTGGTCTGACGTCACCTGCAAGCCATCTTGCCACAATGCCATTAGAACCATGGAGCCAGTGACAGAGAAATATGGCCTAATGTGGGTGTGGGAGGCAGATGGGAATATGGGAGGGTTGTAAGGTACGGCATGTCATAATAATACTTATACTTTGTCATTAGATTAGTCATGGGTCTGCTGTGATGCCTCAGGGGATTCTGCCACTCAGTGGGAGGAACTGCATGCTTGTTTCCACACGATGGTCTTATTTGAAGTGCGGGTTTCCTTTCACCCTTTGTGTTGCCTGATATTTCTTGCCCTTTTACAGTTATGTATGTTTTTACCCATTTTACAGGCTTCACAGTTCTTTCAACCTATCTTTATACTGCTTTAAGGACTAGGATTAGCCTGGCTCTCTCCAGGGCCATGTCCTTTTGGCACTGAGGGGACCAGAATTGAACACAGTATTCCAAGTGAGGCCACTCAGGTGCATTGCATAACCATATCATAACCTGGTATTTGTACTCTTTTGACTACATTCCCAAGCATTCTGTGTGCCTTTTTAATTGCTTCACCACACTGCTTGGTTTCAGACAGCGATGAGTCTATTACAGCACCTTTCTTTTGGTCTTGGTGGGCCTGCTCTTGCTCTACACCACCCATTTATTATTTGATTGCTACGTTTTTGTGACTGGCGTGTACATTTGTTGACAATAAATCTCATTTGCCATGTTTCTGCCCAATTCTGTATTGCAGTCTACATCCTTTTGGATTTCCTGGGTGGTTGAAAGTGTGTTGGACACTCCACTAAGCTGTGTGTCTTATGCAAATTTTACATGCTTGAGAATTATCTAGTGGTCTAAGTCATTGATGTTTGTAAGAAACAACAGGGTTTCAACTTAATGATTAGTCTTTCCTGTGGACTTTGTCAAAGGCTTTTTGATGAATGTGTCACACACTCCTTTTGTATCCAGCCTTTCATGGCCACATGGTGTGCTGGGTGAGTCCTCGGGGGTGTTCTACAGTGCCTCCTAGTGACCAAACGCAAAATTAACCACAAAGTGAATAATTCCAAGGAGAACCAATTCATAGGCAAACAGGTAAATATCTATAGCATAGTATGTCTTTATCACACTACCAGTTACCCTCATAAATGATTCACATCAAATCAAATCAATTTTTATTTATATAGCACCTTTCATACAAAAAGCACGGTACAATGCAAAGCAAAGAAAATCACAATACAATACATTTGTATAAGGATCCCAGGGCGTGTCACATACACCAAACTGTAACTGAGTGCTAATCCATTCAGGGTCTTACAAGTTACAAACAATTCTAAACTGCACAGGGTGCCAGTGCAAAGAGGCCAAAACAGCAGTAATATGTTTTTCTGGTTTTAATCAGAATTCCAGTGGCAGTGCTCTGAATGAGCTATAAGCAGACACATGTTTTGGGATACCAGAGAAAAGTGCATTAAAATAATCAATTATAGATGAAACACAGGCATGCATTAGTCTTTCAGCATCAGACACAGAAATTATAGGTCTAAATTTAGCTATATGAAGTGTGTTGGAGCATGTTATAAGGAGCTGATTTGGTACTATTGAACAGAGCTCTGCTGTGATACACAGACAGGTTATGCAGCATTGTGAAGGGGGGTTGTGGCTCTTTTACTGCAGATGTCTTCCAAGAAGCCAGTGACGATGCATATTTTAACATTAACTATTTGAAACATGCAGCAGTTTCAAAAGTATTTGTGGAAGACATATTCATGAAACTAGAGTGGGTTTTGTGTAATATCGTATGACTTGCAAATAGATTTTAGTTACAGTTTTACACTCCCTAATTTTTTATGTATCACATGCTTACTGTCTGATCTATTAACATTTCAAAGTATTTTTTCATCTAGTGCCATTTTCCAGTATAATTACTTTTTCACAACCCCTGTAGAGCAGAAAGGGAAATTTAATGTCGAAGTTACAGTACATACTTTACTTGTTTTTTTTTTGTTTTTTTTAATGTAAATTCAAGATGCAAATACCAATATTTAAAATACAACTGCATAATTCCTATTCTGTAGGTACATGGTCTGATTACTGCTAGATCATTTCAGTATATTCGATATCGGGAACGCCCCATATATTGTGGTGTGAGTCATAGGATGCTAAAAAAAACAAAATAGTATTTGTCTGAACTCCTTTCCTAGTGTATGGCAAGACAATAACTAAAGTATTACATGAATACTTTAGGTCATGTACTCAGGAGGGTGCTGGAGGGATTGGTGTTTCTGCTGTTTCTGGTTGGGGCCCCTGCTGTTTCTTATCTACATAACTCATCCAGATGGGGAAAATGAGTAAGCTTGTAAAGTCTACTGACAACACCCTGCAAAGTTTACAAGAAATGCATCGCATGTTGTCTGTATCGCAGCGTTACATTTTAAAACATACTGACCCCCCCTTTTGAAATTTATAATCACACATCATGGGTCATGAATCAACTGGGCAATACATTTCTCAAAATTTAGTTGAAGAGAATAAAACCTCTTCTAAGGATCGCAGTGCATCCAGATCAAACTCCCTCCACAACAATGCTGGTTTTCTGTTCCCACAATATGCCACTCATTTCAATCAGAGCACCAGCATTGTTGCAGGAATAAAATGAGTGAAAGTTAGCACTAGCCACTCCTTCAGCACAGAGAACATGACCACGGTGCTGCTTGAGGAGAGAGTCTGGACAGAGGGTAGGAGCCATGTTTTTACTGCAGAGTCACTGGGAAGCTTTAAAGGCTGGCTAGTCAAAGTCTTTTATTTAATTTAAACCCACAAGGCATTCTTAGTCAATGTACTTTTAACAATGTGATTTATAAGAAATGCTGCTTCTGAAATCTTAGTCATTTCTAGGAAGTAAAAGGGCTGACCATAAAGAAATCCTGAATTTGTTCCAAGTGTTAATTGTTTTGCTGAAACACCTTTGCAACTTGTTTTCCAGACACTGGCTTGGTTTAAATGCAAAAATAAAAATAAGTCTCACCTTTTTGTCATGCTATTTTTGTCTTACCATTTGGGCAATTTGGGTTTACATGTAGTTTTCTTTTAGGGAGTGAATTTCTCCTGCAAAACTAAAATGAATTTATATTAAAATATTGGACGGTTATTTAAATATCTCGGTCAGTGTTCCAATTTAGCCTATTGTGACTACTGATATGGTGCAGCTTTCTTAAACTGTATTTACAAGAAATGTGTAGGTTGTGTTGAAGAAGTGAAGCCACCAAAGAAATAAAATAAAAAAGTGAAGGAAACAGCATTACACCAATACAATCATTTTTGTTTTAAATACCAACATTCCAGCAGAGAGCTCCAGCAGAGAGCTCTGCCTGCTTTGTGCTTTCATGCAATTTGATTGGCTCTTGTAATGCTGAAATTTAAGAGCAGTTAACTTATAGTAAAAAAAAATATTTGCTTATACGAGTAAAGTCCATTAAGAGCATATAGAAGTATGATAAATGGATAAGAATGATTTCAAATAAGAGCAATTACAAAAAACATGAACTTGGATACCTATAAGAGTAAAATCAAACACAAGATACAGGAAGTAGTTATAATTAAGAGCAGTAGTAGAATATGGCAAAGTATGGAGCAGTTCAGTGCAAGTGCAAGCACTACTTATGTAAGTACTGGTACAATTGGGTGCCATATAGTGCAATACAGTAGATAGTTGTGAGGTTTACAGATGCTGTCTGAACAGGTGTGTCTTGAGGAGGCACCGGAAGGTGGTGATATACATGGGTAGGTCGTTACACCACTGAGGGGCAAGGGTGGAAAAGGAGTGGGCTCTGGAAGCTTTGAAATGGATGCAAGCAGCGATAGGGAGCCAGTGGAGGGAGCGGAGAAGCGGTGTAGTGTGGGAGAAACGAGGAAAGGAAAAGACAAGGCAGGCAGCAGAGGTTTGGATGAGTTGCAGCGGACGGATAGCAGAGGCAGGGAAGCCGGCTAGGATCGGAGTTGCAGTAATCAAGGTGGGACACTACCAGGGCCTAAACTAGGACCTGCATGGAGTAGTCGGTGGGGAAGGGGCAAATTCTGCGTATGTTTCTGATGAAGAAGCATCAGGAGCGTGCCAGACTAGATATGTGCTGAGAGTAGGGGAGGGAGGGGTCAAGGGTGACACCAAGGTTCTTGGTGGATGAGGAGGAAGAGAGGGTGGTGGATTCAAGAGGAATAGAGATAGAGAGACCAGCAGTGGGGGAGGAAGAGGGGGGAAGAAAAGTCTTATTTGGAGAGGTTGAGTTTAAAAGGATAAGAGTGCATCCAGGAGGGGATGGCCGAGAGTCAGTGGGGGGAAAAGAGAGGAAGATATGGGCATCATCAGCATATAAATGATACAAGAAGCCATGGGAGGAGATGAGGGGACCCAAGGAGTGGGTTTAGAGAGAAAACAGGAGGGGTCCCAGGACTGAGCCTTGGGGGACACCTATCGAAAGAGAACAAGAGGCAGAGGGTGAGCCATGCCAGGACACCCAGTACGTGTGATCGGAGAGGTAGGATGAGAACCAGGCAAAAGCAGTGCCGGAGAGTCCCAGGTCAGTGAGGGAGGACAGGAGATTAGAGTGGTCGACTGTGTCAAAGGCAGCAGAGTGGTCGAGGAGAATTAGGACAGAGAGGGAGGTGGCATGGGCAGAGAGTAGAGAGTTAGTGACGGAGAGAAGAGCAGTTTCAGTAGAGTGTGCCGGGCAAAAACCAGATTGGAGGGGGTCGAGCAGAGAATGTTTTGATAGGAAAACAGAGAACTGGCGATGTACCACTTGCTCAAGGGTTTTAGAGAGAAAAGGGAGAGGGGAGACAGGATGGTAGTTCTGGAGGGATAAGGGATCAAGGGAGGGTATAAGATGGGGGTGATGCAGGCTTGTTTGAAGGCAGAAGGGAAACAGCCAGAGATCAGAGAGATGTTAAGAAGAGAGGAAAGGAAAGGGAGTAGATCAGGGGCAGCAGTCTGGAAGAGGTGAGTGGGGTCCAGAGCACACGTGGTGGGTTTATGGCTCTGGAGCAAGGAGCAAAGATCAGAGTCTGAGAGGATCGAAAAGGAGGAGAAGGAGGGTAGATTTGTAGGGGTTGCAGAGGGTGATGGGGAGTGAGTCAGCAGAGGACAGGGGGCAGGGGAAGGTGGGGAAGGAGGCGAGGTATTGAAGAGTTTGCGGATGTCAGGAGGAGAAGGAGGAGGTAAAGTCATCAGCTGAGATAGAGGAAAGTGGAGAAGGGGGGGCTAAGGAGGGAGGAGAAGGTAGAGAAAAGTTTATGGGGATTGTTAGTAGAAGACTGAATGATAGAGTGGAAGTAGGAGCGTTTGGCGGTGAGTGAGTGTAGAAGAGAAGGAAGAGAGGAGGGAGCGATAGAGATCCAAGGCAGCAGGGAGATTGATTTTCTTCCATTTCTTTTCTGCAGAGCGTAGTTCGGTACAAGCCGAGTGGAGCACAGCGGAGAGCCAGGGCTGGGGCGGGGAGAGGCGGGCAGGTCGAGAGGTGAGGGAGCAAAGGGAGTCGAGAGAGGAGGTGAGGGGGGAGAAGAGGGTGGAGGTAGTTGAATCTACAGAGAGTTGGGGGAAGGAGTCGATAGAGGGGGAGGTGCAAGAGAGCAGCAGAGAAGACCAAGGGGGAGAGAGAACGAAGGTTTCGATGGAAGGTGACAGAGGGGGTCGAGTAGGAAGGGATGAGAGTGACAGAGAGAAGGAAATAAAGAAGTGATCAGAGATAAAGACGTGACTGAGAGGACGGGGGGGAGCAGTCTCTGGTGAAGATGGGGTCCAGTTGACGGCCCACTGTGTGTGTGTGGGGGGGGGCGCGGGGGGCGGATGGAGACATAAGATGAAGGAGTGAAGAAGGGGAAGAAATCCAGCGGTTAGGGTTGGAGAGGTGGATGTTGAAGTCACCTAAGAGAACAACAGGAGTGGAGTGAGAGGGGAGGGAGGAGGAGGTCAAGCTCATCAAGAAAGTGAGTACTAGGTCCAGGAGGGCGGTAGAGAACAATGGGGAGGAAGAGACAAGGAGAGATGATTTTAACAACGTGAAACTCAAAGGTGCTAACAGAGAGAGGAGAGAGCAGGAGGACAGAAAAGAGCAGGGAGGGAGAGAGCAGAAGTCCTGTTCCCCCACCCCTTCCAGAGGGTCGAGGAGAGTGGGACAGGACATAGAGAGGAAAGGGTGATAGGAAACGGGTATGATACGGGTATCAATCATAACCTGCCAAAATACCCTTTGATCTTCGCTTGGGAGTAGCGTCACCCTATGCTAATCACGTTTAAATAGTTCAAAAATGCAATGCACCAAAAGAAATGTGCCTATGGCTGCAACCATTCAAAACAAAGAATCTGGTGCATCACTATCAATCACCTGTTAATTATTAATGCAGCCACTGCCCATGTTTTGAGGTACTATACAGTATTGGCTTTGTATACTATAATATCTATGACCTTAGTGAAAAATCAACACACAGGCCTCCAGTAATCATAATGATAAATGTTTGTTCAGTTTGTTTGACAACTGAAATATTTTCTTGAAAACCAGTGAATGATTGGCATATTAAATAGCTTTAATGACTTCAGTTATGCAGGTGAATGGAACTCAATGTGCAAAACCATTTTTACTAGCAGTAACAGTATTCTGGGATGTGCCATGTGGTTTTGTTGGTAACTTTTAGGTGTGTTTTAGGTTTTATTTTTACTTTGAACAAGGTGAAGCCCAATTATCCTGCCTCAATACTAAATGAGTTGATTGGAGTGGAATTTCAAAATGGTTGTTTTCAGTGGAATATAAACACTGTTTCCCCTACATATGAATCTACCCAAGTTGCTGTAAAGATCTCCATTATATACATGGTTCCCTATACATCTAGTACTTTTTGAAAATCTAAATTTGTTTATTTGATTCATATAAATATACTAAGTTAACAATGTAGGTTTTTCATTGTGGTCAATTTAAAACAATCACAGATACTGTAACATCAGACTATGACACCCCAGAATGCTGGCACCTTGAAATTAACAGTAATTTAGAGCTTCAATGGTGTGTTTTCATGTGGATTTTAATGCATTTTTTTCTTTCCTTTTGGTCTTGGAATTAGGGCTGAGAGACTCAGGTGCATCTTATTTTCCAATAAATAAAGCTTATGAATGTAACTGTACATACTGTACAGTTGTAGTCAAAAGTTTACATAACCCAATGGAAATTTCTAATTTCTAGAAATTTCTCAAACAAAGAATTTTAGGAAAAATCTACTGTAGCAAAAGCTTTGCTTTTGTGGATGAGGAAAAAAAGTTACAAGAAATAGATACAATAGTCTACAATTATTTATTTCAGCATTTATTTTGAAAAACTCCAAAAATGCTCATTCAAAATTATACAACTGTATATGTAATATGTATTGTCTTTCTTCATGAAATATCTGTGTAATTAAAAAAAGAGTTAAACCACATGTGTCATTCAATATTTTTTAACATGTTCTTTGTGGTATGGAAATACTTCCAGCTAAAGAGGCCAGTTCAAGCCACAGCAGGTTTTACAGTTCATTTGAAAAGTGAACTGATTCCATCTGCTTTAATGGTTTATCTCCACAAAATATCTGTTTTAGTAGAAAAAAACGCACACAGAAATGTGTATTTTATTTTGAATCAGTACCCGTTGTACTACATCTGCTACTTTTATTTAAAATATGACTGTTACAGGGGACACATAGTCAGGCAGACCAAGTAGGACATCAAACACACAAGCAAAGGTTTAAATAGACTTTTGCATATTTTGCCCCAAAAACCTATTTCCCGTAATGGCTCGAGGAACCAGAAAGTAACAGGTGTCAGTGCAACACTTAAAAATGTTTCCAACATTGGTTTTGTATGATACTTTAAATTATGGTGTCATCATCCTTACAGAAGATTTAAAAAATTCCAAACAACAAAAACGACAACAACTGGGTAGTACTTTAGATTAGTGGGTATATAAGTAATAACATGATATTAACCAGATAACTGCCAATATTTCTGTTTTTGCTTGGTAACTACTGACGTGTAAACCATGGAATGACTTGCACCATGGTTTAACCATGTACACCAGTTACAATGGGCTACAATCCCAGGGGCACCCAGTGATAGAACATACGTGTGTGATTTAGAACATATGCAGAAAATTCTCTTTTTATTCAATATTTGAATTTATGATCTATGTTTGAGGTTGTGATATAAGTTATCTACAATATTATTATAGTCTCTTCAGTTAAAGGTGGACTAAAGAATATTCTATGTTCGTGTTTAAATCTGTGATGCATCAATCAATAAATGGGAACCCCTTTTGCCTTTAGATTACAATTTGTCCCCGTGGACTTCCTTACATTTTCTTCTCTCCAAGGTAATAGTGACAACCATTAAGGTAATAGTGACAACCATTACACACCTCACTTCAGAAGCAGCCCGTCGTTGAAAAAGGCCAGCAGATTGTAAGCGTGGTAAAGAATTATCTAAGCAAATCCAGATATTAAACAAGCTAATATATTCATATTCAGAACATCTGGATGGCAGGAAGTACACCTTTCATATGATAGAGATTCTACTATCACCGCCAGTTCCATTATTAAAGACATTTTACTTAGCTAACTATAACCAGGGGAAGACCACAGGGACTTTTAAATCACTTTTCAACCTACTGCAAAATCTTTTCTGGATGTATTGCACAACTGGTGGTTTGTCAAAGACCCCAGTTCCTCTTTTCATGTCATGTCATTCTCTATCATTAAAGACGTTGACATTCACTTTTAATCATTCATGCATTTTTGAAATGGTCATTTTAATGTCCCAATTGAGGAGTTAAGGGATTATTAATCTAGACCGTTTTTATTTATTAAAATAAACTTAAGAGAGTGCTACCCAAGCCTTTAAACTCCATATTCTTACCTAGTATGATCCCCTGCTATGTCACACTTCACATTGTTTAATATATCAGTTATGAAACATGGTATTAACCTTCATTAGTATACATGATTTGTAATATTAGATATCAGGGGGATATAAGAGGTATCTCTGTCTGTACACATGTCCATCTGTATGTCACCCTTATATTGTGCATATATAGCATATGGAGAATTGCTTACCTCATGAAACATTTAATTGCTGAACAATTCAATATATACTGTTGATTTATCAAATTGCGATAAAACAGTGAATTGCTAATTCTTATTCCAAACTATTCTGTACATCCTGTGGATATATGTCATGGCCATCGCTGCTCTAATTTTATATGTCATGGCCATCACTGCTCTAATTTTATATGTCATGGCCATCACTGCTCTGACTCTATATGTCATGGCCATCGCTGCTCTAGTTTTATATGTCATGGCCATCGTTGCTCTAATTTTATATGTCATGGCCATCACTGCTCTAATTTTATATGTCATGGCCATCGTTGCTCTAATTTTATATGTCATGGCCATCACTGCTCTAATTTTATATGTCATGGCCATCACTGCTCTAATTTTATATGTCATGGCCATCACTGCTCTAATTTTATATGTCATGGCCATCGTTGCTCTAATTTTATATGTCATGGCCATCACTGCTCTGACTCTATATGTCATGGCCATCGCTGCTCTAGTTTTATATGTCATGGTCATCGCTGCTCTAGTTTTATATGTCATGGCCATCACTGCTCTAGTTTTATATGTCATGGCCATCACTGCTCTAATTTTATATGTCATGGCCATCACTGCTCTAATTTTGAATTTACAGTCGTGGCAGGGATTTATGTTACTGCATGCTTATCATTTTGTGTGCTTCTTTCCTTTAGGAAAATGTGAGATCTACAAAATGATGGTAATGCTTATTGGTAAGATTAACTGGTTTTTACTTTTGCTGGCTATGTGTAGATATTGGCTTGAACACGCTAATGGGGCAGAGGTAGCTGCTGTGACCTCTTGAGTGGATATCAGCTTGTAATCAAGGTAACCAGAACTACTGAGAATAACTGCAAATAATAATGATGTCAGGAAAGTAAGGGGTAGAAAAACATGCTTAAATGTCATTTGAAACTGCATTTTAATGTGAAGAGTCAAAAGAGCGCATAAGTTCTTTCACAAAAAAAATTGTAAAATGGTACATTGGAATAACATATAACACGTACAGTAAAACCTTGCTTTACGGCCACCTCAGTATAAAGACCTCACTATTAAGGCCACTTTTTGTACAGTCCTTATTGACTCCTTTTGATGGCAAAGTCCCCCCCTCAATATTATGACCATGCCCGTATTAAATATGAAGGCTACCCTCTGGAGTGCCAAATGTATCAATTCTCTTTTACAGTATATTTCCCCTCAAATAAGACTTATATGCAGCAAAGTTCCTTGACTGGCCTTCCAAATGTGTGAATAAATACATGGTAAAAACATTGACAAATCTGGCCCATAGCCTTGTGATTGCCTAAACTGCATGTTGAACTAGGATTAACTTCAGCGAAGCAAAGCCAAACAGTTTTTAAGCCAGGAGTCACAGGAAGTAAAATGGATTTCTCAATATGCCTACAGGTATGTGCTATACATGTTTGGACTGAGGTCTTTGTTTGCACTAATAAATGACAGTTAAACCCAAGCACACTGAGATTATGTTAGTTGGTAAGCCGTTATGTAGCGATCAAATAATCAAGTTTCAATTGAAGCATAAAGATTCCTTTGCCATTAGATGTTGAGATAACTTCCGCTGGCAGGAAAAGCTTTATAGCAGTAATCGAAACTGATTCCACCCCCTCATAATAATCACAAGTGAAAGTACTGAGTGTCTAAACAGTTGTTCAGTAACAAATTATAAGGGTGACATTATTTAACTCTCAACAACATGATTTTTATTACATGAGAGTAGCTGTTATGTATTTCATGCTAATATTTCGCCAAGATAAAATGAGATAGCAGTGGTGGGAGCGAGCAAGACGTAGTTTCGCTGTAATATATGAGCCTTCAGTGCTTTTTCCTCTGCTAGGTCATTTCCTATTGGCTCGGTGATGGCTGAAGTGTAATGATGGCTCCAGAGATGAGCCTATTTGCAGCCTCCCTGGCACATCAGCACACACAGCACCGGCGATGCTGTCTCCAGGGATCAACCCATCTACGGTGTTTCGTCGACTAGCCCACAACACCTCGGGAAGGCTCCTTCTTCTCCTTTTTCCTGACTGAATCTGTTGCCAGATCACACTGACATGCTCCAAGCATCCCGGATACCAGCTTCCTGTATAGAGCTGTCGATCATGCGGTTCTTCAATAGAAAAGTTGACAACCTTTGTGCCACAATGCTGAAGAATATCTTACCCTCCACATTTAACAGGGAAATTGGACCGATATGGCCAATGCTGGTACATTGTTTTTCTTTAGAGATAAAGACCCCTTCTGTTGTGCACCATGCACTGGGACTACCGGTTTTAACCATACTACCTTCAGCAACCTCCATAAGATCCTTTTGTATAATCTTTTCGTTTTTAAATTTTGAGTGTCCATTTATTTAATCCCTGTTTTTTCTCTTTAAAGTGTCCAATTATGACACCTCACCGAAGCCTTCCCACAACAGCTCAGGAGAACTGGTGGTCTGTGGGCATCATACAATCCCCAAGCCAATTGCCTCTTTACACCTGCAGGTGTCCTCCTGAGCTGTACCTGACGATTTTATCTCCTTAACCCCTAAGAGTGTCCACATGTCAGTATCTTTGCCAGGTGAGCCACCCGTGGACCATACAAGCTGTTTTTGTACTCATGAAACGTGATTAACAATGGCACGGGCTACAGTCAGGCCATCAGGTTAACACCATAAGAGCTCTAATGCAAGCACAGTTCAAATGCAAATTCCTGTCCTATACACCCGCTGACATTCAAACTGTGCCAGGCTATGTGGTTGTTTTGTGATGTTGACAAATATACACTGGGGGCTAGGTGGAGACACTCAGTTCACATTTAATGCACGGAAATCAATAAAGATGTACTGTTCTAAACAATAAAACCCTGCATTGTCAAATCGGAATCTTTAAAAAAAGTGAAATTCCAATCTAAAAATAATTACAAACTTGGCAGAAAGCGAACCTGCAAGCCTTACAGGTAACAGGGTTTGAAGTAGCTGTGGAGTACTAACAGAAATCAGAAATCACAATGAAATGGATTGCTTTGCTCCCTGTTTGTGATGTTTCTTTAACCCTTTTTTTGATTACTTTTGGTAAATAAAGACACAGCCTTGCTCTTTGAAACAGGAAACTGTCAGCTTCTTTTATTGTAGCTTTACAAAAGAAAAGTGTAGGTTTAGCACCACCTACAGACAAACTTCAGTATTGTCCTTAATAACTGAAATTCTGTACTATCTACAAAATACATCACACTATTGTAACAACCAAATGAACTATCGAGAAAGACACACATGTCTGTTTTTTAAATCTGAAAATGCAAGATTTTCCTGGGCTTGTTGTAAAATGAATGCCCAATTCATGGCACAACAATATTTCCTGAATGTCACCCCTCCCTAGATTTTTCAGATCAGCTAGTTTACACGACTCCTTTATTGTTTCTGAGTCTGATTCCTCATTTCACTTGCGTGGCGTCTGCTTGGCTAGGGGTGGTCTGATTTAGCTTCTAATCTACTAAAAGCAAAGTGGAAGAGAGATTTAGTGATACTAACCTACATTTCTCACTGTTATCAGTTCCCTGTTATCTATTCAGGGTTTACACACACTATGGCAGCATAACTACAGCCTGTTCTCTTCAAAACTATTTTAGCTTTCTTCATCTGTGGACAGAATGCAATGCTGTAAATGAGCCCTTTTTTGGTTTTGCTGGTCATTTTCACTTCTTCAATGGTTTTATGGGCTGTGTTGGAAGAGGATTCCAATGGCATGCCACTGTTTTTTGTCATGTACCGATATGGCCAACAGTTTTGCATTATCTAGAAAGTTTAGCATTGATGCATCATTTAAATAAAATAAAAAACTAGATGAACATAATTTAGATGTTTTATTTAACATTGTGTAATCAAGAAACTACAAAATGATATTGCAAAAGTCTACTGGAAGCCATAATAGTGTACAGTATTTCATGTTAGATTTCGAAATGTCACATGTTTCCTTTTTTGTCAGTTTTTTATTAAGTATATGGAAACTACAAAGCAGTATGTAATTAAATATGCCAACATAACTTATTCAGCAGGTTTCATTCGACAGTACAAATACAATATGGCGGTGTTCTAGGCAGTGATATGGTCCTTAAGGTATTTGACAATCAGTTTATTGGGTGCTTTGATACTTTGTTATTGGTAAGAAAATTGAGAAGAGTAAGTGACTCAAGATGCATGAGATGATCAGTATTTGAAAGACTCATATCTTTAAATACTAAACTTAGTCTAGTACAGAAACATTTCAACAAAATAGTTCTTTCCATGTCTGAGAGGCACATGATAACTTCCCCTCACTGCGCTGCAATAAAAGTCCTGAGCCTCCCGCAAACAATTTCCAGCTGTACCAGATTGTTATGTGGTCAAGTGTTCTGTGCCCACCAAAATCATTGAACTGAGTCACATTGAAACCCAGGCCTCCAGAAGTGAAAGGCATGAGGCTGGAGAATAAGAGAATAAACTTACAGCACTCCCAAATGAGAAAACTATTTTACATTTGAATCTTCTAAAACCGAACTTCATTTGTGGGCTAAAAATAATGCTTGTTACCGGTTTCTACGATACTACTGGAATAAACGGAAACCAAAGAAACCAGACACTGCAGCAGATGGAAATGACTGAGTATCATTTATACTTATATCATCTGTTCAGATGATTTTCTATTTATAAATTAGGTTTATGCATCTAGATGATAAATGTGTGTTTTTACACTATATGAAAACAACAATCTTTGACAAATCTAGCCTCAAATAACTTTTTCAGATTCACTCTGGAAAACCCCTAGCAGACCAGGGGCTCAGTGGATTTGGAACAGCAACTTTTTACTTATATAGCACTCTTCATGACAAGCCCTCCCAGAGGATTTCACAATCCAGAATAAACATGTTTAAAACATTAGAAAATAGAATTATTATATTTTGATCAGCTCTAGTAATCTGATTATTATTTGTTTATTTAGCAGATGCCTTTATCCAAGGTGACTTACAGAGACTAGGGTGTGTGAACTATGCATCAGCTGCAGAGTCACTTACAACTACGTCTGACCCGAAAGACGGAGCACACAGAGGCTAAGTGACTTGCTCAGGGTCACACAGTGAGTTATTGAGTGAGCTGGAATTTGAACCAGGGACCTCGGGGTTACAAACCCCTTTCTTTAACCACCTGACCACCAAGTCTCATACTCGATGAGCTATATAACCAGCCTGAATTTTTATTTTTTGTTTAGTTCGGGGATGGTTTTTCATTTTATTATTTGGCAAAATCGGTTATTTTCAGTTGTTAAAAATAAACACCACTCAAACAAATACATTTCAGTTTCTATAATAAATTGCAGGTACGTTTTACTAATAGATACAGCCAGCACTCCAGATAAGGTTTGGGTCTTGGAGTAACTTACCCTCTAATTTTAACATTGAGAGTAAATGCAACATTACCTTGAAGTCATGAGTAATCTCAATAAATCATGTATGCTTTATAATGGTAATGGGGTAGGCAGCAGTATGGAGTAGTGGTTTGGGCTCTGGACTCTTGACTGGAGGGTCGTGGGTTTAATCCCAGGTGGGGGACACTGCTGCTGTACCCTTGAGTAAGGTACTCTACCTAGATTGCTCCAGTAAAAACCCAACTGTATAAATTGGTAATTGTATGTAAACATAATGTGTAAAAAAAAATAATGTACTTGTATGTAAAAAATAATGTGATATCTTGTACCAAATGTAAGTCGCCCTGGATAAGGGCATCTGCTAAGAAATAAATAATAATAATTAAAAAAGAGCCTTCCATTTTAAGGTTCTTTATCGGATCAGTGCATGATTTTCGAGGTATCACACTGACTGCAAATTAATTACGTTACTTATATTTTAACATTAAATTCTTAAACTCAGGAACATGTTAAAACTTCAATATAAAGTTATACAGATACAGTAAATAGAATAAGCAAATGCATTAATAAGTTCTAAAACAGTTAGTTTAATATTAGGCACTTTTTTTTTAACAGTTGCTTCTGACGATGGTTCCAGTTGGATTTGTAGCTGGGTGTTCACACTTCAACCTTACTGTGATTGGCTATAAAGACAACAAGGGCTAGCCAGAGACTGGATAATGTTTGTTGGGTTGGATTTTCTTGTGTAGTCTCCTAGTAACTGAATACATTGTATTCTGGGAGATGTAGTTGTTAGTGGAAGTTTTAGGGGAGGCGGGACAAGCTGTGCAGCAAAATTGCTATGCATATTTTAAAATTTAAATTTAATGCAAATTTTTTATTTTTAATGCATAAAACAGCAGGTACGCAGCTTATCTGGACCCCTGGATACAGCTATGGCCAAAAGTTTAGCATCACACAATTCTGACTATAATGTAATTCTACTCTCTAAAATGTTTAGTAATTACTTACTGAACATTAAAGTGACAATGTTCTGAATCATATTGCACACACCTGCCCTCCTGAAGTCACACATTAACATTGTTAGTCTTTAACCTTTTCAGTGCCAAGCTAAATGGAAATGACCAGTTGTCAGCTATAAATGTAAATTGTACATTATGTTTTAAAATCCTCGTACATTAAATCATTTCTATAATCTAGGAGAAAACTCTTTGGTGCTTGAAATCGCTGAGATTAGAATGTAAATCAGACCATAAACCTCCAGTTCTAACGGCATTGGGTGTTACTGCCGATGTGAAGTGACATGCAGTGCAGTTAGTGGGGTTTGTTCAATTGATCTAAACTACCATCCTTTAATTCACTAAATAGGACCCTCTCTTGCCTTGTATAATTGTGTACAGATCTGACTCACATGCAAGGTTTCATAACCTTGGTACGCAGATCTCAGTGATGTTCATACATTTTCACTGTCATTTTACAGTTTACTGTGTATATTTTTTAACATACAAAATCAGTACACTGAGGACGGCATTAGCTAGCTGAAACAGTAATCTAGTTTACAGTTTAGCATTTAAAAAGTGCTCATGTTTCCATGCCTGTATGAAATACCAGACATACCAAATAATACGCCAAAATGATGCATTTGAATGAGATACTACCACCAAATACAATTGATGCTTCTCAACTATTGAGTCTTCTGTAATAATCCTAAAGCATGTTAAGAAGGATTGAATCATGATGATTCATGTCATGCAACAGTCCTCAGGAAATTTTTGTTGCAGTGAGACAATCATTGTTGTCTTTCAATTATACAATCATTTTTAATTGCATGACTCATTACAATAAAGTCATTGCGGGTATACTGGGACTCTTTCTAAATTAATAGGTTATTTCCATAAAGGCTAGAGTATGAATACAACTGCTTAGAAATTATGCAATTGAAGGGACTTCTGTTTGAAATCACATAGCACAGAACAGGAGGCTGTGTGGTCCAGTGGTTAAAGAAAAGGACTTGTAACCAGAATGCCCCTGGTTCAAATCCTGTATCACTCCCAGTGTAATTTTGGGCAAGTCATTTAACCTCCTTGTGCTCTGTCTTTTGGGTGAGATGTTGTTGTAAGTGACTCTGCAGCTGATGCATATTTCACACAACCTAGTCTCTGTAAGTTGCCTTGGATAAAGGCATCTGCTAAATAAACAAATAATAATATATAACATCATGCTATTTACAAAATAAAAAATATGTTCACTTTTATGAAGAACAAATATACCACAAAGTTGTTCTGGTAGTAAATTGATAACATTTGGGGTGATGGCTTGTTTATTAAAATGATTTGCATATATTTAAAGAGAGTTATCCGATGGCTTGTTTATTAAAATGATTTGCATATATTTAAAGAGAGTTATCTATTCAGGGATATACCTAGAAGGCTGGCAGGTCTCGGAGTGGCTCATCTGGTAAAGGCAGGTCCCATGCTGTAGCGCTCCAGGGGATAAAGAGGCAATTGTCTTGGATTAGAGGATGCTCACTGTTCTTCTGAGCTAGGGTGGGGTTTACTGCGTGGGGGAACATAACTTTAAATTGGGCAGAAAAAAAGGTAAGCCAGTTGTCTAAAATTGATAGGCCATGGTATTTGTGTGCTGTCTTCTGTAATTTAGAATTGTTTCACTGAAAACAAAAAGAGGCATGCATTTTTATCTTTATCAAGAGTGCCATCTATTGGTTATGGTGAGACATTACAGGCTCTCGCCCAAAGGTAACTATTTCAACACTGGACTGTTCCTAGGCCCGGACCAAATCAAAACTTCGACAACCCGCTAATCGCACTTAACAAAACTGTATTTAATAGCAGAGCTTTTTGAGACGTTATAGTAATAAAATAATGACTTGGAACGCATTATTGAGGAGTTTGGTGATAAAACGAGTGATCAGGAGATGATTTATCAGTATGCATGACTATGAAGAGGTATGTAATAAATGCAGCGAACAAGGGGTGGGGCGGGGCTGGAGATGCAGTACTGAGTGCCCTGTTGATATGCAGTGCCTTTTAAACCTGTTTTACTGTGAGAAAAAATACTTTTAAACAGCGCGTCTAAAATAAACTGCTCGTGTGAAAATAAATTGACAGGCGCTGAATAAATAGACCGCTAAGGGTTAAAATGAATACCCTACAACTTTCATCCATACTGTCCAACAACCTGTTTACTGGGAAGTTGTTTTTTTTTTTTTTTACAGCGTTTTAGCTTGTGACCAACTCCCGAAAGAAAAAACTTAAAAAAACTCCCTGCGATGATTATTGTCAACACCGATCCTCGAAATCAACCTGGAAAACATTGGTTGGTGGGTCTGTTTATAACAAAGTTTTATCATTCTTATGGTTATCCACCGGATTATTTTCCTAAAGCTATTTCAATTTCTTTATTCAAGAACTCTAAACAGACAGTGAACAATAATCAGCAGCTACAGGAACTTCTGACAACCACCTGTGGGCATCACTGTGTCTTTTTCTTAACCACAGAGCAAAATGTCTTTCTTTCGAAGAGGTCCTGGCTCTATACAGTAAATAAGTTGATAAAAATGATTCTATGGTCTACAAATTTGTTCAACGTATGTACTACTCTAAACCGAATAGTGTAAGCACATGTGTATGTGTGCAGTGTGTACATTATGGCAAGATTTAAAACACATTTTATAAATGTTAGAAAAGGGTGGAAATGTTTAATGAACTAAAAACGGGGGACAATTTAAGATGAACAAAAACCTGTTTTTATTGTATAATTCCATACACATGAATACAGATAACAGAAAATGAAAAAAAAGATATATAGAACATGTATACATAAATAAAATACATGTTTACAATTGTATAGCACAGAAATGAATAAAATACAACATTTGTAAAAGACAATTTACTTAATGTTCCATAATGGTTGTCTTTTTCTTTTAAGGCAGGGGGAATCGGGGTGTTTATTTTTACATTTGTGTAGGAATTTGCGGGTTTGAGAATTGGGTACTGCTGAATTAGGTACATTTATGGCAGCCAGGCCTTTTAGGAATTCGGTCCATCCTAAAGGTCTTTGGGGATGGGGAACATTGCAACACCCTGGAACACTTGATTAAATCAATCATATGTGACCCTCTTACAGTATTACCTTTAAAAATATATTCACCTGGATCACTCCAAGAGTTCGTACTAGCGTTCTGGGATATGGTGTGTAAAAGAAAAATGACCCCTTAATTAATTTGCATAACATTCCTCATAACGTCGGAATTGGGGTTTTGCCACTGTTCTCATCCTTCCTGGCCATGTTTGAGTTTTGCTCGGAACATAAAAATCAGTCGGAAAGTTAAAACCCTGCCACAAAACCCCCTCCGCGATGGTCAGAAAAGCGTTGATATTCATGGCCACTGTCTGTGACCCTGAGCAAGTCACCTAAACTTCCTTGTGCTCCGTCCTTCAGATGAGACGTAAAATCGAGGTCCTATTGTAAGTGACTGTAGCAGTTGTTGATGCATAGTTTACCCCCTAGTCTTTGTAAGATGTTTTGGATAAAAGCGTCTGCTAAATGTCTAAATAATAATAATAATAATAATAATAATAATAATAATAATAATAATAATAATAATATTTCTTCTTCTTCGTAGTAGTACTAGTATAAGAATATTATGTAGTGGGAAATGTGGGCGAGTAGGGTAGCCTGTTGTAGATTTACTAATAGTATTTAGAAAATGTAATTTCCGTAACATTTTTACTGGATATTTTTTATATCCAAAAAAGTGAGACTTATTTTTGCTTGTAGACCACACCACTGCTACTTGCTCTTCAACTTATATATATATAAACGACATATTAGCACAAGACATATAGTGCATCACTGCCTTCCGTAGCCACTAGATGGCACTGTAGCAATTAGCATGATATGGGGCAGAGAAGAAAAAAAGAAAATCTGAATGTCTACTAGACTGCACGAGTACTCTCTATAACAGTCTATGACCTAGCATTACAACAGTATGCGGTATTGCATTATTCACGTTCTAGCTGAAAATAAGCATCTTTCTAAAACGAGGGGTTTTCAAGCAAAAAAAACAAACAAAACAAAACACTATGTAAGCCAATTTACACATTCCATTGCATTTCAGCAACATGATGGAGTTATGTTTATTTTTTCTCATAACTTTTTTTGGTTTTATAATTTATAGTTTTTGCATATAATTTACTGAGCAACGTCTACAGATACATTAGAAATCATTGCTACTGTGAATTGAATGGGTACTATGACCTGCAACGGTTGCAATCGTATTTGTTGTTATAAGAAATGAACCATGTTTGCAATAAGCACTGACTTGTTCTTGACCTATTAAATATATTTACTTGCATTCACTGTAACATAGTGATTGGTTGAAGAAATAGTGCGTATAGTTTATAAGCCAATAAGCCAATAAGCCAATAATGAGCTAAGTGTACACTATGAACTTTACTGGTCAATTTCCACCTATAATATTGTGGTTGTATACGAGAGTGAGGTTTATTGAATGAAATCCCTGTACACTAGCAGAAAGACAGTTGATAACAACCGAAATATATTTTAAAAAAAGAACAGTTTTAAGCTTATAACTTTAAACCAGTTGATAATTGTAATGTACGATATACATTACGCCCCAATTGAAAATCTGACCCGTTCTAGATTAGTTCTTACCCATTCTAGAAAGGGTTGCTCGCTTAAGAATTCTCATTAGCTTAACGGGGAAAACAAGAGGAATAATTTCAAGGTAAGTGATCCTTCATTTCCTTAAACGGTATTTTTGTCATAGAAAAAACAAAACCCCACGCCACTATCCAGAATCACTGAATTAGCAAGTTGTCCACCTTATCCCTTAGAATGGATCCGATTCACACATTCATTCATACATATTGATACAGGTGCAGGGCTGAAAATCTGAACAAAAAACATAGTGTTTTCTGCATTAGCCAACTTGAACGGTACCAGACCTCCTGTACGTTGTAAATACTGAAAACAAGTTATGAATCGGTTACCTTTACCAAAGACCTTTTGTCTTTTTGCTTTAAAAAGTGTTCAGGGTTTGTTTTAAAATTCATAGTGTCGCTGTGCAAGGTGTGAAACGACATTACCATGGTCCATTATCCTATAGAATACACGCTTGCTTGAACACACACATTTTCTTCAACTGTAACCTGGAAACCCTGCATTAGATCTCTGGTATTTTTTAGTACAAAAAACGAGAGAATGCGATGCTGTGAGAGTGTGATGCTTTGCCAGGGGTACATTGTCAACTTAAAGACATTTCAAAGAAACAACCCATCCACTTTTCCCTTCCAGACATTTTGAATCAGCCAATGAGGGAAAGGCATGGTATATTGGAATGTAAATCAGGAAGAGCGCGTGTTCCCGAACATCTGAAGCGCAGGATTGTTTATTGAGCTCCCGGAGCCACGCGCCTGGCTTGCAAAACCAGTGAACAGAAGAAAGCGAGCAGCCGGGCGGGGCTTGGAGTGGAGCGTGCGACTCCAACAGGGGGTGGGGTGTGGACGCGTGTTGAAAAAGAGGAGTGCTGCCAAAATTTGCTTCAGATCGGCTACTGGAGTAGGTGCTTGTAGGTTAGGAGGATCGACGTCCTGTGCACTCCAGCCACACGCCCCACGCGAACGCCACGAGAGCAACACGCAAACAACACTGTCGACCTGTCAACTTTTACAACAACAATAGTGGCCATTTTTTTAAAAGCGATGGATAGCACCTTTGCAACTGCACAGATCATGCAAAGTGCATACAGTTTTGGACTTGAGAGCCGCGGCGTTGTTGCCCTACAAGCCTCCACACAGGAGTGTGGTGGCGGCTCCATGCTCCCCTCTTCCAATAGCAAGAGCAAGGTGCTGAAGAGGCAACGATCCAGCTCGCCAGAGCTGCTGAGGTGCAAGAGGAGACTAAGCTTTAACGGGCTCGGATACACAATCCCACAGCAGCAACCTGTAGCGGTGGCAAGGCGGAATGAAAGGGAGAGGAATCGGGTCAAGCTGGTGAACATGGGCTTCCAGACCCTCCGCCAACACGTTCCGAACGGGGCTGCCAACAAGAAGATGAGTAAAGTGGAGACACTGAGGTCGGCAGTGGAGTATATCAGAGCCTTGCAGCAGCTTCTAGATGAGCACGATGCGGTGTCAGCGGCTTTCCAGTGCGGAGTACCCTCCCCGACCATATCCACAAGCTACTCCGCGGACCCCGGCTCTCCCCATTCCACCTACTCGTCAGATGAGGGAAGTTACGAGCATCTCAGTTCGGAAGAGCAGGAACTACTAGATTTCACCACTTGGTTTGACAGATACTAATGAGGTGTGCTTTGTTTAATGCATATTGGTAGCTTGTACTAAGTATCGATTTATTTTAGACATGGGTAGACTTTTACTTTACGCATTTAAATGTTGTTTGCAAACCAGTTTGTAATATCGTGTCTTCTCTTATTTTTTGCAGAAGTTGAAAGTTTCGATTTGGAATGAATTCAACCGGAGTTACCTCTAAATCACTGCTGTTTCCATGTTACAGATGGGTCTGTATCCACTACCTAGCTACACTGTCAGCCTACGAGTCGTGACAGACAGACTTGCAGCTCGTCAGGATTCTTTGAACATACTTCCAAGACAAAAGCCTGTGGACTTATTAACAACAACAATAATAACAACAAAAAAACTAAGTGCAATTAATATTATACAACGTGGACCATGAAGATTGATTACTATTTTGAAGCGGTCTGAATGTGGTACCCGATGTACTACTCTAGATGTAGTATGTGGGTGATCCGTATGCATGAAATAAATGCTGCCACTTTTTAGCTCTTGCACCCTCGGTTCTGTTGGAAATAACAGTGCACACTTTGATGCTTCCTTTTATATATATTTTAAATTGATGTACAATTTCTATTTTGTATTTGTTCTCGTTGCATTGCATTATATGAAGACGTATTTTTGTACATAAAGCGAAAGAAAAAAAAATGTTACTTTCGTTAGGAGAGCGTTGGCATGCAGGTCTGTAAACCTCTGTCCTGTTGGAATCTAGTTTATACATGTGGTGTGTCTATTGGTGTAATCATAGTGCTGTTCACACTTATTAAGTATGATTGAAGGGTTTTTTTTAATGTATGGAAAGCGTTTTATGTCTGCACTTGTGTCTCCTCCTCTGTTTCTACTAAAATGTAAATATGCAATTATTTTAAAAAGAGATGATATTTTATGTAAAAATAGGCTTTATAAATAAAGATGTTCTATTTATACGTCCTTTGTTGTGGTACTTTTATGGGCGTTGTGTTGCACAGTTCACCGGATATCCAGTCACGCTTTAAATATTCAATCACATCTGAGCAAAAGGAAAGAAGCTTGTTGGAGAACTAGACAAGTCGTGTTTTTAAAATCAAGATCTGGGTTGATACAATTCAGCATTTTCACCATCACAAGTTATACCCTGAAGAACATTTCTTTATGCACTATAAATAATAATAATAATAATAATAATAATAATAATAATAATAATAATAATAATACATTGAAGCAAGTGTACATATTTACACTAACCTATGAATATGTGGATTATTATTATTATTATTATTATTATTATTATTATTATTATTATTATTATTATTATTAATAGTAGTAGTATAATATATATATATATATATATATATATATATATATATATATATATATATATATATATATATATATATATAGTGTGCCGACCACCTACAAGTTGATTCTATCATATAACATTATTATGGGTGTACAGAGAGACACCCTATTTACTTGTTAGTCAAGCAGTAGATAACGCACACACAGTGAAGCTGCCTAAAAAACAGGAAATACTAAAATAAACTATAAGATCAATGACAAAAGTTTCGACTACAAGTCTTTTTCAATGTCTTCAAATGTTTTCTTTAGTCTTCTCAACATTTGCAGACATCGAAAAAGACTTCTATAGTCAAAACGTTTGTCACTGTGTATTAGTTTATTTTAGCATTTCTAAATTCATCTCTTTTGAGTGTTTTGTAGTTATGGATGCATACAAAAAACTAGAAGTATATTTTACCCCAATTCAAACGATGCATGGTGTCAATGAATAGTTTTGACAGGTATCATTCAATACACATGCGCAGAAACTTCTTTCTTTTTGGTGGTGAGCAGGTGTATTATATGTATCTAGCCGAGAGGTCGCAAGCCTGTAATTCGGATATAAACCAACATATTCTTCTATATGCTTTGTCATATAAAAGCCAATTACGTTTTTTGCTTACCCAAAAACGTTTTCGCAGCAGCTGGGCCAAATTCTCAAGACTCCATTAAGGAGACGTATACCAGTCTTATGCTTTGTTGTTATTGTTTACTCCACAGATTAACATTCATTTTCGCTATATGTGTCATGCACGCCATCCCTGCGCGCACACGTCATTCAACAGTAAAAAAGGCTCTCGGGGGTCTCAGGGGCTACATGAAATACGGTTGAAGAGAAATGCTACAATAACGCGTGTCAAAATTCTTCTTACTCTAGAAAGTTCAATCCAATAAACCTATGTTGTTTTGCGGCTATCACTTGTAACCTGATCAAAGTGCCCTCTCCCTTCGAATCGGGCCCGGACCCCCAAAGTACCCCAAAGCACCCCAAAGTTACCACAAAGTAACTACAAACAATATTTAAACAGGGGATTGTGAGACCCATTAAAAATGCTTTTGCAACCTCATTATACGTATAATGTGGTTCCCCATTTTTATTGTAAAACATTGTCGACAAAATCTGTCACGCAGAATGTACCGGGGGTTACGTTCACCTGCAGGACAGCTCTGCAAACAGAATCAGTCTGGCCACAAAAGGTACGAGGCACTGCATAAATAGGGTAGGCTTACAACAGTGTACTATCCATACCTTTTGAGCTGTGAAAGGGGAAACTTAAAAGCGTCAGTCCTTGCAATTGAGAATCCACAATACCAGTGAAACTGCATGCCTGCCACGTCTCATTACAAAGCCTGCATAATGGAATGAATACAAATCGAACTGTATCGACTCCCAGGGAGAATAACGACACCCTTCTTTATGAACGCAATAAATTAATTTGGAATCTACTTACTCTAAGGGCGTAACCTAAATTAAAATGAGATATCAAGGTAGTCCTATACCATCCACCCAGGTGTATCTTACTAAATTTGTAAAACGTAACAATCAATGTTAAAATGGTATTTTAGGGTTGTATCATTTTTTCTTACTAGGAGTAACTTTAAATATTGTGTATTTATACAAGCACTACAAAATTGCATTTGGGATAAAAGTTATAGACTCGTCTCTCCAATGATGTAGCCTACAGTATTATCATCGTTCTTTTTTATTAGCTGTCACATAGAGCCATTAACCGCTGCCCTTTGCTGAACTAAGGAAAAAACACCCCCGCTGCCCTCTGGTGCAGGTGGATAGAGCCACGCGCCTGCCGTCAGCCACAAATATGCACCAAAGCCTATTGGCTGATGGCTCGCGTCTCCCCTAGCCCTGCCAACTATTGCCAACTTTCAAACAAGTGATTAATGGCAGCAATTACTCATTTCTTTATGAATGCGATGTCAGGCTCGCAGTTTTTAACCCCGGTATCGCAGGGTGTCCTTCACAGAATAGAACTATTCCAGTCTGAAAGGCTGGGCATCGATTTGTGTGCATTGAAGCTGCTGCTTTTTCTCGTGAGATGGACGGTGGCTCGCATAATGACTGCGTCCATGCGCACGTTTTCTTTTGATCTTCATTCTATGCTTGTAGGGTCAAGCGGTCTGCAATGGGGTGATACTGCCAATTATTCAGCTGATGAATTATATTCGCACCTCTTTATGAAAAGATAATAATAGTCGTTTAGGGAAATCGAATAATGCTGGGCAATCAATCATACACCATCTATTAAACTAACGACACCGTTTAGGTTGAGAATGCATTTATAAATTTGCGCATTAAGTTACTGTGTCCGACAATACTGCATTATATACTGTAGTTTATTTTGGAGATGTTGCGTTGCATTTCAAGCGTATTTTTGTACTGTGTCTTGACTACACGTTTTATATTTAAAATAAATAGTTGTATAAGTGTATCTTTGGCACTAACAAACAAAAGATAAGGAGTTTAACAGGGTATGTTTCTTTGACTGTGTCGCTAATTATGACATAAATAATACATTTAAAAACGTGTTGACTAAACCTGGGTATTAAAAACACTAATTATTTCGGGTCTTATAATTGGAGCAATGCAACAATATTTATAGGTGCACCGTAGAAACAAATGTTTAGAAATTAAACACAATGTTATGCAACAAACCTACACGTGACGTGTTTGTATTTATTGTTTGAGAATATATTTTAGAAACATAAAAAAAAGTTACCAAAATAAACACTACATCTTTTTATATTTGAAAATGTTGAAAAGTAAAAACCTTTAAATAGAAAATGATTTTACAAATGTTTAGAAACACTTCCATGCAGCTATTTAAACCCACGTATTGAGGTGCTGCATGTGGTTCGTCTAACGTTGTCCTTGCTCCTGGCTATGCAAAACAGATTTGTTAAGGTCTTTGACCAAAATGCAGTTATATAGCGCATTCCATCATAAATAATCTCAAAGCACTTCACAATAAACTAAAAGTAATAAATGCAATGACAAACGTTTTGATTAGATATCTTTCTCAATGTCTTTATTGTCTTAGTATTTCTAAATGCAGCCCTATTGAGGGATTAATAGTTATGGATGACACTCCACAATACAACCGGAAGATAGTAAACACTACATCATAACAGAATACCATCAAAATGCTTTACAATAAAATCAAATAAAAAAGAGAGAAACAATTAAATAAATAACAAAACCCAAAGCAATTCCTCCCAGTCATGATCCTCAAACATCAATGCCACCAAGCTTAATCACAGTTTCTTCAAGTCAAGTATTTAAATCACGGCTCAAAAGAAACCATTTCCTGACTTTAGAACAGACATTTAACAAAACTATTGAATATTTCTAAAGTAATAAAGTCATACACGACAATGAGAAAGTTCAAATACATTCAAGCATTTAAGTTCTAACCTTAAACAAGAACTGTTTGAGTGAGTCCAGCACTCAGTATACAAAAAATGTCCAATTAATAATTTCTTAACCCAAATGTACAGCTTTGTGTTTTCAAACCACAAATACAACTAAATTAGTTTAGGACCTGTATAATTTAACATAAAAGTCCATACTAGATATATATATATATATATATATATATATATATATATATATATATATATATATATATATATATATACACAGACGTGCTCATATTTGTTGGTACCCCTCCACAAAAAACGAAGAATGCACAATTTTCTCTGAAATAACTTGAAACTGACAAAAGTAATTGGCATCCACCATTGTTTATTCTATATTTAATAGAAACCAGACTTTGTTTTTGATTTTTTATTCAACATGATATTGTAAATAATAAAACAAATGAAAATGGCATGGACAAAAATGATGGGACCGCTAACCTATTATTTTGTTGCACAACCTTTAGAGGCAATCACTGCAATCAAATGTTTTCTGTAGCTCTCAATGAGACTTCTGCACCTATTAACAGGTAGTTTGGCCCACTCTTCCTGAGCAAACTGCTCCAGCTGTCTCAGGTTTGATGGGTGCCTTCTCCAGACTGCAAGTTTCAGCTCTTTCCATAGATGTTTGATAGGATTCAGATCAGGACTCATAGAAGGCCACTTCAGAATAGTCCAATGTTTTGTTCTTATCCATTCTTGGGTGCTTTTAGCTGTGTGTTTTGGGTCATTATCCTGTTGGAGGACCCATGACCTGCGAATGAGACAGAGCTTTCTGACACTGGGCAGTACGTTTCGCTCCAGAATGCCTTGATAGTCTTGAGATTTCATTGTGCCCTGCACAGATTCAAGGCACCCTGTGCCAGGTGCAGCAAAGCAGCCCCAAAACATAACCGAGCCTCCTCCATGTTTCACTGTAGGTATGGTGTTCTTTTCTTTGAAAGCTTCATTTTTTCGTCTGTGAACATAAAGCTGAAGTGACTTGCCAAAAAGCTCCAGTTTTGACTCATCTGTCCAAAGGACATTCTCCCAGAAGGATTGTGGCTTGTCAATATGCATTTTAGCAAATTCCAGTCTGGCTTTTTTATGTTTTTCTTTCAAAAGTGGAGTCCTCCTGGGTCTTCTTCCATGGAGCCCACTTTCACTCAAAAAGCGACGGATGATGCAATCAGAAACTGACGTACCTTCACCTTGGAGTTCAGCTTGTATCTCTTTGGCAGTTATCCTTGGTTCTTTTTCTACCATTCGCACTATCCTTCTGTTCAATCTGGGGTCGATTTTCCTCTTGCGGCCGCGCCCAGGGAGGTTGGCTACAGTTCCATGGACCTTAAACTTGTAAATAATATTTGCAACTGTTGTCACAGGAACATCAAGCTGCTTGGAGATGGTCTTGTAGCCTTTACCTTTACCATGCTTGTCTATTATTTTCTTTCTGATCTCCTCAGACAACTCTCGCCTTTGCTTTCTCTGGTCCATGTTCAGTGTGGTGCACACAATGATACCAAACAGCACAGTGACTACTTTTCTCCATTTAAATAGGCTGAATGACTGATTACAAGATTGGAGACATGTGTGATACTAATTAAAGAAACTAATTAGTTTGAAATATCACTATAATCCAATTATTTATTATCTTTTCTAAGGGGTACCAACAAATGTGTCCAGGCCATTTTAGAATATCTTTGTAGAATAAGCAATAATTCATCTCTTTTCACAGCTTCTTTGCTTTATTCTATGACATACCAAAGGCATGCAAATATACATGATAAAATAGCTTTTAATATCATCACTTTTCAGGAGGAATGAAGCATTATTTCAATGAGCTGTAAGGGTACCAACAAATTTGAGCACGTCTGTATATATATATATATATATATATATATATATATATATATATATATATATATGTACAAACAATAAAAGTATTTTGTTGACATTCCTTAGCTTTTATGATGTTTGCAGTCACCCAGAATGCTTCTGACTGCCTTCTACCTTGCTTGCAGACCTGTGTGGTTTTCCCATGTGTTTTTTTTTATTTTTTTACATCCTGAAATAAAGAAATTATGACATATTGCGACCTTTCAACTCCGAAGATTCCCTCTTCACGATTCTAAAGTACAGAAGCAGTTGAAACAGTTGAAGTTTATTTTTACAATATTCTTAAAAGTCCCTTTTTTAATTTTTTCCATATTTTCACTCTGGTGATTCACATATTTCTGGCACACTGCTAAAGGTTCACTTCCTGTGTTGTAAGCACTAGGACCCCACCTGTTCTATGATCCCTATTGGAAACATATGATTATATTACCTGTAACACAGTTATTAAATGAGGAGAGAAGACCAAATACTTCCATGAAACTTATGGCATAGTGTCATTATAAAAGTTCACCAGGTAATTTGCACAGTATTTTAGCATTTTTCCCATGATGCCTTTGCCAGAGTTTATAATGCTTTGCAGTGTTTTTTAATATATTTTACCATACCTCAATTACAATTCTTACCTTTGCTTAAGTGTGGCTTCACTGTGCTTTATAACACTTTCATAATGATTTTATAAGGAGAATTGGTGTGATCCTGTTGTACTTACTAATAAAGCCACGTAATGGTTTGAGATTGCCATGCAGATAAGGTCAGTGTATAAGTGAAAAAAAGCTTTAGCCTTGATTTACCCTGGAGTCTATTCAGCATCATTACTGAGATGCCAGAACTCAGAACAGCATGGTGGCAACATTTTTAGCATGGTGGTGCTAGTGGGGAGCTGGATGTTGCTTAAGATAGCTTCAACAGGCATTAATTGGATAGAGATTTAAATTATAAAGTAGATTTGATAAAGTGGGTTCATATGAAAAACTGCAAAAAATAACAAAGGTTCATATTGTAAGAGGGGCTTAAATCTCTTTACTGTGTAGTCTAATTAATCTCCTTGACCCATTCAGATCTTTAGTCAGCAAACTCCAAAGAATCTCCCTCGTAGATCATTGGCTTCCTGCAGATGATTTTGTTCTCCATAGGGTCTTTCTTGTTTCAGTCTTTCAAATGTAGTCCCTCTAATAAACTATTGTAGATCCTTTTTAACTTCTAGAAAATAGTCATATAGATCAGAGAAGGGAGCAAGTATAAGGTTTCTTTCATAAAAAGAGAGGTTCCCTCTGCTTAAGAACTGATTAAAATAACAATCCCTCGAATTGTATGAACAGCTTCAAATCAAAATATAACCCAATAGCCTGTATTTTATTATAACCCAAGAGCCTGTATTTTATTCTATTTCGTAATGTAATCCATCAGGAGAATCTTGTGGAAGTCTTGGTCTTACTAATATATTATTTAGTGTGTCTCCCCTCACGCAGACGCTCCTCAGTTCTTCACCTGGGATAACCAGGAATGTCTTTCTGAAAGTTTTTTATTTGCAGAGTAATCTAGGAATCCATCCTTTTATATTTTTTACATAAAGTAAGGAGAAGAAAACAGTTTGGGAACATTTGGTGGTGGTCTGTTACTTGCAACCTGTTAAATAACAGTTGTTAAGATTATCCGACACAATGACAATTTAACTGTACAGTTTTTGTGTATAATTGTATGCTTCTCATTCTAGTTCCTCCACAAACTTTCAATTCTCCTGTAATATTGTTTCAGCTCTCCTTGGCCCCTTGTTCCATATAGCTTGGGAGGCTCACCTTAGCGACTGGCTTTATTACACTTTGCTATGCTTTTACTATGTAAACTTCTATAAAGGTCGATCTCCCTCACTCATACTAATGGTGAAAGTTACTTAATGAGCATCCAGTGTGAAGGACACTAGATAGAGGCAGGTTTAAACTGCAGAAAAACATGCAGGCAGAACAATACATTATTTATGTATTATCTCTGCTGAAAATTCTCATCCATCACTATATATAGGGAATGCATTTGACTAGTGTGGAGAAAGCGGTTTGTATTTTAATTTCTTAAGCCTGGTAACTAAAGTCTACAACATTCTACTCACAGACTTCACCTGCATAACCCCTATACAAGTTTACCACAGTATTTTTGCAGTTTTACCGAGCTTTTCGCTTAATTATACTATGTATTGACCATACTTTACCCTGGTTTGACATGTTTATTAATATGCTTTACTAGACCTTGCTGGATTTTGCAATGATTACTTATGATTTACAATGCTTTCACTATGCTTTATTACACTATGATTTTACTATTGTAAACATTTATATAAGAATATACATAAAAAAACAGTTAGAAAAATAAACTTGTACATCTTAGTAGCAAGTTAAAGTAATACAACCTATTATACAAACAGGGAAATTGAAATTGACACATTAAAATTATTTTAGATATCACAGGTAAAAATAGAATAAAAAACAAAGTTTTGTTTAATAGCGATTGGACATATTCTGATTATTGTCCAGCGTTTTACGGGACAATATAATCCGAGACACACAATAATACAAGTGCTCCTAGCGGTCAAAGGTTAGGGTCCCTTTCGTCGTCCTCTCTTTTGAAAATGCCGCCTTTCTCTGTCAGCAAGGAGCTCCTCCATCATGAGGAAAAAAATAAAAACTTGTGCTGAAAGGCAGCTTTTTATAAGATGACTGCTTTCCATCTGTGCTGCTAAGAAAGCGATTTCAGGTGCACCTTATGATTAGCAAGGTTAAGTAAATACCACATGCATACCATTCCCCTCATTAGTGCTATCTTTCCACATCATTTGAATACATTACAATGCACTAGGAATATTCATCAGATGCTAATCAAACCAACACCTTATTTTTAAGGCGTGTGTGTTAACGTGCACATTATGCTTTAGGGTGCACCTTATCTAGGCTGATAAATAAGGATTTATTTTAATAGTAATTACTGAAGTTGAATTTATTTAATGCCATTTTTTTCTAACCCCTGAAATGCAAGCCTGGTAACATGTAAATCATGTGGTCAAAGCAGTTTATCCCCAGTACACTGTCACTGTTACCAATATCAATCATCTCAAATTGAACTTTTATATGCAAAATCACAAGCTGTTAAACCAATTGATTTGCATACATTTAAAAAAAAGGAAAGCCTTTTTTGATTAATTATTATAAATCACTTGTGAGAAATCAATTAATCACCACTAAGAATTTGTCCAAATTCCAATACATCTTATCCTGTCTACAGATGTCATCCTGTGCATAGAACATATGATAACATATAAAAAAAGCTAATCTTTGTTTCTGTCATTTATAATAAATTCATACTTTGTGTGTTAAGTGTCTCTTATTATATGAGAAATAATTTCGCTTTACAGTCCTCTTGCCCACACTACACAAGATGATATCTGAGTCTACACACCACGTATTGACATATAAATAAAGTTTGATTTTCATGAAACTGTTCCAGTGTTCGCCAAATGAAGTGAGAACAATTTCAGTTCACTGAGTGGGTAAGGAGGGTCTGTTATAATATTGCTAATGTTACAGTGATTGTAGTTAACAAAATAGTTCCATAAAATGTCTCTGCCATACACATATTTTCATTTTATAGGTCTCAAATGTGCAGTTTTCATTTCAAAAATGGATCTGGTACTACACTAGTTTAAATAAAACTCTGTTCACAAGCCATGATATTAGACTATTACTTCCTCGGTCATTTAATCTGGAAAGTGAAACTGTCCCCACCCCTTCACTGGCTTCTTTCTTGTCAATAGCCAATCAGCTGCTTCACCTATTGACTGACATGTTTTCAAGCAGTAACATGCTTCTACCCAGAAGACACTGCCAAATAACACTGATCCCCCCATTACCACGACTGTAAATTCAGAATTAAAGCCATCAGTATGATGACCATGACAGATATCAATAGTATGTGCAGTATAGTATGAAGTAAGAAATGGCAATGACATTTTTAATCACAATTTGATAAGCAGCTCTCAAGATATATGCAAAACTGTATTTGTATCCCCAGAATATGATATTCCCAATAACTAAATAATGTTAAATACATAATTCACGGTAACTGGGTAAGTGGATCTCCCGACATATGAAAAAAAAAAATAAGTGTGACTTCACAGGCCGATAGGAGGTAAGAAGGATATTTAATGCCTTGGTTGGCACTCCTAATAAAGAACATCTTTTATATACTGGTATCATTCTTTTTGTCTTCAAGTGTGATTTCTCACATGAGAATAAATCATTTACCCTGTTAAAAAAAGTAGCAGCATAGATTTCAGAAAATGTTGCAGCCAGCCTTGTAAACAGGCCAGTTGTTTAATGATTAAGCAGCAAAGCTGTATTGAAGTATTTCTATATGCAGTTTCCTTTCTGCAATTTGTAACATGTTGTTACAGTATTTGTAATCCGTAAGCAAACATCCTTCCAGACATAAGCAACTAATGTTGGAAGTAAAACGATGAGTGATAAAATTGAATGAAAGGACCTCATGACTCAGTCAATATTGCAATTTATTTTTATTTCTCAAGTAACTTATCTTAATGTTCAGGTCAAGGTTTGCAGTTAGACCTGTTTCAAGATAAACCAGGCACCGCAAAACCTAGCCAAGGTTTGAGTTGTCTTCTTTGAACTGTTCAAATGGTCTTTACTCTTAGTTATATGGCAGCTAAGCAAGCTTGTTAGCTTTTCGTTTTTCATCAATCTTTGTTTTTAAGCTCTTCAAAAAGCAAGGTCATGTTTCTGTATAGTTACAGATTTTTGTCATGAACTGGATCATTCTGTTTGAATACTTTTTATACACCACAAGGCACTGGCTACAGTCAGGGACAGAACATTTCCACAGTCACTTTGCAGTTTTCCCATGGTTATACCATAGTTTACCATGCCTTTTTTTAAAAATATGCTTTATCAAGCTCTCTGCTTTACAATGCTAATCTATGTGTTACTGTGCTTTATTACATTGTGCTTTTACTATGGTAAACTTGTATGGCCCGTACAGGAATACTTTATCTATTTTCTCTGCAAATAATTTTAAGCAGTAAATGCTTCGGACGAGCAAGCGAACTACGTTATTCTTATCCTTCACAGTACTAAATTAATCCACTTGAACAGGATCATCACACATCTGATTTGGTATGCTGCAATCAGGATCTTGTTTAGTGATTTAGCAGGTGATCCACCTGTGATGACTAACTTTAGTCCAATCAAGTGGACTAAACCTACTTAATCCACTAGTTAGACACATCAAGTGGGCTAATTTTGGTATGCTGCAATTGTCCCTTACAGGTCTGCAAAGAAAGAAACAGGCCATGTGATACTTAGAGACAATATATATATCAAGCCTTCAAAATTGTTTTTTAAAAAAGGACCCCCCCCCAACAAAACAACCTTTGCTGTAGTAAACAAGGGAAATAATGATCTAAGCTGATGTTTATACTACTGGCAGAATTTAGAAAATTACAATATTTTAACAAACTTTGCCATACGTCTCCGGGCTTTACAATGCTTACTTATGCTTACCGTTCTTTCACTATGCTTTATTACATGCTGCTATGAGTTTACTATGGGGAACTTTTATAAGGGGTGAGGTGCCGCTGTTGCATTTTTCTTGATTTCTTTTGTTGTGGTTTGGCAGGGATAGGGTTATAAATCACCTCTCCCTGTATGAAATGTGGTCTCTGGCTCCCTCCATTTCGGGCATGTGAGAATGTATCTGGAAGGGAAAAAACTGGAGCCTTGATTGGTTGGCCAATTGGTCAGTCAATGAATGAATTAGGTTAATGAATCTACCTGCTTGGCAGGTGAATATAGAAGGCTGCAGAACAGGATGTAGGAGTTTGTAAGGGTCACTAGCAGAGACTGAGAAAAGTATTATATGCTTCAAGGTAAAACAGAGTACTGAAGTTAATAAGCCTGTTTGTCTGCTTGTGTCTGTACCAGGGGAAGCTGTCTCTCTCCTTGAAATAGCCTGTGGACCACAGCCTATTCAGTTTAGGATGTAACCAACAAGAAACACCATAGCCTTTTGTGTGTGTGGTACATGCCTTCTGTGCCTCTCCATTGGCTGAGTTGTCCCAGGGAAACGTGTGTCTGAAGTAACAAGTCTAGTTTTTTTTAACACTGTGTTGCACTTCTTTAAATCTATAAATGCATCACAATTTTCAGGCTAAACCAATGACACATATTAGAGTTAATGGAGTTTACTTTTGGTTTTAATAAAGTTTGTTACATTTAAGACTGTGGTTTTAATATTGAAGGCAACTTTGCCTTGAATATGGGCATTGTAGAAATGTGACCATAAAGTGTTGCACATCCCATTGCAGTGCATATAAGAACTTACTCTTTGCTGTATCCCATGTTGTCCGTATCCTGCCAATATAGATTTAAACATAGCACAGATTTATATTTGTATTCACTTACAGTATCATATCAGCTGGGAAATAAAACCGAGATTATTTCTCACGTTTTACTTGTGTGTGTGTGCCAGGAGAAAGATTTGTCTCTTGAGCGTCATCGTTTACCAGATCTTGCTCCCTCCTGCAACAATGCTGGTGTTCAAATGAAAGGCTATTGGGGTACAGAAGATAAGCACCCTTAAAAGAGCACTAACCAAGGCTTTAGAATGAATGTCTTAAACTCTTATAAGCACTGGCAATATTATCGCTGCTCTCTTTTTTCTGAGTTTTGTTTTTTTACACAGTATGTTGAAAGGCTAAAGGTCTAACTGACCATTTTTATTTTTTCCCTGTGTATCGAATCCTATGTAGGGCCACTTTTTTTGCTTATTTTAATATTTGTTCCTACTTTGCAATAATGTTTAATGTAAATGCCATCTTTAAACAATGCCATATTTTATTATTTATCACATATTATAATGTTCTTGGAAGTTGCTTGTGTTTTCTGGTGCCAAATTACTTGTGCTGTAATTTTTTTCTTTGTCTTTTTTTTTTTAGTGTTGTATTGCAATATCTGCATATCCCTAATGAAGTACAGAATCCAAATAAAAACATTGCCACTTCTTTAATGTGAGGATTTGCAATGCTACCTTCATTAAATATCTCCTGGTTTTATACCAGGGTGTTTGTAAATATAGTAACCTATGCAATTACCAACACTACAGCATGGTGTGAGGTTTGTTTTGATACGGAAGGGCCTGGCCTTCAAAAAAGGCATCGCAGTGATCTTCCGTTGTGCTTTGTGAATACTTGTTTGTTTACTAGGTTGTCCTGCCCCACATTTCCTCTGAAAGGTCAGATTCCTGTCTTTGCCTTACCCCCAATTAGTGTGGCAATGATGACAAACAAAAACACCTAGCAACACGTCTTGTAACTTAGCACCAGATAGCCATGGTTTATCTCCAGGGGTAGCATTTCAAGGTCTAAAGTTGTACCAGTGTTGTGTAAAATCTATAAGGCCTAATACGGGATGCAAAAAAAAAATTAATTAATTATCAGGGGCCCTATAAACGCCTTGGGCATTCCAATGTTATGTCAATCATATAATTCAAACCACACAGGTATTTATATATTTAGACAATCCTTCAAACAATTAAAGACTTCATTTTTTTTTCAAATGTTCACTGCACTGCTTTTGTAATTTCTATACTATGAATAAAGTTTGTTTGGGGCCATAGGAAGTGCAAGTGTAACATATTTTGTCATAGAGAACTTTGTAACCTTATTTAGTACCAGATATTTCAATGAAAATACGTGTTTGTTGAACCATGTTTCTGTGTGTAATGGAAGGCTCTTCACAAGATGGTCCTCTCTTTCAATCCTTGTGAAGAAGCTCACCAGAATGCAAATGCTTGAAGCTTAGAGTAGGATTCACACAGTGTCATAGCAGAGTTGAGGGAGTTTCTCTCTTGTAAGGGCCTAGAAAGAGTGGTTAGGGAAACTGCCTAACTGTACTAAGGCGTTACTGCAACTAAATAAAAACAGTAGTTTTAAAACATATGGCTAACACATGTTAATCAGCTGGTTTAGCTTGTTTTATTATTAGTTGTGGACACCACTCACTCAAAAGAGCCAGTATCCTTATAAATATGTTTCTATTTTTTGTACTGTAATTACAGATGTATTATTGGTATTAAAATTAAATGTGTTGACACATGACTAATCCTACTTTTCTCTGATGCCCATGTAAAGGACAGTGCTGTGCTGTCGGTGATTAAAGCTGTATAACCACGAATTCAGGCAAACCTAGCTGGTTAGGTTCATGCCCAGCCTCCACCCTGTTACACCGTTACAAAAATTTGCCACCAGACAAAATACACCCCTAAATAGTAAGCTTACTGTATTTAACTCATTCTTGATTTTAGCAATACAATTTAGGGCTTGACTTAACACATCATCTGTCTTTGTTTATTTTCAATTCAGGTCAATTTCCTTATTATTATTTGTTTATTTAGCAGACGCCTTTATCCAAGGCAACTTACAGAGACTAAGCTGTGTGAACTAAGCATCAGCTGCAGAGTCACTTACAAGTGCGTCTCACCCGAAAGACGGAGCACAAGGGTCACACAATGAGTCAGTGGCTGAGGTGGGATTTAAACCAGGGACCTCTTGGTTACAAGCCCTTTTCTTTAACCACTGGACCACACAGCCTCCTCTATATCTTATAACTAGATAGTTGTATGATATAGTAAAAAACACTTGTTATACAAACATCCTCCTAGTAAGCTGTCTTGTGTAACGCGTCGCATTCTGTTGTCATAGAAACCACACTAACCAGCCTATTTACACTACATTATTGTAGATAATATACATACTGTAAAGCAGTTGTAAGCAGTTTTGGAAGCTTCATGGGAACATTTCTTAGTATAGACTTCATCTGAACACTTTTTTTTTGCAAACACACCTCAGTCCCAATCAGATTCGATAACAGAGTTTTCACTGTTGTGTGAAAAGACACCGTCCATCAAACCTTACCTTTACCAGACTTTTATTTTTTTAGCCTCCCTATTCTCCACTTTACTATGTTGAAATTTCAAGCATTTCTCTTCTCGTCCTCTGTCAAAACCCTTTCTCTCCGCACACAATTAATTTCAGGAGCCACTCTACAGTAGAATACCGCGTCCCCCCTCAAATTTGAAGTCTGGCGTGCTTTCTGACAAAGAAAAGTTAGTCTTTAGACTTTTTTCTTTCGAATGCTCCGAAATGAAAAAGTAATCCCCTCTTCTTCTTCAAAAAATTTTTTTTTTAACTGAACACAGGGAGCCCAACACTTCTGATTGACACTTCACTTGCTTCCTGAATAGGCTTTAAACTTCAGACGACCTAACAGGGCCGCTAGATGCAGTTCTGCCAGGGGGATAATCATTTGCATGATCTATTGTGCTGGAAAAGTTTGGATGCTTTGCAAGACCCTTTCCCATTTACTTCCACTCGGGCTGC
Organism: Acipenser ruthenus; assembly: GCF_902713425.1. Lineage (NCBI taxonomy): Eukaryota > Metazoa > Chordata > Actinopteri > Acipenseriformes > Acipenseridae > Acipenser > Acipenser ruthenus. Next base: position 15,806,586 of record NC_081215.1, read on the forward strand.
CTATTGCAGAATTTGAATAGTCTCAGCTCAAGGCGACACAAAGGAGCTTTTGTGCTGCGCCCCGACCATATTCATCATGCAATGCCAGTAAGATAAATCTGATTGGACGTTTTGAGCACTTTGATGCTGATCCAGAGTGCAACTTGCTGGTGATTGCTAACTTGAGTCTCTCCATTGCCTTTTCCAAGCATTGAGATGCAGCTCCCCATTACGTGAATTAATAATAAACGCTCCAAACGAACAAAAACAGGGGGAGATGATTGACACTACTTTACACTGAAGCTAACAAAGAGGTGATTTGTGCAGAATACAGAGTGAATGGCCTGAGCGTGGACTTAATTCAAACAATTTGAATCTCTTTTTTTCTCCCTCTTTTGGACCTTTATTCCAAGCGTTCTCAATTTACAGAGTAATTCTACTTCAACGGCACTGCTAATTGTACGCTGTTAGACTGTAGGCTGCTGGCCCCATCCGATACTGAGCTTATGTTTCTCTAATGACAGTAACTGTTGTTTGGCTCTATTTTATTCAGAGTGCAACGACAGCCATGGTGAAACTCAGTGCTGAACCACAGAGGGGTGTTTGCTTTTCGAAGACTACTGTAGGTATGGTGTCTGAGTTGCACAGGGTGATACAGGCTGTTTGGTCCATTAATGCTTGCAGCATGTCAAGTTGGCAATCATTAAGCACCTCTGTCAATTTTGAATTAACTTAGTATAGGTTTGTAGGACCACGTCTGTGCATGCAGAAATATCAACCTAGAAGATACATTTTCTCTGTTTATGAGCTGCAAGTGCCCATAAACAATACACAGACACTTGCAGTCCTATAACATACTCCTTTAACGATTTTGATAGCATGCAGGTTTAAAATGTTGTTTTCTATTCTGATCTTGGCTGGGGGCCCAAAGGGCTTGTGTGCTGCTGTTCATTAGGGAGGAGAATTGTCTGAGGATAGTTCACCTCATCCCGATTTAGTGAGTCTTACCGGTGCCTGACAAAGTAAGGTGGATATTATGCAGGCTGGGCCTCAGGGTTCGGTAACTTTGGTTGCTTTGGTTTGCTGGGTGAAAAGAGGCAATTGGTTTGACAGAGGAAGTGAGGTCTCTGTTTATCTTCCATTCTCCAGATCGGTAAGTGTGTTTCAGTGATGAAGTGACTTTAGAATTAAGAATTCTAAGGGGTTGAAAAATTGACCTATTGCATCCCATCCAAATTCCCATTTCTGGAAGCAGTGGAGACTAGTAAATGGATCAGACCCCAGAATTCCTGGCTTCACATTCTCACTTACTGTATGTGTAAAAAAGAAGTGACACATATTTGTAGTGTTACATTTTTCAAAATGTTTTTCAAAATGTTTTTTCATATATTTTTATTCAGGAATCAAAGGTATATATACGCACATCCATTACTCAAAAGAAGCGCAAGGTATGAAGTAGTCAAAACAAGAATAAAGAAATTAAATACCCGCACACTAAATAAGCTTCAAAATAAATAATTTAACTTATCAAAACACCATGCCAACAGGTCAAATCTTTTTATTCAGACATCAAGAATGATTTTTTTGTGGATAAGTAAATACATCAAAAGTGTGTCTCAAAAGTGCACAACACTGTCCTCCACTCTGGACAGTGAAGCAAAGAAGAATGTAGTAGCGTGACAGTTAAAGTCTTTGCCCTGGTTAAATTTAAGATGGGAATGAAGCAGCTTGAGTAGATCAAATCACCAGGTCACACTGCATCCCTGTGATATAGTTCAGTGGACTGCCTTAAAGCATTCATTAACATGCCTGTCAGTTGTCTCTTAGCTTTGTTTAACTCAATCCGATACAGCAGCATTATACTCAAGTTGGCCCAGGAATGCTACAGACTATATTTAAACCTGTGATTCATCAATCTATTGTGTTTATGGTGTGACTAGAGCGATGATTGTGATAGCGAAATTCGGCATAAGATCTAAAAGCTCAAGACCTTTGACACCCCAATTTTGGGAGCCTTTTTTAAGATTGCTGAGGCTGGAGATTTGGCGATCTGGAGAAATGATCTGGAGAAATAAATGCAAATCAAGACCCACGTGTTGGTTAAATAGATTTAATCTTATTTGGTCTTATCTTATGAGAGAGATTTTGAAGAAACATTTCTATTTTCCAGCATAAAACCAAACCTTAAATCACATTTTTATTCCAAACTTTCAACTTAATTCTAACTGAAGGCCACTATCCGATTACTGTCCTCTGATCCCATGACCAAGCTAGCTTCCTCTTTTACACCCAGGAACTTGAGAGCTGATGTCAGCGAGCTACCACCCTCTACAGAACAAAGGCCAGCCCTGCAGGTGTCTGCTCTGAGCTCACTAGGCGCCTCACCAGCAGGGTCCGCTGTAGCGCAATGGGGAGAAATAGTCCCTGTCAGTTTTGCTTGCCATGGGAGCACCAGAGCCTGTGCGACGCTCCCTCCGGAATCCCCAGTGAAGACAAACCTGCACTCCCCTGACTGTATGACTCCCCCTGCACACCACACAGCTGTGCTCCCCTGACTGTATGACTCCCCCTGCACACCACACAGCTGTGCTCCCCTGACTGTATGACTCCCCCTGCACACCACACAGCTGTGCTCCCCTGACTGTATGACTCCCCCTGCACACCACACAGCTGTGCTCCCCTGACTGTATGACTCCCCCTGCACACCACACAGCTGTGCTCCCCTGACTGTATGACTCCCCCTGCACACCACACAGCTGTGCTCCCCTGACTGTATGACTCCCGCTGCACACCACACAGCTGTGCTCCCCTGACTGTATGACTCCCCCTGCACTCCACACAGCTGTGCTTCCCTGACTGTATGAATCCCCCTGCACACCACACAGCTGTGCTTTTACCAGGTGAGCCACTCGGGGACCCCTCATGTAAACATCAGATATGATACACTTCAGCATAAATAATAAGCTATGCATTTTTATTTAGAAAAGAATGTTTTCAACTTTCAAAGATGGCTTTTCCCATAGTTTCACCTGGCAGTGAAAGTAATAACTTGTTTAACTGCTTGAACTCAAATGCATACCCTACCTTGTCCTGTAGTTTAGGTGGTGATACTGAAGGTATAATGATTTTATTGAAATGAGTGGCTTATTGTGGAAATATAAAACCAGCATCGTTGCAGAAGGGAGCGTGATCTGGATACACTGCGATCTTTATGAGAGAAATTATTTTTCTCCTGGCGAACGCTCCTGAGTCAATGTTGAGAAATGTATTCCCCAGCTGATTTATGACCCACGGCAATATGTTTAAAAATATAACACTGTGATACAGACGTGGGACACAAAGGTAACGTAATGCGAAGACTGCAGGGTGTTCTATAATACTTTAAGTGAATTGAATTGGTTGGTCTCACCTTCGCCAGTAGTCTACAAAAGCACCATACAGTTTAGCACAATGGTCCTCAAAGTGGGCATCTGGCCCACTTGTGTATTTCTCACAAGCTATTGTGACATTTAACATTTTAAATCTTATTCCAAAATGTAAAATAAAATGACATAACATGACTTAGTGAAAGCAGAGTTCGAGAGCACAGAGCAGTCGATTATAATGGCTACAGTTCCCACCCCATTGCAGAATTCCAGATGATGTCCGATGTCTCAGATACTACATGTTATATTGGATACATACTGCATTTAAGTGGTAAGGACGTTGCTAATGTGTGTTAAGAGGTAATAATGGAACCCTTGAGTCTATAGTAAACAGCTTCCATTATTACCAAAGAACACAGCACAGCAATGACATTATTGATATTATACTACAATGTTTTAAAGTTATTTATTTATATTTGTTTGTCTGAAACAATCATTGCTGTCAACTGAAAGACTTTTTGAGAAAAGGGCTCCAGTGTCCATGTGAAGTGTTTCATCAGTGAGCAGTTTGTGTAATAGATGTTGATAATTAGTGCCAGCTTGTCTGCTATTCCATTATTGAGTAATCAGAGAATGGATGATCTCCATAGAAAACAATGGGAGAGCAGTGTACAGTTGATGTATAATATGTTATAGTAGACAATGGGAAATACTTCTATTTTTTTCTTTTTACAATTTAACCAAACTTTAGTACATGGTTGGCCTACAGTCCATTTCATTGCAGGGCTTCTTTCCAACCAGTTCCTTAATTATTTAATTGACTCTACAGAAGAATAAATAAATACATAAGAACCTGCCCTCCGAATGCCCTTCCGTCATATAAGCGAGTGCCGTCAGGAACAAGAAACTGTGGCTTATTTTCTTACTGATTCAACACTTTGAGTTGTTTATGCCACTTAAAACATTTCTTCCTAATTGATACTTGTTTGATAATGAGATTTAATGGATTGTTAATTTGGTAATTGGATTTGGTTTTTTGCTCATTTGTTACACTTAGTTCAAACAGTTAAAATCTTTGTCTCTGATACTGTGGGAAAGTTGCCATGTTCCCAAGTTTGAGTTTGAAATCACACTTATACAGATAAAAGTGTCTGTTGTAAGTGATGACAGTAGTAAGGACCATGTTTTAGGTGTAGAACATGAAAGTGGCATTAGAAAACGCAAAAAACAAAGGAATGTGAACCAGGAATGGATAGTAAAGTTGTTAATCGTTTTGCAGAACCTAAAACAGAGACCCAAATATCATTGCCAGCGATTGATTTTCGAGAAGTACTCAGGCAAAATATAAGCGGGCTGTAAGCTTGTTTGAACAACGGTTGAGTTTACATCTAACATCTGTGTAATTGATGGAGATTTACTAAGTGATGATGAAATAGCCATTGTTACATTATATTAATGTAGAATTGTATTACTTTTAGCAAACAATATGAAATGCTAAACTGAAATCGCAAGCCCTTTTGTAACTGTTACATTTGAAATGTGTAATACTATAATTAACTCATTGTTGAAATGATTGTTGCGTAATTAAATGATATTCGCTTTTCTGTTGAATTGTTCTGACTGTGGTTTTGTGGACAAATCAACAGTTTTCTGTGGATTCGTAGCACAAACTGTGGATTCATTAATCAACAATATATCTACCCCACACAGCCACTTTTAGTTAGAAGATGCGTGTAATGAATTAATCAAAAGATCAAAGGGTGATGTCATAGAAATGTACAAATGTGAGGAAGCTATTTGGCTCACCACTGCTTGTCCGGTTTCTAGTCGCTGATTGATCTTAAAAACTTTGTTGTTGAGTCTAAAGGATCTACATGATTCGAAATCAATGATGTGGCTGGGTAACCCATTCCACACTCTAACCACTGTTTAAGCAGTGTCTCCTACCCTCTGTCTCCACTTAATTTCCAGCAGTGTCCTCTGGTCCTGGTTTCTGTGCTATACTTAAAGTATTAGATAGGCTTACCTTTGTGAACTTCTTTCAAGATTGTAAACACTTTAGTGAAGTCATCTCTAATTCTTCTTAGTTCTATGCTAAATAAATTAATTATATCTTTGGTCCGTTTTCAAAATATGATCACATCATTTGGAAGAAGCTTATAAATAAAGAACTACACGTGGCCGCCTGACCTCGATACAAACTAACTGCAGATGTCAACACATCCATCAGATAGAAGCAGGTTATTCCTCAGTTTCTGTCTCAACTTGCGTTTGTATCTGGGTGTGAACACTGTTTACCTTCTCTGCTTAGGAGCGTGAGGCTGTGGCACATTCCATCACTGCATGTGACAGTGTTCTGAATGCCGTTGCTTGTGGTCATAGATCAGGTTTGCCTTGTTAATAAGCAGGTAGACTCATAGCCTCGGGCAGCACCGTTGACTCTCCCTCGCTCTTCCTTTTCTGTTTGGAGTTTATGTAAATACACTCAGTGTCAACTGAAGAAGGCAAGTGCTTTTGTACCTTTAGCACGCTGCAACTTGTCTTAGGGCAGCCCGTTTGTCATGAGAGGATTATTAAACAGCACACAAGGAAATCCTTCTTTCAGAAACACTTATTCTCTTTTTAAAATAAAAGGCGTTTCTATTGTTTTATTGTTCACATAGGGTAACGGGAAACTGAAGTCACATTATAGCACTTACTTGTGGATGTACAAGCTTAGAATTTTCAATCAGTTTCTGTTTTTTGTAAAGCCAGTGCAAGGAGATCAAGCTTTTGTGCTGAAATAAATAGCCTTATTATATTGTAGTAGTCTTTGGAGGGTAGACCCAATAGAACTACGTGACTGGTTTAAGGGGTGACCAGTCATGCTGGCCCTCTAATTCAGGCACTAGTTTCCCGGCCTAGTCTGTGGAGGTATCCCTGGCCACCTTGGGAGACCGTTGGACTTACATAACTGTGTGGAGTGGGCCCTTGTTAAATAAATCCCTGTGATTTGTTGTGGGTGTCACTTGACTCTCTGCACATGTTTCCAGGTATTATGCCATCATGGGAGGGGGTGAAGGGGTCATAACCTTATACATCGCTTATTACACCAAGTTGTATAACATCTGTTATATGTTACAAAATGTATCTAAATAAAGGAAAACAAAAGATAGTATTTTCTGCATTTTTTTTATACGGATGCTGGTAAGTGGCAGGGTGCTTTTGTAATAAGAGGATGCTTCAATTGTCGTAACCTGCTTTCATTGTAATTCTGAAGCACAATTTGTTGCTGATAGTGTGATAGATGAGAATGCTACCTTATCAGGGAGTGTTTAGGTCAGGATGGAGGGGGGCTGTGGAGGGAGGCTCTTGTGTCATGACACTTCATGTGTACTAAATTCACAAACAACACATTTGAATTTAAATGTTACTACAGAAACACATTTGAATTTTAATATTACTACACAAACGTATTTGAAAGAAAGAAATATCAACCCTGAAAGAATTGCCTTTACTGATGAACATCTGTTGTTAATTGGTCACCTCAACACATCTTTATGACCCCAAAGATCATTTATTATTATTATTATTATTATTATTATTATTTATTTCTTAGCAGTCGCCCTTATCCACAATCGTAAGCAAATACATTTCAAGTGTTACAATACAAGTAATACAATAAGAGCAAGAAATACAATAACTGGGGTGATGCATAGTCAGCTTGAACTAAAAATGACAGATTCTTCTCTAGATAGGCTTAACGATAAGCTGATTTTATAATTATTTTTCAGTTTCCCTGTACTAAATACACTGACAAGGTTGATTTACGGTTAAATAAAAATACACATGAAATTACCAGACACTAGCTAAAAATAGCCGTTGTTACTGAAAATGATTGCCTAGGTAAAATAAAACAATAATAGAGAATAAAATTAAATACACTGTAAACATTCTGGTTTGTTTTTTCATAATCTCTTTCTTCTTCTACAATTCAATTGCAAGTCCTAAGACGTTCATAGTTCATAAATGACACATACTAATATGCCATGATTAATAATAATAATGCAACAGCCGTTACACAATCTATAAAGTGAAAATAAACACTGAACCAATTTGATGTCACTTTGATCCATTATAGCAACACAAAATATCTCCTTGATCTGAAATCATAAGGCAATGTTAACAGTCATTGACGTGCAGTCTTACAAGGTATCTTTCTCTTTGTTTCATTTGATTAGCTTGTGAGCCTGTCAGTTGATTATATTGATCTGTCCAATGCACAGGCCAGCTTAATGCCCCATGCTGACTGACCTAGGGTCACAACTGGGAACACAGTAGTTAACGCATGTATTCAGAAATTCAGCAAAGCATTGAGACTGCCATTCATCTGCGATAAGACTGCATACAGGGGAGTCTTCTGAGGAAGTCTGTCAAGTTATATTGCATTTCTTAGACTTTGAGCAGAATATGGTATTGTAGTATATTGATTGAGTGGACATAGAGCTTTCAAAGTCATCAAATCTTTATAAGTTCTTCAGCTGTAACCCAGCCCCCACCCCACCCCAGTTCTGTAAAAAGCAGTCTTTAGAATGCAGCGGTTATATTAACTGTGTATTGTTAAGTGCCAAGACACTGTTTGGGCTTTAGCTACTTAAGAAGCTAACAGGGGAAAATATATTTGGTCAAATCAAGTAAGAGATCTTGGAAGCACTGGTAGTGTTTATATTTCATTTGTCCAGAAGACAGAATTTCAGATTCTGCATCTTTTGTGGTTTTTGTGGTAAGTTTCTGTAAAATAACAGATTTATGCATTTTAGGTGATATTAATATCTGTTTAGAACATAAAACTAGCCCCTGTTTATAGCCAAGGTGTATCTGGATCGTAACGGATACAAACCAGACGGGCAGACACATTCAGCGCATAAGGGTTGCCATTTTTTGAATGGGGAACATAAAAGAGATTTAATCACTGTCCTGTTGTATCATCAATGGTACTGTACCTGAAGGTGCATCCAGAATAAGAAAAGGGCTGCCGAGATAGACTGAGGTCGAGGACCCCCACTGCCTGTTATAAAAGAAAAAAGTCTGGGTTCTGAAAGTCAGTAGCATTCAAGCTTAGAGCAGAAGAAAGTGAATTTTTAGCCAACATGAATATCAAACTGTATTTAATCCATGAAAGAAAGATTCCTAGCTTTGTGAACAGAGCCCATTAATTCACAAAGCAGGGAAACCAGCACAGGATTTATTGAATGAGTGCTTACCAATGCGCTAAAATTAATCTTCTTACCTATTATCTTTTTAATATCTCGTGGTCAATTTTTTTTGTACACAAAATATCTCAAATATTTAAAATCCAACACTATGGATAAACTACTGCGGCCTGTTACGTGTAGGGCACATGGTCTGACTTAGCTAGACCATTTGATTGAGCTGGCATTACAACACATCTGATTAGGTACCAGGAATACACTTTTTATCGAAATAGCATGTTCCACAGCTTAGTATAACATTCAATCCAGATCTCCAGGAGAAGAAAGGGGGTGATAATGTTGCTTGTGCTAATAAGAGATTGTAAAGCATTGACTAGCTCTCCTTTAATTTCATTCCAGCTCTTTGTCTTTGACTTCCCCAGCTGCATTGTGCATCTACTGGCACCATTGGTTTGTATTATTGTTTTTAATCAATTTAAATTTGTGTTGCTAATGTTTGCAGAGAGATAACTTACATTTAGAAGCATTGGTATTAAACTTAAACAAAAACAGCTTACGGATCACATATCAGTAAATAGTTTTTAGAATGAAAAGACTACAACATGTTGAAAGAGGATTTTTTCCTTATTGTGTGATGATGGCCCAATTTAGTTTACACGGCTGGTGCTGCATTCAAAGAGCCTTCTTAAATTGCACAGCGTTTCTCTTTGTACACACAATTACTTTACTGCTGGATTGTGGCCAAGAAATAGAAAATGCATTCATTTTGCTGCATAAAAACACAGCAACCATTTAACTAATTCCAGTTATACAGACGTGCTCAAATTTGTTGGTACCACTCCACAAAAAACGAAGAATGCACAATTTTCTCTGAAATAACTTGAAACTGACAAAAGTAATTGGCATCCACCATTGTTTATTCCATATTTAATAGAAATCAGACTTTGTTTTGATTTTTTATTCAACATAATATTGTAAATAATAAAACAAATGAAAATGGCATGGACAAAAATGATGGGACCGCTAACATAATATTTTGTTGCACAACCTTCAGAGGCAATCACTGCAATCAAACGTTTTCTGTAGCTCTCAATGAGACTTCTGCACCTGTTAACAGGGAGTTTGGCCCACTCTTCCTGAGCAAACTGCTCCAGCTGTCTCAGGTTTGATGGGTGCCTTCTCCAGACTGCAAGTTTCAGCTCTTTCCATAGATGTTCGATAGGATTCAGATCAGGACTCATAGAAGGCCACTTCAGAATAGTCCAATGTTTTGTTCTTATCCATTCTTGGGTGCTTTTAGCTGTGTGTTTTGGGTCATTATCCTGTTGGAGGACCCATGACCTGCGACTGAGACAGAGCTTTCTGACACTGGGCAGTACGTTTCGCTCCAGAATGCCTTGATAGTCTTGAGATTTCATTGTGCCCTGCACAGATTCAAGGCACCCTGTGCCAGGCGCAGCAAAGCAGCCCCAAAACATAACCGAGCCTCCTCCATGTTTCACTGTAGGTATGGTGTTCTTTTCTTTGAAAGCTTCATTTTTTCGTCTGTGAACATAGAGCTGATGTGACTTGCCAAAAAGCTCCAGTTTTGACTCATCTGTCCAAAGGACATTCTCCCAGAAGGATTGTGGCTTGTCAATATGCATTTTAGCAAATTCCAGTCTGGCTTTTTTATGTTTTTCTTTCAAAAGTGGAGTCCTCCTGGGTCTTCTTCCATGGAGCCCACTTTCGCTCAAAAAGCGACGGATGGTGCGATCAGAAACTGACGTACCTTCACCTTGGAGTTCAGCTTGTATCTCTTTGGCAGTTATCCTTGGTTCTTTTTCTACAATTCGCACTATCCTTCTGTTCAATTTGGGGTCGATTTTCCTCTTGCGGCCGCACCCAGGGAGGTTGGCTACAGTTCCATGGACCGTAAACTTCTTAATAATATTTGCAACTGTTGTCACAGGAACATCAAGCTGCTTGGAGATGGTCTTGTAGCCTTTACCTTTACCATGCTTGTCTATTATTTTCTTTCTGATCTCCTCAGACAACTCTCTCCTTTGCTTTCTCTGGCCCATGTTCAGTGTGGTGCACACAATGATACCAAACAGCACAGTGACTACTTTTCTCTTTTAAATAGGCTTAATGACTGATTACAAGATTGGAGACATGTGTGCTACTAATTAAAGAAACTAATTAGTTTGAAATATCACTATAATCCAATTATGTATTATCTTTTCTAAGGGGTACCAACAAATGTGTCCAGGCCATTTTAGAATATCTTTGTAGAATAAGCAATAATTCATCTCTTTTCACAGCTTCTTTGCTTTATTCTATGACATACCAAAGGCATGCAAGTATACATGATAAAATAGCTTTTAATTTCATCACTTTTCAGGAGGAATGAAGCATTATTTCAATGAGCTGTAAGGGTACCAACAAATTTGAGCACGTCTGTAAGTAGTATATGTCATTATGTGCTATATTGGACCATGAGTGTAATTCTGCGCTGTCCCATGTCAAGGGTCTATAAGATAAGATTTACTATGAAAGTTGTTTCACAGTTAATGGACTGACCACAAGGTATCTTTGCAGAAATCAACTTGTCTATTGCCACATTCTTATTTTTCTCATGTGTATTGCATCCATAGACCTAATTTGAAGGTAATTTGTGTACTTTGCATACATTATTTAACATGAGAGCCATCTTTAAACAACTTTGCAGATCAGTATTAAGAGAGGTGATAAATATTAGAAAAGGTGTTTTTTACAAAATGGATTCAAATTACCTTAAAATTAGCAAAACTGAACAAGTAGGCCTGCAGATTCTATACATATGGGGAAGAGGGATGTGGTAAAGTATTCCATCCAATTACAACTCAGTGTGGAAGTGCTCATGCCTTTGTCCTGCTACTTGCCCTTCTCTGTATCTTTTCATTTGGAATAACGTCCCCAGACTTGTATATATCACTCTTTTGTAACTTAACATTCTATTTGACTGTGACTAAAATACTTTTTTTTACAATGATCATCTATACAAATTGTAGATAATTATTTACTTATCAGCACATATAAATGGTATGCTTATCATTGATAATGTGTGATGTATATCAAGCAGCTGAACAATGTAATTGTGCTTTTGCAGTATTAGATATTTTAAAAGCATGTAAAACATTATGACGGGGTACACCCCGCCCTTGTGTTTATGTATATTATTTTGTATTATTTTTATTTACTGTTATTATTGAAAGGTATTTGTGTTTTATTTGAATGTAGATTGGTAGAGATGATGTTTGGAGCTCGTCTCTGCCAGATTACATCTCGTGAGAATGGCTGGTCGGCAGCTACTGATTTATTGACAAATTGGCTGTTGACCACACGTATTAGAAATCTTGTGGTTGTGGGATAAACAAGGTAATTGATAGCCAATGAATCCCTAGACCATGATATAAAAACCAGCACAGTTTGCTGACCGGGGTTGGGGAGAGTTGGAGAGAACCAGCGGAACATAAGAACTAAGATTTAAAAATAACAATTGCTACTCGTGCTGGATTTTGACCAGCATGATACTTGTTAGAATATTTTGTCTGGTTGTTTTCGCCAAAGTGCCTTTTGTTTTGGTAAAAGTGTTTTGTTTTGTTCAATAAATAAGAGCGCATTTGCGTCTCACCCTGTAGTACCTTGCCTGTGTGTCAACCTCTTGGTCTGTGACATCACCACTCGGCCATCCAACAAACCCTCTCTTTAATTGTGCAAATAGTGGTGTGTGATGGGTGCCTTGTCGCTGGTTCGTGAGTGCATGTGCCTTGATGGAAGCAGCTGGGATGCGCAACAGGAGGCACGTTGCTAAGCGACTAATTGAGCAGATGGGCTTGCCTGTCGCTGAGCTGATCGAGAGGTCCGGATTGGCTGGGGGGTATGCCCGGCGCTACGGCTTGAGGCGACTGCACCGCCATGCTACACAGAAGGGTGCTTTGTTGACATCAAGGAGGAGAGCGTCCGCTCTGTAGGATTATCAACACGAAACCCTTCCACTGCAAGATGGTACTCATGAAGGCATTGCCAGGCGAGGCCATTTGAAAAGGTTGTTTGAAGAGGCAGGAGTTGCCATGAGAATGCCGAGACTAGGAGCCCAGAAGTAGGTCAGTTTAGGGGACGTTGATCCCAGACAGTGTAGAGAGGGTTCACATAGAGTAGTAGGTTCCTGGAGCAGGACGTTCCTTTTAGTGGGACTAGCGCTCGCCATTTGTGTGGCAAACTTTTATTTTTAGCTTTGTTTTGTTTTGTTTTCTTTATTAAATGTGACAGCACCTAGTGTCAGCACTTGTGTTGATAATAAATCTGCGCGCCTGAGTAGCGTGTCAACACCAAATGCTCTGTGTCTGCCTCATTGTTGTTCAGTGACAACCAACACATGTAACATCACCCTGTTACATGGTGGTATTTAGATTGAATGGTATGTTAGATTGAATGTCAGAACCCCCCCCCCCCCCCCCATGTCTTTTTTCATTGATGCTTCCTCTCCTGCTACTCGCTTATATACATTTCAGGTCCATTAACACCTTACACTCAACAAAGTCGATGAAACAACGTGTTAAACAAAAGCATAGCATGCATTCATGACAGCTTCCAGCATTCACTAACAACAGAACCAGCCACTGTCACTACAATTTACTTTTTACGGAAATACAATGGGTATCAAATGGCTTTCTCATGAATACTTTGAAACATGTAAACTTTTTCAAAATATATGTAAAATGATGCAGTATAACGAAAACATTTTTTAACCAGTTCATTTTTAATATCAATACAGTGCTCCCTTTAAACTTATATAAGGCAGTATGGTTGTGGCTCCCATTTGCCCCATAATGCCATTACACTAGCACTTTGGAACTCAAATTGCACAGTCTATAACCCTATACCTATAGCTCCCAACCACAGCGTTATAAAGGGGCAAGGATCGTCTTCCTATTCATTTCAACAGGCTATATGATGTCCTAACCATGGCGATATCTTAGGACCTATTTTTGTTGGTGGTTTTAAATTTAAATTTACCTTAAAGCCACTGTATAATAGCAGCGTGTGTGGCATTATGGGATATCTATCTTCTCGGGCAGTTGACAGAGCAAAATAAATCAATGAAATTTCCTCAAAATCCACTTACCAAGTTTTGAAAATCAGGTCCTTATGGCCAGAACTATCAATGTCTTTCCAAAATGGAATTTGCACCATATATTTGTTGAAGGAAAATCAAACTTACATAAACCCTTGAGTTTATTATACTTTCACCAAAAATGGACCACCATTTATCAAGGTCTTTACACCAATTGGCTTTTTTTCCTTATAAATAAATAAAAGTAACCTTTAAGTAATACCTACCCCACATACTGTCAGAATCATTAAATAAAATATGTTAGTCCTTCATAAATGATGTTTTTGTAATGCATATCTTTGTATGCATGAAAACATTACGAATGAGAGGAGGCTATTCTTCCCAGCAGTTTTCGTCCTAGCAACTGATTGATTCCAGAACTTTGTCAAGCCAGGTCTTAAAGGACCTTGATAAACTAGTTAGAATGTGTTCCCCAAAGCTAAATTCTATTTCATTATGTATTTGAGTTATCTTCAATTTTGGTCAAAAAGTAGCAGAGAACTAATACAATTTAACTTTAAAATATATTGTTGTAGGAAAAAGGTTCACCTTTATTAAAACATGCAGGCAAAACTCAGAGTCAGAATCTGGATAGAACAAATCCCGCTAAAAACACAGGGGGATCCTGGATACAAAGGCTTAATCTGTCAATCTGTGTGCCGAGCTAAGTATCTTTCACTAGGTCTGTCAAGCTATCTGTCTAATCTTTGTGTGATCTATCTGTTCCTCTGTGTGGGCCATTAGACTCGGACATGTAGCTGGCTGCTCTCTCCCCTATCTGTCATCTACCCTTATCTGGGCCCATCCTGTATGTTTGTTTATTGTGCCTCTCATTCTTTATAAGTTTTTCTAAGACCTGTATGTGTTAAAGCCTTGACACCAAGAAGCCTTCCATGTAGGTGGCATATTAGCCCTGATTGAATATGTGTGCTACTGTCTATAGACACATTAATTCCTAATTGTTTTTGACAGTGTGGGAAATTGTCACTCAACCTAATCAACCTTTAGCCTCTACAAAACAAAGTGCCTCTGTCTTTCTTCTCTGCTTTTGTGCAGGTGGTACATGGGTTTAGCAGGTGTCCAGCAGCCTGTACAATAGTAATTATTCTTCAAATAATGCAGTTTTCAGACCCATAGCTTTGTACAGTGTGGCACAGGGTATTGATGTTTTGTACTATATTTAAAGCCAGAGCCTTCTACATTAACGGATCCTACCTCTTCACTTCTTGATGCAGTTGGCCAACTATGTTTTATGTCCTTTACTAATACACTGCTAAAATGTACCTTCATAAACAGTTTGACAGGTTATTCAATTGGAATTATTAACTGCATAACAATGGGCTCAAGAGATGTTTAAAGAATGCTTTTTTAATGAATGAAATGAGTTTGATATTTAGGAAACTTCTTTACTGTTAATGAAACCATCAATAGTCAAGAACAGCTTATTAAACGTTTTATTCATAAAGACAGACTAGAAATAACTCATGATTTAATGCCTTGGGAATAGAGCTTGATAAGTTGAGAAATAATTCACTGTTTTTGAGAGGAATGAGAAACTGTGGATTATTTGACCATACAAGTAAAAGATAAAATGACATAATACAACCCCCCCACCTTAAATTACATACAGTAAAACTGTAAAACAAGTTATTTGAATTATCACTTTAAAAAGCAGTGATACAAAATAAGTAGTTTAAGAATAAAAATATAAAATAAATATTAAAAACATATTTTAATATAAGCTAAATTATAAAAATATGTATTAACCTTAATTTAAAAGCTGCAATGGATGGTGCATCTCTTACAAATCGTGGCAGATCATTCCACAACTTTGGTGCTCTAAAGCTGAACTCTCTGACACCTGCCTTATTTCTCTGTATCCATGAAATACCAAGTAAAACGTCACCCTGTGATCTAAAAGAGTGATTAGATACATATGGGGTCAGCAAATCTTTTAGATATAAGGCAGCAAGGCCATTTAAAGCTGTATAAATTAAAAACAGAATCTTTATAAAAATAATTTCTAACCCCACAGGACCAGGTGCTTGTTCTACCATTCAGCTTATGTTGTTTGGAGAACACTCCTTAAAATGATCTGTGTTTAAATCTTTTAAGTCAAGTTGATATTCTTCAGATAATAATAGCGCCCACAGGCATTAAGAATGTTGCAAGCAAATAGTTGTTCCACCGCAGACATGCATCACATTCACTAAATGTAGAATCACATCGAAAAAAACAAACTGCCTAACTGAACACAACCTAGCAAAACCATTTAACCATGAAGGCCTGCACATTAAAGAACTGTAACAAATACACTTTAGAAACTAGTATCAGAACAGCACCCTTTGAGAGCATTTGTTATAATCACATGTACTGCAACCTACATGTTTAATTTGTTTTGTAGTTTTTGTTTTGTATGCTCATATAGTTTTTATTTGTTTATATATTGTCTAAGTACAGTATAACCTTTTCATTAAATATATGTGTAGTTTTACCAGAGAAGTTTGCAAACTTTTCTGCTGACACCAACCTTTGTGGATTCCCACCGTCTTCAGACTCCAATAGACTACAGATGGCTTTTCATTGATTTAGAATCCGTTGCACAAGTTTCTCTGATCAATTAAAGTTGTTGCTGTTGGATTATTTTAATAAAATAATCTATATGACAAGTGGAATCTCTCATCGATTAGCGTTCGCTGTAATAAACAATAGCGGCCGTTAGGGTATACATATTCACAAAGAATCCAACGGCAGTATAAAGACAGCAGCCTGTCGTCAAGTGGAATGACTCATTGAGCTGAAGTCATTACTGACTGTTGATAGGTCTCAAATGTGCAGTTTTTAAAAACATGTTACAGCACAAAATATGATAAAATAAATAAAATATGATAGCTGGTACAACTTTAGCTTTTAGTACTACGTTGTCAGCTTTTTAGTTCTCTGTTTCCATGCCCTATACACTTAATTTCACCTGAAAACATGTCAGTAAGGGAAGCAGCTGGTTGGTTAATGACAGGAAAGACTGTTGAAGGGGTGGGTACAGTTTCACCCTCCAGGTGATCAAGCAATTGCAACAGGATCTGAAAATACAGAGATATCCTATTAGTATAGTACCAGAAATCATGTTTTAAAATAAGAAATAGGTTTCTTTCAAAACTGCACATCTGAGACCTATATGAAAATGGAAGGGTATGTATTGGATCTCCTCCTCATGTCTTAAAGGTTAATAATTCTGATATCTGCATAAAATACATATTTACTATACCTCTCCACTGCAGAGCTGGCTCTTTAGTTTGATGGTAAGACGTTTGTCTTTGGACCATATAGTTTAATGCATAGAATCATGTGCACAGTTAAGAACATAAGAACATAAGAAAATTTACAAACGAGAGGAGGCCATTCAGCCCATCTTGCTCGTTTGGTTGTTAGTAGCTTATTGATCCCAGAATCTCATCAAGCAGCTTCTTGAAGGATCCCAGGGTGTCAGCTTCAACAACATTACTGGGGAGTTGGTTCCAGACCCTCACAATTCTCTGTGTTAAAAAGTGCCTCCTATTTTCTGTTCTGAATGCCCCTTTATCTAATCTCCAGGTCAAAAAAGTCCCCTGGGTTGACATTGTCTATACCTTTTAGGATTTGAATGTTTGAATCAGAATTCTGGTTGCTCTTCTTTGCACTCTTTCTAGAGCAGCAATATCCTTTTTGTAACAAGGTGACCAGAACTGAACACAATATTCTAGGTGAGGTCTTAATAATGCATTGTAAAGTTTTAACATTACTTCCCTTGATTTAAATTCAACACTTCTCACAATATATCCGAGCATCTTGTTGGCCTTTTTTATAGCTTCCCCACATTGTCTAGATGAAGACATTTCTGAGTCAACATAAACTCCTAGGGGTATGGGGGGCATGTTTGTTGTAACAATTAACATACCTCAACATACGGGAGGTAAAAGCTATCTTATCAAGGGGGTAGGGAGTAATATGCATAATGCTATACCACCATTTTAGAGTGCTTGTCCTGCCTGTCAATCTATAAGCTAAAAGAAAACTGCAGTCAGTCTGTATGTCTGGGTGGTCCTGACCTGCAATTCAAAAGAGAAACTGTGGTTTGATAGTCAAGTATATCTAGTAACATGACATTTTATATATTAATCTGGCTATTGGGTGACATGCAGTAATTTAATACAAAATATTTACAAGTTTAAGAAGGTTTTATCTTTAATAATCCAGAAAACATTGTCACTATCGGTATTTGGGATAATAAAATTACCATTTGGGAAATCAATTTTTTACATGTATAATATTTTCAAAGCTTTTATTAGGTCTTTAACTAGTGGACCAAACAACTGGGTGATAGAATTCAAGGGGCTATATTTTAATTATCTAAAGTTTAGATTCTAAACTATGGAGCGCCATTTGTGCCATAACGTCAATTCATCAGTTCATTCGTCAATTTGTCAACTAATTCATCAATTTGTGCATAAATTCATAGATTCATTTGTCAATTCGTCCATCAATTCAGAAATTAATTTGGCAATTAATCCATATGAAAGGCTTAAGTGGCTTTTGGGTGAATCGATTGCTCCACGATTGAACTGTGAATTAATGAATTGAAATGTGAATTGCCAACTGTCAATCTCACACTGTGCCAAAAAGCCGTAACCATTTCTAGCCAATTGAAGCAGGTACTAAAATTGCAACCAATGAGAATCTAGTCTAAAGCAAAACGGCTTCAGCCAATAACCTTACAGTTTACTAGAAAAGGAGTTTCAATCACCCTAGCCACCAGCAATATATATATATACAGGTTGCTCTTTTCACTGGAAAAAGGCATTTTTAAAGTGAAAACCTGGTGAAATGCCTTTGTAGTCCAGGGCCTCACATTCCTCACCTGATTCAGCATTCACTGACTGCAATAATACCCAGGCCTAAAATAGCACGTGGGTGGTTACTGCTTCCAGGTCTAATAAACAAGGCTTTCACACATTTTCTTACCTCTTAAGTCTTAACTGCATTTTTACTGCAAGTCCTTTTTTGTTTTTTCTTTGGCACAGCAGACAGACTAGACACTTCTTTCTACTGTACACTGTATGTTATTGGAACTTTTTATTGGATCCTTACAATGGGTAATCCATCACTGTACCATATTAGCACCAGAACAATACTTGATTAAAAACTGGAGTAAACACTTTGAAAATGTGGCATGAAACCCTTGATCATGATCATTTTGTAATTGTTCTACTTTTCCCATGGTTTTCTATGCATTTTCTGTGGTTTGGCATGTTTTTATAATATGCTTATTGTTCGTTTCTCATACTGATAGCTCTAATTTTGTATTTGACAGCCATGGTGGGGGATGTATGTCACTGACATGCCTGTTTGAAGAGATTTTAACATGCTAGACCAACTGAGTTGCAACATCTCGTAGGATTGAAGACCAGTGTGAATGAACCAGATTTGCACCTGGTAATCCCTTGTCGTACCATGGTACCATCTCAGCACCAGAGTGCTGCTGCCTCAAGACTACTCTGCATTATGTTCCGGATTCTTTGTGTTGCCATTACTGATTATATCAGTTCAGCTTGGGTTTCTGTAGAGTAATACTCTGGTATACATGTGATATCCCAAAGGTGAGTAAAACTGCTGAAGCCTATTGCCGGCACCATAGAGCACAGATGCGTATAACCAGTAATACAAAAGCAGATGTAATCTACAGCAGCAGATCACAAGAGGGCGCTAGCTCTTACTTATATAAAGAAACTAATCTTGCCCGTGTTGCTTATGTCTATGGCAACAGGTTAGAACTGAAGAGTGGCTCCTGAACTCGGGTAAAAGGACCTTAACACACATAAAAACATGTGATTAATTTCAAAATAATGGCAAACGTTATCAAAAGTTCTGTCAGAAAAGGCAATTAGAAGCTACTTAAGCTTTCGTAATTAAAATCCCAAATGGGTAAAAAGTCAAATTTGTCAAAATCCATGTATCTTTTATGAAAACACTGATTTCAATGCAGGCAAAAAATTTAAGTGCTTTGAATTTGCAGCCAGTTCACTGTAACTCCAGTACACTGCCCTGCTTTGTGCAAGCGCAATATCTTATCTAGATAGGACAGATCCTGCTGAGGTCTTGAGATAACTATGCCAATTACTGAACCTGAAAAGTCAGAGAATTGACTCTGATTAAACACACAGGGCTTGGGGCAGCCATTGTCGGCAGGTATTCTTGTTCAAACAGTTAGTCATCTGTGTTTTATTGCTGACAAACAGAAAAGTTATCTGTTAATGATGAAAAGATTTTTTCTTATTCTTTTCTCTCCAGCCAGCAATTCAATATGTTATTATCAGGGCTATGTTTCAGGCTTTGCATGTGGTCCTGTATCAGTGCCATTGAAGTGCACTTCATTGTTAATCTAATTGTTTCTGTTTGAAACTGTCGACAATATATTTTTCGCAGTTACTAATTATTTTGTGCAATTTCCTTTCATTTGACTTTTTTATGTGTCTAGGATGGCACCTTTTGATCTTTTAATTGATTAATTTTCCAATTCAACTGAAAAACTGTGGATAGTTAGTAAACTTTGCATTTGTCAGTCACTGAACCCATGGCAGGTAACAGCTTGTTTTCCACGCGGAAAACCAATCAATCATAGTATTCAAAACATGTTTTTATAACCCTCTATGAAACCAAAAGACATTTAATACTAAACACAGACTCTCTCTCTCTCTCTCTCTCTCTCTCTCTCTCTCTCTCTCTCTCTCTGTCTATACATATATATAAACAACAAAACAAACAAACACCATATTTGGTTATTGTAAGAAGAACCACTTAGAATGATTGCAAAGATGGTGATACTTTTCCATGATTAATTAGGGGGTTACGGGTGACTGAGCTCGGGGGGTACCATGTTATACCTGGGTGTATAGGCTAGGTGACAGGCAGTGATGCCATCTGCTATCTTCAGGACAGCTCAAGGGCAGGGGGTCGGGAGGACATTGACATGTAACAGGGATGTGGACCCTATGGGCCTGTTTGTATGCAGATTGAGAGTTAAATTATAAAATAAAATGTTAGCTACACAATACCAGGCTTTGTAATATCACGTGTTGGGGACATGTCCATCTAACTACATTAGGTTAAACTGTAGGAAATGCTTTGTTTGTATCAGTTATTAATTGCTGTCATAAAAACTGAACAGTACATTTCTTGGCTAGACCTACAGGCTCTGTAAATTTGAATGTGTGATCCTAGTCCTTGGTTTAACTATTAACAAACTTGTAACCCCCCAGGATAATAATCTATTTGTTTTGCTCAGCACTTTAGTCAGAAATTCCTATAAGAGACACAAGCATATTTATCAAAGTGGAATGATTAGATATCGGTGAAAAGGATTAGAGTCAACAGTGTGGCAGGTGCGGTGCGTTTTACACCTGCAACTGTCTCTTCCCTTGTACTTTTACAGATAACAAACTTAATAGCTGCATTTAAGTTGTCTTCTAATTTAACTTCCAATTTAGTGCAGTGTACAGTTTGCCACTTTTAGAAAACTAAAACTTGGAAGCTGTAAGCTAAGTAAAAGTTAACCCAAGTCACCACTTCAAATTTAGCACAGAGGGTAGGATGAGAGGTCATAGGAAGCTGAGTTAAAGTTCAGAACAGAAGGTAGGAAGCATTATTTTACAATGTTGTAAATGCATGTCATAGTTCACTAGGTAAACAATAAACAATTCCATTGTGCCCTATTAGATACCATTAGTGTGCTAGACTGGGACAAGCCTTCTTGGACTTCTCATTCACTTCCTATTTTTTTTATCTTCTTCCTGTAGCTCCAAAAATGATTGACAGTTATCCTGTTGGGGTTATTTTCAAAAAAGTGCTCCATTTCACTTTCAAAATCTTTTATTTGGATTTTAGTCCATTGTCGTTTTCCATGAAAAGAAGGAAAAGATTGATAACAAGAATACTGTTAAGTGGTTCAGGTAGCTAATTGTAATGCCACCACTTGAATTGACTTTGCAGTTGAATGGAATTCCAAGGAAAAATCTTTTGTAGCAAAATTTTGCTTTTTTGGATGAGGAAAATAAGTTAAGAAAAAGATGTCTACAAAGACTTTCTCCAAACGTAACGACTATTAGTGTGACCAAATAGCTCGATTTTTTTCATCACTCCACAAAACCTTTGACCAGAACTCATATCCATCATTCAAATGCCATTTGCAAAATTTAAGCGATTGTCCTTGTGACATTTTTCCTTGGCCTGCGACCATTGAGACCTTCACCATGCAATACTCGACCTATGGTTGAAATGGAAACCCTAGTCCCACTTGCAGCCAGTTCACTTTGAATATTATTGGCAGTCGGTCTCAGATTGTTATTAACCTTCCTCACAATTCTTCTACTTGTTCTTGGTGAAAGAACCTTCTTTCTTCCACACCGAGGGAGCGTTGTGACAGTACCATGAGTCTTGTACTTCTTGATAATAGAAACAATAGTTGAAATTGGGATACTCATATGCTTGGAAATCTTATTGTATCCTTCTCCATCTTTATGACAATAAATACTTTTCTGCCTAAGGTCTTCAGATAGCTCTTTACTTTTTCCCATATTGACTTATTGGGGAAATTCACAAAAGCAAAGCTTTTACTGCAAAAGATTTCTCCTAAAATTCTTTGTTTTCGAGAAATTTCTAGAAATTATAAATTTCCATTGGAGTATGTAAATGTTTGACTACAACTGTCTATATATAAGCCAAGCTTAAACTGGTTAAAAATGGTGTAAATAACTTTTCTAATGAATGTATTTATTAAACCAACATTATTCCAAATATATATATATATATATATATATATATATATATATATATATATATATATATTATATATATATTATATATATATTTTATATATATATTTTATATAATACATGGATGAAGGCTATATTTGCATCTTGAGCCATTTGAAAAAAAAGACCACAGTAGTGTAATACCACACTAGTGTATATACTTGAACTTTGACCCATTCGACTCCTCGAGACCATCGAGACCATCACTTTCACTTCAGACACGAAATGTCTTGTTTTCAATCACTCGACAACACCGACACTACAGAAATGTTCATTAATGATGAACAAAATGAGAATATGTTAAAAAATAATGATGTACAGCTGGTACATTCGTATCTCAGAGAAACTGGAGAGGAACGGGAAATTAAAACAAGGTAAAAGCAATTATCCAAATAAAGCTGAAGCACTAACGGATAACGACATAGAATGTCTGTACAGCACTGAAACACGACATTTAAAAAAAACTGTACTGCTGAACCTCATCTTCTTTAATATCAGCATCACAAGGGTATCCATGTATTATAAAAAAATAATAGATGGGCCTCTTCAGTGACTTAAAGGAAAACTATTCCCTCTAGCGTTTCTGTGACATCATAAATTACGAGACCGATTGTGTTATAATACATTATTTATTAAAAACTCAATTGTTTTCAATTGTTGATTGAAATGTTATGTATTATTATTTGATGGTAATGCTTGATTAAAAAGCTTTTAAAAACTTGCACAAGGCGGAGAAAACTAATATTTACTTTTACTCCATGGCGTAAATGATTATGTACTTACAGCAGGCAGTCATCAGGATTCTTTTCCTTGGTTCAAACCTGAAGTGTGCCCTCCTTTATCTGGGATGCTATCTTTTGCCCTGACTAATGCATGTTTACTTTAAAACTCATTGAGCTGGGAAATTAGAAATACTATTCAAAATGATTGCAGTAATTATTAACTGCCTTGTATAATCCTAATGTTTGCATTTCAATTAAGAAAATAATTAGGCTGTTTTTAGGGAAGTTAACTACAGAAAATGTAGAAGAACGACACCATGGCCTCTATTCAAAGTGTCTGTGTTAACAAAACAGCATTGGATGACTTATTTGGAACATAGAAAAATGTCAAGTTTTAATTAGACCAATTAAATTAAACAACAAAGCTCCCTTCTCTTTCGCTACAACAGAGAAAGTGATGCATGCTTTCGTAACATCTAGAATTGATTATTGCGATGCCCTGGTTTCTGGTATTCCAAGCTATGTTTTATCCCAATTGCAGCTTGTGCAAAATGATGCTGCCAGGGTTTCAACAACAACAAAAAAATCATGATGACATTATACCTGTGTTAGCAGCCCTACACTGGCTTCCTGTGTGGTTCAGGATTGATTTTAAGGTTCTGCTTATAACTTATAAAGCCTTAAATGGGTTGGCTGCGTCTTATTTAAATGATCGTTTAGTCCCATATGTTCCTAGACGGCCACTCCGATCTCAGGATGCTGGGTTGCTTAATATGGAATGATCTGCCTAGTACTTTAAGGGAAGCACCATCGGTTGCAGCTTTTAAAACCAGACTAAAGACACATTTTATAATCTTAAAATTATTGTGTTCTTCTTTCTCTTGTTTTTGTTTCTTTTATTGTCTTATGTTTTGACTGTTTTATTGTATTTACTGCGTTTATTGTATTCTCTGCTTTTTATTGCTTTTTGTTACTCCTTTTGTAGCTGTCAGTATACAGTTTTGTCCATGCAAAGCCCTTTTCGGCAATGTATTGGTAAAGGCGCTATATTAAATAAATTGATTGACTGATTGATTGATTGATTGATTTATGTGATTGTGAAGGAATTGTGAAGCCTTTCGGTTTCAGGTGGATGGAAGTGCAGTTGTGGTTGCAATCCATTAAGAAATACAGTGCTCACCTGTTATAACACGCCTCGTTATAGTGCTGAATCGGTTATAACACGGTAGGGTCGTGGCTCCCATTTGCTCCATAATGCCATTACTGTAGCCATTTTATACTCGTTATAAGGTGGAACACAAATAGCACGGTCTTGTAACTATGGCTCCCCACTATAGCGTTATAAAGGGTGAGCACTGTACATGACATTTTAAAACATGAATAAATAGTTTTAAAAAATTCAAGCTGTTTTAAAATATAGTGCACAAACAGCAATACAGTACATGACTGATTTTTTAAAGCTGCGACTTATTGACCTATTTAACTATTTTTACCTTTAGTATGTTAAATACTCTCTAATATGAACTTTATTGGGTGAATTTTTTCATTTTTGAAGAAATTGTGAAAATGACAATTTGGAGTAAAGAGCTTCTGTACAATTTACAGAACTAAGTGGTCACCTGCTCTTGCCAGCCAGTTAACACTAGAACTCCATTCAATTAGCATGAATGGCAGAAACACATTGAATACGCAGCCACACATCTGCAGACTCTTTAATGACCAGTTAATACAGGTTTCACTGTATTTCAACCACTTTTCACAACAGCGCCTGTGGCAAGCTAGTCTAGCTCTGTTTACCTGAAAGATGATTTTAACTGCAACATCTTCAAGAACCAGTCTAACCTGTTCCATAGCAGAACCCCCAATGGCCCACCTGTTGCTAATCTGCAAGCTTCTCCTCCCCGTGTGCCAGTTGACAGTTAGCTGCAGTTCACTAGATAATAGCTTTTCTGATTAAGTCAGAGGAATTCCTTCGCTTTTTGTATCCCTCTTTGCAGAACAATTATCATGGCTTTTTGCTTTAGTGCAAAAGTTTCACCACTTTTTCCAAATGGAAAAACTACAATGAAATCATTTAAAATGTTGATTTCAATGCATGTACAATTGGTACCTGGCTGACCAAGCTATCTAGTTATACAGTTAGGCTCCCGGTTCAAATCCCACCTCAGCCACTGACTCATTGTGTGACCCTGAGCAAGTTACTTAACCTCCTTGTGCTCCGTCTTTCCGGTGAGACGTAATTGTAAGTGACTCTGCAGCTGATGCATAGTTCACACACCCTAGTCTCTGTAAGTCGCCTTGGATAAAGGTGTCTGCTAAATAAACAAATAATAATAATAATAATAATAATAATAATAATAATAATAATAATAATAATAATAATATGAAGTAGCATAGGCCCTGAAGGTTAATCTGGAGCAATGGAAGACGTGTTATAGACCAGCGATATTAGACCAGATTACCCATTCCCTCAGCTTTCCAATCTACTGTTCCAAATATCAGCTAACGGAAGTGGTTCGTAAGAATACAACTTGCAGTCATCACAATAGCAAAAAGAATGTGGATTTCAGTTGAATTTTAAACCTGGCCTCCTGATACGCACACATCAACAGTGGAGCAGTGTCGGTTTCACCAGTGACGGTTCCCTTCTGGGGCTGATGCAACACTATAATACAATCTGCTATTTGTGGACCAGAATCAGTGAAGCATCGTCACTGATACAAAGTGTAAAATCTGCCGATTTGCCTGCTGTAGCTCAATGTATTTCTTTACTATTAGTATCGATTTGGAGTTGAGAATCGTACATCGTTTTATACACATTTTGTGTATGCAGACCTGGTGAGCACCACTGACACTGAAGCACTGTTTCTGCTGTGTATTTCGGCTGGGCCTCTAGTAATAAAAAGGCCCTGCCTTTATAAAATATCAATCTCATATCGGCCCAGAAGAATTGAATTTCTAATTTACAGAATGGAAACCCCCACAGTAAAACTGGAGAACACTAAGGAGGTTCTGTATAAGGGTGAACATACTTCACATTTTTAAGCGGTTACTAACAACACATTAATCTAAATGGTGATACCCTCTGTTCCTTTCCATGAGTAAATACGATAGAAATATGTACAGTTAACTGGAACCTGTGATAGCCAAGTTAGGGTAAATAGAAGTGTGATAAAGTAAAGCGGAACTTGCTGCTCATAGCGGTTTATACCACTGCAGTTTATCCAGCACTAAACCAACAAGATATGATTTAACCCGGGCTGCTGACTGTAGCTGATAGGCTGATATAAAAATTAATGTTTGCTCCCTTGCACACTTCAAAAACCACTGCATTGTTTTCCGTGATTTTCAGTTAGATAAAGGAATACAAATGCACATTAAAGAAGTGTGTTTGCCTGTGTAGGACAAACATTGAATCTAAGCAGGTGTGCGCGTGTGTGTGTTTGCAGAAGGAATATTCTCAATGTTCTGGTTTAAAGATTTGTATGTAGATTAACCCTTTGAACCCTTTAGTGGGAGCTCTGATGCCAATGGCAGTATTCCTTTGTTAACATGCTGTGACATCATTGCCCTTCTCAATGTGGGTGCCGTAGCTTCTGTGTTGCTGCTAGTGTACTGATTTAAAATAATGGCTTTTGCATTAGTTGGTGAATGTTGTCATTGTTGCTTAATCAATGCAGGCAATGGTTTCTTGTTACTTTCCCGTTACCTTTTTATGGTATTTGCAATCGCTCTGATTCATTAATAGTGCCGTTGCTCAAATATTGAGTCTACTTTTATTGTACATTCTAGCAAAGTGGTTTGATTAATTGTGATTGGATTTCCATGGCTACCTGTAGCATCTCTAGAATATTTACAACCTTGTTAAACAGTTTTGTTATATATATATATATATATATATATATATATATATATATATATATATATAGAGAGAGAGAGAGAGAGAGAGAGAGAGAGAGAGAGAGAGAGAGAGAGAGAAAGAGAGAGAGAGTTAGATGTACAATATAATATAATAAAGTAACAAAATAATTTCACTTCACAGGTCTCACATTTTGCTATATTAAAGATGAACACGCACACATAATATTTAACCCTTTGTGGTCCTATGTCGGACCTGGTCCGACATTGCAATTATTCCTATCTGGTACAATGTCGGACCCTGTCCGACATCATCAAAAAAACACAAAAAACAGGTTTCTAGATGTTTTTTCTCCAGAAAAAGCCAAGAAAACCATTCAATGGCCGAGTGGGAGCGACAGGAGCCGAGAGAAGTCGAAAAAAAAGGCGTATCTCATGAATAGTCATACTTGCCCCTGGCATCAGATAGGGGCGGTCATAAGGAAACAAGCTGGCTGATACTGAATCAGCGCACAGAGAATATCACAGACATTTGCAGAGCTTTTTTGAGATGTTATAGTAATAAAATAATGACTTGGATCGCATTATTGAGGAGTTTGGTGATAAAACGAGTGATCAGGAGATGATTGATCGGTATGTACAACTATTATTATTATTATTATTATTATTATTATTATTATTATTATTATTATTATTATTTATTTCTTAGCATAGGTGAAAGCTATAGTGAACGAAAGGGTGGGGCGGGGCTGGAGATGCCTAGTGAGTGCTTTGTTGATATGCAGGGCCTTTAAAACCGTTTGACTGTGGAAAAAAATACTTTTAAACAGCGCGTCTAAAATTAACTGTGCGTGTGAAAATAAATTGAACCTGACGCAACTGACACGCACTTAATAAATGAACTGCAAAGGGTTAACTTAAATGAAAATATGGGTAACACTTTATATTAAGGTGCTGCTTATTAATGTTTTATAAATGTTTTATAAATATATAATATATGCTTAATAACTATGTTACAGTGTGTTAATAAAGCATTATAGTTTATAACCATGCAATAACCATAGACAGAATTATGTTTTTATAAAGGGGACAGTTTTTTAAACGTAATTCTGTCTACGGCTATTGCATGGTTATAAACCATCTATAATACTTTATTAACATTATATAACAGTGTGACAGGTAGCTGAGTTGGTGATAGGGAAATAAAAGAGACCAGTCCCGATTTTCAATTATAATACTGTACGGCTTTATTTGGCCACAACAGAAATAATAATGGAGCCGGGATACACAACGATGTGTAACCCGGCAACCACAAAGCAAAAGGAACAGGGGGAACTTCACAAAAACCAAAAACAACGAAGAAGGTAAATAACCAAACAAAAACAATCATCCGTCCTTCCTCCTTCCCCCGAGGTAAAACAGGGCGGGACCAGCGCAGCACTTCCGGGTTCGCTCCTCCCGTCTCGCTCCAGAGTGTCCCGTTAGTGCTCTAATGAGTAGAATAAAAACAAGGAGGTTAACAGGGAACCTCTGGGCCACACAACCGTCCTTCTTATTTCCCTTCCCCTCTTTATTTGTACTCCGTTTGGTTTGTTACTGTTTTCTCTCTCTCTCTCTCTCTCTTGCTAAAGTCTAGTGCTATG
The DNA here is from genome assembly GCF_902713425.1 of Acipenser ruthenus. Lineage (NCBI taxonomy): Eukaryota > Metazoa > Chordata > Actinopteri > Acipenseriformes > Acipenseridae > Acipenser > Acipenser ruthenus. Next base: position 15,835,325 of record NC_081215.1, read on the forward strand.
AGCGCAGGAGCCTGGCACAGTTTTTGTTTAATGGTCTCAAACGCCCCCTGACACTCTTGATACTCTTCTGACCACTTGATTAAATTTGGCGCACATTTCTTAGTTAGGTCTACCAGGGGATTGACCACGGTGGCATACTCGGGGATAAAGCGGCAGTAATAACCAGCCAATCCCAATAGTAACCTCACCTGGGACTTGGTTTTGGGGATAGCCGCATCCACCAAAGTCTGGACTTTGGTGGCTACGGGTTTGACCCATCCATTCCCCATGATAAATCCTAAATACTGCGTTTCTGATTTAGCAAACGCACATTTCCTCAGGTTAGCTGTTAGCCGGGCAGCCCTTAGAGACTGAAGGATGGCTGTAAGTCGAATTACATGCTCTCTCCAGGTGGAGCTATATACATCGTCAATATAAGTTGCTGCATACTCACAATGGGGATGTAACACCTCGTCCATCAGTCTCTGAAAGGCGGCGGGCGCACCATGTAGCCCAAACGGCATGGTTTTAAAGGGATCTGCCAATATCCCTTCGTCAGGTCCAGAGTTGAGATGAACCTGGCCGTTCCCAGTTGGTCGAGGAGTTCGTCGATCCGAGGCATGGGGTAGGCGTCGAACTTGGCGATAGCATTGACCTTTCAAAAATCAACACAGAAGCGATTAGTGTCGTCCTTTTTGGCCACTATCACAATGGGACTGCACCACTCGCTTCTGGAAGGTTCAATGACCCCAAGTTCAAGCATCGCCCTCACCTCGTTCTGGACGCCACTCCGCCGGCTTTCTGGGATCCGGTAGGGCCTCTCCCGAACAGTGACCCCTGGCGGAGTAATAACAGCATATTTGGTAAGATTAGTTCTGCCGGGCACATCAGAAAACACATCCCCAAATTTCCCGATCAACTTACGCAATTCTACTCGCTGATCCGGAAGTAACTGTCCCCCCATTGAAATCTGGCTGGGGCTAGGGGCCTCTATACAGGGTCCTAAGTCATCCTCCATCTCGCCTGGGGCTATGAATAAGACCTCCCTTGCCTTCCAGGGCTTTAATAAATTGACGTGATAAATTTCTGTTTTATTTTGGCGATCGGGCTGTCTAATTTCATAATTCACTAATCCTACGGCCCGTATCACCTCATATGGCCCCTGCCATTTAGCACACAGTTTCGACTCCAATGACGGGAGAAGCAGCATTACTTTATCTCCTGGCCGAAAAGTTTGAATTCGTGCATTAGTATTGTAATGCTGCTGTTGCCGATGTTGAGCTGATCTAAGATTGTCTTGAGCCAATTGACCAATTAAATTGAGGCGATCCCGCAGTAGGAGCACATGCTGCACTACATTTTTAGAGGAGCCCTTGTGTTCTTCCCAACCTTCTCTCAACAGGTCAAGGATGCCCCGTGGCTGCTGGCCATACAGGAGCTCAAAGGGGGAAAATCCAGTCGAGCTCTGAGGCACCTCTCTCACTGCGAAAAGGAGATAAGGAAGAAGAGTAGCCCAATGTTTCTGCTCCTGACTCACAAACCGTCTCAACATTTGCTTCAAGGTTTGGTTAAAACGTTCCACCAGTCCATCCGTTTGGGGATGATAAACCGACGTCCTGATGGGACGTATTTTTAGAATTTCATAAACTTGCTGTAGCGTTTGATAAAAAGTTTGTTCCATGATCAGTTAATATTTCTTTTGGGATCCCTACTCTAGCCATAATCTGACTCAACTCTTTCGCAATTGCAGTGGCACTAGTGGACCGCAACGGAACTGCTTCTGGGTACCGCGTCGCATAATTCACCATTACTAATATGTGTGTGTACCCAGAATCAGAAGGCAGCACTGGCCCAACTATGTCCATTGCAACGCATTCAAAGGGAGTGGAGACAATGGGCAGTGGGACCAAAGGGGCGGGGCGCACTCGACCCGGCGCTACTCTCTGACATTCCGGGCAGGTAGCTACATATTTCGCCACCTCGGTGTAGAGCTCTGCCCAATAAAATCGAGCCAGCATCCTGTCCCTCGTTTTGTCACCACCAAGATGTCCTGCAAAGGGGACGTCATGATCCAGCCTCATGACCTCTGGTCGACAGGATGGGGAACCATCAACTGTTTGACAGGCTGTCCTGTGCCCGGGGCTGGGTTTACTCTATATAGCAAGTGCCCCTCTACAACGAAATGAGGATATACCAGCGTCCCAATGCCATCAACACCCTTACCCTCAATAGACCGGACCTGTTCCCAAGCGTGCACCAGTGTGGGGTCGTTGTTTTGCTCCCACACTAGGGCCACGCTTGAGGCCCACACGTCCGGGATATCGACGGGGGCTGGAGCAGTCTCTGCCCTTGAGGGTCCAGTAACCTCGCCCGCCCGGTCACACTGTGTCCCCACCCTCTTCGATTGGCGTTTGGGACCATCAGAACCTTCCCCCGCCAGTCCCCAGCCGTGTCTCATCGATGCGCCCTCCCACTTTTCCTTCCGTCTCTCCTTACGTGTTTTCCTAGGACGAAAAAGGGGAGAAAACAATTCGGCGTGGAAAGGAAAAATGGTACCAATTACTTCCTTTCCTCGGGAATCTGCCGTGTTTACACGTGTGGTCGAGGCTGCCGATACTTTTAGTAAATCCTTATATTGCGGCCAGTCTCGACCCAGAATAACTGGGTGTGGTAACTTCTCGGCCACCCCCACTACTAGGTGGCACTTTATCGGACCTATATACTTTTAGGGTGGGGTATGTCGCCGTATCCCCATGGATACAGGAGATCGCCACCTGGCCTTGTGGCTGCCATGACATACCCCCAAGGAGAGCTGTTCGAATCAGAGTTTGCTCACACCCTGTGTCCACTAATGCGTGGGTACTTACATTCCCCAGCGCCACATCAACAATACATGGGCCCTCCCGACCATTTCCCCATTTCTTACCCGTCTCAGACGCCAGGTGACACGCAGCCACATCGCATTCCATAGCGGCCGGGCAGTATCTCGCGATGTGTCCCGACTGCTGGCACCTGAAACAGATTGGAGGGGCAGAAGGTGAGGATGGTACGTATTTGGCCCGCTGTTGGTATGTCAGCGGGGCAGGGGGAGCCATTTTACCCCAGCTGGGGGCCAACCTCTGCCTCCATGGTAAGGGGGCTGGATGACCCGACAGGGCTGGTGAGTTGATGGGTCGGGGTCCGGGAGCGAGGTTCGGTGGTGGTCCTTTGGTAGAGGAGGTAACTCGTACTAGCCGGCGTCTTCATCAGTCATGGCCCGGTACGCTGCTTGCGCTTCTCCCATCAAGCAGGGGCCAAGTTGGCTTGCCCAGTACTCCCAGGGCCATGCTGCGGTGGTAGCCAGCCTTTCGAAGGCTACGAGATAGGCTTCTGGGTCATCCTCCACCGTCATCTTCTGAGCCCGGGCCTTCGGGGCCACCATCACAGGGCCGGTTGCTGCCGACGTCATTCTATTATTGAATTGTGGTTTGTCACACTTGAGAATTATTGTATTTCTTGTTCTTATTGTATGACTTATATTGTAACACTTGAATGTATTTGTATTTGCTTGCGATTGTAAGTCGCCCTGGATAAGGGCGTCTGCTAAGAAAGAAATAATAATAAAAATTCCCATCCCGACCCTTTCGATGAGGGCTGTGTACCGCTCCTCCCTCCTCCGTTCCTCAGCCTCCCTCCGGCTGTCCAACGCCTCCAGAATCGCCGATAAAGCAGTGGGGTCCATCCCACGAAGACACCACGTGTGACAGGTAGCTGAGTGGGTGATAGGGAAATAAAAGAGACCAGTCCCGATTTTCAATTATAATACTGTACGGCTTTATTTGGCCACAACAGAAATAATAATGGAGCCGGGATACACAACGATGTGTAACCCGGCAACCACAAAGCAAAAGGAACAGGGGGAACTTCACAAAAACCAAAAACAACGAAGAAGGTAAATTACCAAACAAAAACAATCGTCCGTCCTTCCTCCTTCCCCCGAGGTAAAACAGGGCGGGACCAGCGCAGCACTTCCGGGTTCACTCCTCCTGTCTCACTCCAGAGTCCCGTTAGTGCTCTAATGAGTAGAATAAAAACAAGGGGGTTAACAGGGAACCTCTGGGCCACACAACCGTCCTTCTTATTTCCCTTCCCCTCTTTATTTGTACTCCGTTTGGTTTGTTACTGTTTTCTCTCTCTCTCTCTCTCTCTCTCTCGCCGTCTCTCACCGTACCTTGCCAGAAGGAACAGAACCCCGGGCCACGCCCCCTTTTGTACGCTCCGTCCCGCTCCCATTGGGCAGCGCGGGCAACCGCCGTTGACCAATGCGCGATTGCCACAGCGCTCCCTGTCTGGGTTGATGACGTTGCGCACCGTGGACCCGCCCCCCTTCCAAGATGGCTGGCTTCCACCTCTCCTGGGGATGTCTGCTCCTCCTCCCCAGCACCCTCACCGGTCGGAAGGGAGATCTAAAACAAGAATTCACTCTCTCTTTGTCACAAACAGTTATTAAGCATCTATTATATATTTGTAAAACATTAATAAGCAGCACCTTAATATAAAGTGTTACCAAAATAGGTAGTATAAAACAGTGTTTGTTGACTATTTCTCAAACATGGGTAATTCATCTTCCCTGTTTCTAAAACATGGGTAATATGAATCGTAATGTGTTGATAGCATTTATTCTGCTTTTACATTTTTGTAAAATACCTATTTACTTTTTGGGATAATCTCAAAATACGACCCATCAGAATGTATTACCTTCTTTTTCCCATTGCATAAACAAGGGTAGCAGTTTCTGAAACCACAATACGACCCGTCAGAATTTATTTTTTCCCCCCATTGTAAAAACCCCCCAAAAACAGGGGTAGCAATTTCTGGTGGGGATGCAAATTGTGACATCTATAGATGTCAGATTTTGCTACCATTAGCAAATTCTGATGGCGAGACATATTGTGACGGTACACCGGCATTAGGATTTACTGGGCCCTGGTGCAAGGCTGTAAAGTAGACCCCATCCTCCCCCGCACAAACACACAAAAAAACATGATGCGCAACTGCAGCGCTAAACCTAAAGAAAACATTTTGAACATTGAAATGCATCAGCAGCAAAATTTGAATCAGTCAAAAAACATATTTTTTCTAACAAAACATATTCTATCGTTATTTTAAGATGACTGTGAACAAGACAGTAATCAGTCAAGTAACAGGATATCCACACATTTAAATCAGTTATGTAACAAGATTAATCAATTTGATTAATAGCTTGATTTAGTTAATATTGAAACATATTAATAGCTTCAAACTAGTCATAAAAACAAATGAATCATTGGCATAAATTGGATTTTTAGATAGTTAGTATGAAAATGTTTCTATAAAAATACATGTCTGAATCTCAAAACTTAGCCCATAGTGCAAATGTATTCAGTACAACTCATAAGTGAAAACAGCATATATTCATAAATGCTGTAGCTTAATGCAAAAAGTCCCCACAATAAGTTTGTTTCAGTTACTCAGCATATCCATATTGAACATTGGTATAGGTACCTAATTTGATTTCTTTTTTTATTAACTGCAATTAATAATAATAATAATAATAATAATAATAATAATAATAATAATAATAATAATAATAATACATTTCTCCTTTGTAAATAATGTAAAATAATAATACACAGTTTTCAATTACAAGTCTGTTTTCAATTTACAGTATAGCCACTACAGACAATCTCTCCTGTGACATTGTTGACCACAGGTAATTCTTTATCACAGACAGTTTACTGGAGGATCGCTCACCAGTAGCAACTTTGGAATTGTAACAGTGTTTGCAGTCCAATGTGGGTGTTGGGCAAACCTCTGCTAAGGTCTTTCTGAATCAGCTACTGTACCACTGAGAGTTCACATCATCAGGTCAGTACGGAAGAGCCCTAAGGTATGTGAGAAAATTAAAACTTGAATTAGTTGCATAGCACATAGGATCACGGGTAGCATGTAACTAAGAAAAAGGGGTAATTAAACATTGGTGGGGGGCGGGTTGTTATAAATGTGGGGAGATGGGGAGATACCCGGGGGTTGGTGGGGGTTATGCACGTGGGGGGACACTGGGTGGCGGTGTGGTTTGGGGACAAGGTCCAGTGGTCACTGTGAGAGGGGGGCGCTACTCTGTTATTTCTTTCTTTTCTCTGTTGTCAATCACATCAGTGTGATTGTTTCCAGGGAGTCCTTGTAAGTCTATTCAATTACACCTGTCTCGTCACATTGGTGTCAGTGGGATTGATGGAGCCCAGGATTAAGATGGACAGACAACAAAGTTCACGGTCCAAACAGATCTTTATATGTAATTCCTGGTCATTGCGACCATAAATAATCATCCTAGGCAATACACAGCAATGTGCATTGCACTGTTTTAAACAATGGGTTACAGTGCCGAAATAATAAACACAGTATAAACACACACAAAGACACACACGATCACAGTGAGTGCTAATGTGCAAGTGGTGAAATACAATTTATTTATGTACAGTTGTGATGTGTTGTCCGGGTTGGTTCTGGCCTTAAGTGAGCTCCCGGTACGTGTTAGCTGTCTAATAACAACAAACAAGTATAATTAGACACGATAAAACAAACAAACACTAAACACTCACTGTATGTCTTGGTTCTCCTTTTAGCGGTTCGCTCGCAACCATAACAAAGGAACAGAACGCTTAGCCACGTCCCCTTTTGTACCGTCAGTCACACCCGGTTGGTTAGCGAGTGCAACCGTTTCTCCTCCAGTCCACGGTTGCCACATCGCTTCCCTTCTGGGGCGATGACTTGATGTACCATGGCTCCGCACCCTTTCTAGATGGCTGACTTCCACCTTTCCCTGGAATAAACTGTCAGACCATCCAGTCCGGGGCACTCTGTTCCCTTTACACAGCACCCTCACAGGTCTCTGTCACAATTCCCCACCACAGTTGTTCATCACTTAATAATCTCAATACTTGTTAAAGCACACTGTAAACTTGTATACCCAAGTGACTGATATATAGTATTTCTTAATAAATTTTTATTACAATTCCCTGTTTGATTAATGCAAGGTAGGGATAGCATTTTTGCCTTTGGATAGATTCAATCCTGTATCTGTTCAGCAAGTAGAATTTACTGGCATCTTAATAAATGTGACTTAAGGCAATGTATTTTCACTTGTCACCACAAGCACAGCTTTAATGTGACCTATGGGGAGTTCACTACAGAGGAATGCAGTTAGTGAACATTGCTATATCTAGATAGCTCCGGAACAAGTTAACTCCCTCATTTTGACAAACTGCACCAGTCTTTCTCTGACAGAAAGTGTTTAGTGTTCATTTAAACAAACAGACAGTTGCCAATTTCAGACACACTTATTATTTTCTCTGAAGAGGGTAGTGTGGCCTCTTTTTCACAGCAACAACTGTATCAATGTCCCTTATCATTTTGCTGTGGACTATATTGTCACTTTGACTCCTGCCAACAAACTAAATGCACTTGTTGTGCTACAGGTGGTGTTAGGAGGAGCCTTTTAATCAGTGGTTAATTTGTGCCAGGGCTTGCTGGGGCTTAGCCCTGGCACCTCTGGGCTTGATGAGGCATAGCCCCAGCACCTCTTCAGCTATGAAAGTTAAAAATGTCATAAAATGTTTTGCTCTCAAATGCGTTTTCTTAATATTCTAAACACAGTTTTATTCATGCTCCAAGTTCCTGCATGCGCTAAACAGAGACAGTCCAATGCCATACAAATTTAATTACTTTACCATTTCAGTTACATGCCATGAAGATGACACTGGCTACGAAAGAAGGACTGCGACTCTATTGTCATTTTTTTTCACAAATAAGCTTACTTGACTGGAAAAAACGTCTTGAACGATACAAGCAAATTCATACACTACTTTGTTTGATTGAATGAGTAGTTCACAATAAGCTTCAATATGAAAGCTGAACATTAATTTCAGTAAACACATTTTTAATGAAAAATAAATATTGTAGCCTATTTCACTAAAGTGAAAACTGTCTTCTGTTATTTTTAAATAGCACTGCATCCGGTTATTACTACTGCTTAATAACAGGAACAGCATTTTATTCAGGGTTGGTGCTGAACTTAAACGTGTTCATGCCTGCCTGTACCCCTACCCCCACACAGGAACATTACCTGCTAACTTCACCTATTCAAAAAATATATAAAAACAATAATAATGGTCTGGTTCTCTTTTGCCTTTTTTGAATATAATTTAATTAGAGAATAAAAACAAACCAAGCTAACAGCTATCTAGCCTAAAACTGAATTATTATTATTATTATTATTATTATTATTATTATTATTACATACATAGGCGTCGTTCCCTGTCCACTATATAGTGGCTCTCAAAAGTATTCACCCCCCCCATTTTATTGTGTTACAACATTGAATCAAAATGGATTTAATTAGGAGTTTTTGCCACTGATCAACACAAAAAAGTCCATAATGTCAAAGTGAAAAATAAAATCTACAAATTGTTCTAAATTAACTACAAATATAAAACAGAAAATAATTGATTGCATAAGTATTCACCCCCTTTGCTATGACACACCTAAATAAGCTCTGGTGCAACCAATTGTCTTTAGAAGTCGCATAATTAGTTGAATGGAGTCCACCTGTGTGCAATTAAGGTGTTTCACATGATTTCAGGTTAAATACACCTGTCTCTGGGAGGTCCCACAGTTGATTAGTACATTTCCTAACAAAAACTACATCATGAAGGTGAAGGAACATTCAAAGCAAATCTGGAATAAGATTCTTCAAAAGCACCAATCAGGGGTAGGATATAAGAACATTTCCAAGGCATTGAATATCCCCCGGAGCACAGTAAAGTCCATTATTAAGAAATTGAGAGAATAAGGCACAACTGTGAATCTGTCTAGAACAGGCCGTCCTCAAAAACTGAGTATCAGGACGAGAAGGGCACTAGTCAGAGAGGCCACCAAGAGGCCTATGGCAACTCTAAAGGAGTTACAGTCTTCCACGGCTGAGCTGGGAGACACTGTGCATACGGCAACAATAGCCTGGGTGCTTCACAAAACTTGCCTTTATGGGAGAGTGGCAAAAAGAAAGCCATTGTTGAAAAAAACTCACATCAAATCTCAGCTAGAGTTTGCCAGAAGGCATGTGGGAGACTCTGAGACCAAGTGAAAGAAGATTCTATGGTCTGATGAGACTAAAATAGAGCTTTTTGGCCTCAATGCTAAGCGCTATGTTTGGCGCAAGCCTAACACCGCACATCATCCTGAGAACACCATCCCTACCGTGAAGCATGGTGAAGTCTGCAAGAGACCTGGGACTTGGGAGAAAATTCATCTTCCAGCAGGACAATGACCCCAAACATACAGCCAAAGCCACACTGGAGTTGCTTAAAAACAAAAAGGTCAATGCCCTGGAATGGCCCAGTCAAAGCCCGGACCTCAATCCAATTGAGAATATGTGGAAAGAGTTGAAAACTGCTGTTCACCAAAGGTCCCCATCCAACTTGACGGAGCTTGAGCAATTTTGCAAAGAAGAATGGGCAAAAATTGCAGTGTCCAGATGTGCAAAGCTGGTAGAGACTTATCCAAATAGACTCATGGCCCTAATTGCTGCCAAAGGTGCCGCTACCAAATATTGACTCAAGGGGGTGAATACTTATGCAATCAATTATCTTCTGTTTTGTATTTGTAATTAATTTAGAACAATCTGTAGATTTTATTTTTCACTTTGACATTATGGACTTTTTTGTGTTGATCAGTGGCAAAAACTCCTAATTTAAATACATTTTGATTCCATGTTGTAACACAATAAAATGTGGAAAAGTCCAAGGGGGGTGTGGCGGAGTGTCCCGCCCCTATTTATTATTATTTGTATTTTTGTTTGCGGCGCGGATAAAAGTGCCGCGTCTTTTGTTATTTTTTTTTATATTTATAATTTAAAAACCCCGTGAGGATGCATGACTGATCAGCTACTGATTATTTAACTAGCTGACAGTCATGCATCCTTACCAAACGCGTGCAGACTGTGGCCGAGGGGTAATAAGATAATTAACAGCTAGTTAACCCCTCGGCCAGAGTATAAGAACCTGCAACTGTCTGTGCTGCAGGGTTGAGTGTACAGAGAGGAGGTACGGGGAGATAGGGAGGAGACATATAAAAATTGCTAAAACATGCTGGATTAGCCAGCACGACACTTACTTGTTTGTCTGTTTATTCGTTTGGCCCTCATGCCCTTTGGTTTCTGTTTTGTTGTTTTGTTTATTTTTGTTTTGTTTATTAATAAAATCAGCTGAACGCCGTTGCGTTCAGTTTCACCCGCCCATCCATTGTTGTGATTCAGTTACTTCCTGGTCCGTGACATCACCACACCTCACCACTGCGAGCCAGCCTGCCACAGGGGGTGAATACTATAATGAAAGAGCGGGTGGCACGTGGCCCCTCTGCCCTACGAGTTACGTGCCTATGTATATAGGCATATTGATTTATTTTATTTTGTTGGTACTGCGGTTGCCTTTAATTTAATTTTTTTGCACATACTACTACTTTGTATATAATGTAGAATACGTGCTTATAATATGTACGCTTGTACGTACAATACTATTTCAAATAAACGTGTTATGGTTTTGAATGTGCGGTTCTTAAGAACGGTATTATTGTCATTGCTTGCGCCCCGGGGCCTCTTTCTTTACAAATTAAGCACTGCTTTTAGTGTTGCAACATAGTATGAGACAGCTAGGAATATTTAATAAATAGGATAATCTATAACATTCATGTGGTAGTTCTGAAGGGGGTTTACAGCTATCGTCATGAGTGAAGTTACAACGGCACCATATTCTGTTGATATACGAGTAGATCTTATGAAAATTAAGTTTTTTTTTGTTTGTTTGTTTTTTAATTGATCAAAGAATTGTGTTCCTTCATCAAGCTCTGCATCTTCTTATCAATGTAGTGTAATTTGGAACAGGAGAGATTCTAGTAGAAAAACTAAATCACTCTGTTTCACTGAAGTAATTTAATGCTAAAACTCTCAATTAGATTGAAGAATATCTTATAAGACACCAAAAAACAAAACAAAACCAAAAAAAAAACTGATATAAACTTAGCAAAAGGGGGAAATGCTTGTGAATAAGGACAGATTTGTAAGAAATTTTTTCTATGCTGAACTTACATTTACCATACTTCATTGGTCTGTGCTTTACTATAACAATACATACAGTTTGAACATGCACTTTGCTATAGTTTTACAGTGGAATCAAGTACACTTTAGAAGGGATGTAGTCAGGCAAGCTTCACCTGCATCATTACATGTAGCAAACACAGTGTCATTTGATATGTGAAGCTTTACAAATAGTAATTCACAGATTTTATATAGTATATAATCCTATGTAATAAGGAAATATGGTATCTGGTTTAAGACACATTATTAACAGATAAAGTGTTAATTGATGTTGTGTTGGTGATGTATTGTAGTAACATATTTCTTGAATCTATTGGTATCCAGGAAATGTACAACTCTTGGCAAATACATTCCCCCCACCTAATATAATTATACATTTAATTCATTTTGATTTTAAACAAGGATTTCATCTGTTTACTATTACAGAACCCAAAATGTGAAAAGAATGCTAATTGAATTATTTATATTTATTCATTTATTACATTATCACTTTAATTTCTGTTCCAAACCAATTATGCAGATTCTTCTTTCAAGAACCACTTGCTCAAAGCTAAATATTTAGACACTACTGAGTTTCTCATCCAATTGATTTTTTCATGGTACCATCTGTTCTGTGTATAAAGACCCTTAATGGAAATAAACAAAGGCTTTCTAGCAGTAAACTGACTCTAATACGTTATGGCCATGCATAGAGGTCCAGATTAAATAATGAATAATGAAGGCCTTCAGGCCTAGATGCCAACAATCATTTAAAAAAGTGTTTTAAATTTTAGATCAGCTATCTTTAGGAAGTGGATTCCACACAGCAAAAAGAACAGCCACCTAAAGTGTCTTGTTTAAACCCTGGACCAACCAAGAGGCCAGTTTTGGTTGTTCTAATCTAAGTTTGAATTATTTAGGGCAGGATAAGTAAGCAGCAAAATCTTAAACCAAAAAAAGCAAAAAAACGTTTTCATGCCAAGACAGGTGCAACTTTCATTGTCTTGGTTGCCTCCATTGCACAGCCCCTTATTTCAATATTGTATCTGTCTTGGTTGCCTCCATTGCACAGCCCCTAATTTCCCACCATAAAGGCCACGTTACCTCTAACAGGTTGATCAGGAGTGAATGCTCAGATCATTAATCTCTCTTGACAAAGATGACTTTGGACAAGTGACAGGTAGCTTCTATTACAAGCTGATTTTTGTTGGAATTGATTGAGTGATCAGAGTTGCAGGGCTAAGCTATGAAAATACAGGCAGACAGAAATCTATTACTTTTTATGTACAAAAACATCCTCTTTTGTCAAACCCTCCCATCTCCCACTTTTTTTTAAAGAAAGGCTGCAGCTGATGCTGTGTAACCCACAGGTTATCGATTCATTCACTGTAACTCATCCGTGATCCCAAAAGTATATATACGGTACATAAACTGGGGTCTAGTTGAAAGCGATTTGAAATCTGTCCCATTTGTTTCCATTGGCAGCAGAACGAAATCAGCATACACTCCTGACAGCTGGAGAATGGAGTGCAGACTAACAGAATTTGCTCCGGTTGCTCTGGTGCAGGAAGTGAGACAGATAATGTCCGTATACAAATTATGCACAGTGACGTCAGCTAAACTCAGGATTCCAAGAAAAAATAAAAATGAGTACAAGGCGGATGCAGCTTTTATATAACAGAAAATTCCATTGAATCCCTTTGGAATATGTAATGAGAGTGGCATCCCATTTACACAGAAGTGTGTGTAACATATTACAGAAATGTATATTATAAGTCACATCCTCATTGGAACCTGTTAGCAGCAACTACAGCTAGAATGGGCACGGATGCAATTCAAGCCCACTAAATCAAGGAGCATCTCTATAATTAAAGGCAAAGTAGTAGATAAACATTCTTCATTAATGGTGAGGCAATACCAACAGTGTCTGAGAAGCCAGTGAAGAGTCTTGGGAGATGGTACGACGGGGATCTAAAGGACACAGTTCGTGTGGGAGAAGTTAGACAACAAGCAGTGGAAGGGTTGAAGAGCATAGACAGCTGCGCTCTATCAGGTAAACTAAAACTCTGGTGCTTTCAGTTTGGTCTACTGCTGAGGTTGCTGTGGCCACTGACTGTGTACAAGGTTTCTTTGACAACAGTAGAGAAGCTGGAAGCTTTAATCAGTTCATACATCAGGAAATGGTTGGGAGTTCCACGCTGCCTCAGCAGAGTGGGACTTTATGGTAAAGGAATACTGCAGCTACCAGTCTCTGCTCTAACTGAGGAGTTTAAGTGCGCCAAGGTCAGACTGGAAATGACATTAGTAGAGTCATGCGACAAATGCGTAAGGGAGGCAGCACCTGTGTTGAAAACTGGAAGAAAGTGGGCGGCAAAGAAAGCTGTGGAAGATGCAAAGGCTGCCCTTCGAATTGGTGATATCATGGGGCAAGTTCAGCATGGAAGAGGGGGTCTTGGTTTCAGTTCAGCTCCTCCTACATGGCACAAGGAAGCCCCAGCTCAAAGGAGGAAGCTGGTAGTCAACGAGGTGCAAAAGCAGGAGGAGAGGATGAGGTGTATAAAGGCCATTTCCCAGGCCAAGCAGGGAGAATGGATGAGATGGGAGAGTGTGGAACAACGCAAGATTGGCTGGCAAGACCTATGGTCAATGGAACAGAGCAGGATCAGTTTCCTCATCAGGTCAACATATGATGTTCTCCCATCACCACAGAACCTAAACCTCTGGGTAGGAGAGGATCCCTCATGTCCTTTGTGTTCATCACCTGCAACATTAAGGCACATTTTGACAGGATGTAAGGTGGCTCTTAGCCAAGGACGGTTTACTTGGCGCCATGACCAGGTGCTGCGATGTTTGGCCTTAGCATTGGAAGACAAGCGTAACATGACCAATAAGTTGCCACCTGTTCCATCAAAACATTACACACAAAAGACAACATTCCTCTGCCCAGGAGAGCAACCACCAAGAAAAGGTGTTAAAACCAATCCTCGCCCAGGACAACTGGAAGCTGCTAGAGACTGGAAAATGCTGGCAGATGTTGGTCAACGGCTTATTTTTCCACCTGAGATTGCCACCACTAACCTTCGACCAGATATTGTCTTGTGGTCTGGATCAGCACGCCTTGTTCACCTGGTAGAGTTAACAGTGCCATGGGAGGATGCTGTAGATGAGGCGTATGAGAGGAAGAAACTGCGGTATGCTCAACTAGCCACTGAAGCGGAACAGCGAGGATGGAGAGTTCGGGTTTACCCAGTGGAAGTGGGTTGTCGAGGATTTGTGGCACACTCTACAACCCGGTTTCTCAGAGACGTCGGATTCAGTGGCCAAGAGTTGCGTCGCACAGTGAAGAACTTATCTGAAGCAGCAGAGAGGAGCAGCAACTGGCTGTGGTTGAGACGGAAAGATTCTGGCTGGGGATCTCAAGAACAATAGAAAGAAAGAAACGCTGATGTACAGGTAAGTAAGCTGGGCTGAGTTGAGTGGGGGATGGAGGGGGGTGATGCTGGGACGCCAGAATCACCGTCGAGCCCTCTTGAGGTGTCGTGGGCTAGTCGACGAAACACTGAGGATGGAAGGTGCCCACTTGAAAACCCCAGAGATGTACCCTACTTAGATCAGTCCAGACGGTTGTCATGCTGATGCGCTGGGGAGGCCGCACTGTGGTTGATCCCCGGAGCCAGCATCGCAGCCGTTGTGTGTGCTGATGCGCCAGGGAGGCAAAATAAGCTGATCCCTGGAGCCAGCATTACACTTCAGCCATTAACACCAGACAGAAGGATATCTACATCATCATATGGAAGGAAACGTAAATGGATGGAGACACATATGGATCACATTAGTTTACTGTAAAGCTACCTCTTAGTTGGCGCTTATCTTGGCGAGAGCCGAGTTCAAATCAGCATGAAGTTTTAACATCTACTCTCGTGTAATGGAAATCATGTAGATTTCACACTCAGAATGCCAATGACAAAGCATTCTAAACGTTTAAACCCCAACAGATTAAATACATCTATCAGCTTTCCGCCTGTTTTGTAATTATATATATTAATTTATAACAGGGTTGGCCAAAGTTGGCCCTTGCACTCCAGGTCTTTGTTCTTGCACTCCAGGTCTTTGTTCCAACCCTGTTCTAAATTGTTTAAATGAACCAATTAAACCTCCACCCAGACCCTGAAGTCATTCATGATCTCATTTTATCGTTGAAACCTGGGGCCGTTTTTTCAAAACTTGTAATCTGGATAAAACAGAAAATGTCACTGCTGGATTACATTTATCCACATTACAAATATTACGATCACAAAATACAGGACTACAAAATCAAGATTTTATCCATATTATAAGTTTTGAAAAACCGGCCCCTGGAGTGGAATGGCCTCCAGGACCATGATTGGACATCCCTGACTTATAATATGTTTTTAGTGTTTGGTGGCAACCTCTATTCAAGTTGAGAGTATTTTATTTTACACTCTTTGTATGACAGACCTGACATAGTGTGCAATAAATACACTCTCAACAGGACTGGAGGCAGCCAGCAAACACTTATACAAGGCAAGTCTCTGCACGGTTAACAAACTGAGTCCACATTTTGGATTTATAATGTGTTGTTAAAGTGGAATTATTTTATTGTTTGCTATTGGGTCACGATGACCAAACATTTACTAAGTTTAAAATGAAACGATTCAGCATAGTAAAAGCATAGCAAAGTATAATAAATCATAATGAAAGATTAGTAAAGCAGGGTAAGCATTGTAAAGACCAGTAAGGTATACCAAATCATATTTAAAAACATGGTAAATTATGGTAAATGCATAACCATGGGGAGAAAACATAAGAAACTGCACCGATACCCCGATAAACTTTTATAAGGGTTATGCGACTGATGTTCATCATATTGCTAATTAAACTAATCATCATTGTTTCATTCTTGATGCTTAATAAAAACGATTAACACAGAGAGCCACCTAGTGAACACCTACTACAAGTAATGACCCACAGTTGGTACTCACTAGATGGCGCTGGAGCATACCAAGATAAAGACACTGAAGTATTTCTATGGCTGACAAGCAAACAGAAGAACTTCTGAACTTGTACCAAAGCACCATAAGCATGTATTTTATTTATTGCAAACATCAAGTGTGTAGATAAAGTAGGTAACAAATGACATCACAAACAGTGTTTTGCAAACCAGTTAGCTGCACTGAGAGGTAGTTTACATTATTATGCAGATTCTACAATTAAACAGTGTTTTTAAAACCAAAAAAACACAAGCCAGTGACTCAGAGAGAATATATTCAATTGGTAATAATACACTGTTCCTCCAGAAACCTGAGCCTTGGTTTAGCTTGATATACATCTTTCAAAGAGGGTTCTAGTAGCAGGTCACAAACATAGATGTTTTGTTTAGTTTTTTTTTTCTTTCCCAGGAGCCACCTGGTTATCACAGTAAGGCACCCACACAGAGAGAGCAGAGGAAGCCTCTCCACACAAGCCGCCAACAAAAGGCAAAGAGAAAGAAAGAGAGTTGTGTTGCGGTACTTGGGAAGCATTTATTGAAACAAAAGTGACCTCTTTGCCTAAGGCCGGCCAAACTGGAGGCAGGGAGGGGGTGCTTTTCCTATTTCCTTGGCAGCGACATTGTCAGGCAAAAGGAAAGAAAGAAAGGCTTTAAACAAGGCAGGTGCGAGTCCAGGTGTAGCTTGGTTTAACCTGCCACAGAAAGGGACAACAACAAAAAAGCACTTCAATAAAAGAAAAAAAGAAAAAGGATGAAAGTAATTAAAGAACCTAGCGGCTTCATTATGCAGTTTGAAAAAATGAGAAACTTTTTTCTTTTCACTCTGAATGGCCTTGGAGAGTCGTCAGTAGTGGCTTTGTCTGGGGGACATTTTTTTGTGTTCGAAAACAGCTTGTAATTGATCTTGTACTGTATGTTAAATGGGACTGCATTTGCCTGTGGAGCTTAGTAACTCGGAACGTATTGCACAGTTGTCTATCTATCTATCTATCTATCTATCTATCTATCTATCTATCTATCTAGTAGTATATTAAACGTCTGTAACAGAATAATTTTAACTAATTTTGCTAAATCAATATTGTTATTTAGGGTCAGGGGTAAAATTCTGCCAGTACTCATCGGTACTCACTACTGTGTGGTCCAGTGGTTTAAGAAAAGGGCTTGTAACCAGGAGGTTCCCAGTTCAAATCTCACCTCAGCCACTGACTCATTGTGTGACCTTGAGCAAGTCACTTAACCTCCTTGTGCTCTGACTTTTGGGTGAGACGTTGTTGTAAGTGACTCTGCAGCTGATGCATAGTTCACACACCCTAGTCTCTGTAAGTCGCCTTGGATAAAGGCGTCTGCTAAATAAACAAATAATAATAATTTTGATGCCGGTACTGGTTACCGGAACTTGTTATAACTGCTTTTCATTCAATGTGCATGCATTCCATCCACTCTTACACAGACCAGTAGCGTTCTGTTGGAAAGCAGTCACAGCAGCAATGGGCGACCTATTGACCTGAGTAAGATCATGACAAGTCATTTGGCAGATTTGGTGCCAATCACTATTAAACCAATTGGGCAGTTTCATTTTGGCATGCGTCACAAATCTCCACCCATTTTGCTTTGTGTCAGTGCTCATTGGTTGATCACAGTGAAAAACAGCGGTATTGAGTAATATTGTCTTTAGTATGGAGAAACAAGCTTAATATGTGAACGAACTTTGATGCAGATTATTAATTGGAAGGCAAAAATCTTTGTCTGTGTCCCCACTTTTTGAAGAGTTTATTTAAGTTAAATCTGACAGTTTTCAACTGCGCGTACAGCTAAAAATTAAAAGGCATACTGTGAACGAGCCTTTGGCACGAATTATGAATTTCATTTGGCACGAATTACTTAACCCAACACTTTTTCAGCGTGTAGTTGCACACTTATTTACAAACTAACAAATATACAAACAAAACAAAACACAAACCTAACTCCCACATGGAGTGCTAAACTAAACTTTTTTTTTTAAACTGAACTTCTTATTTTTTTTTCCTAACTAACCACACCGGACGGCAAAGCCGTTTTACAGTTACCACAACTATTTACACACCCACGGTTACCTTCACCGATTCTGACCAGACAGGTCTCCTCACATCTGCACACACGGGTGTACGCAGCCTCCCACACAGCAGCCCTGACTGCAGGGTTCCCCCTGCCTTTATGCAGGGTCTCATTAAAACAAATTGGCGCCAGGTGCTTCGCCTGACTCCTCCCCTACTCTGCCACAATACGTAAACCTCAGCTATTACTTTATGAAAATGCTTTTGTTGCTGCTTTGTTTATTGTGCAGAAACTATAATGGAAGTGTATTTAAAAAAAAAAGAAAACTGATGTCTACTGTGGTGCCTTTTCTGCCGGAAATACATACTAGTTCATGGTAATTAATCTAAAAAGAAACACAACAGAGAAGCAGACAGAATATATTATTGTAGATAAGTAATAAGTAAAAAAAAATAACAGGGATATATTTTCTAATCCAAGGTTATCAATGTGGCATGGCCAGTCCTGTTGTAGAGTACCTAGGGTCTGGAAAGTATGATTTCAGAGAATACTATAGAAATTAAAATGGTCAAATATTTTTTTTCTAAGAGTACTGCCTGTTACATTAAAACATAGAAGGGTATTTCAACCCCTATTGTGCATTGTTTAACTCAGATTTACAGGTATATAACCTTTTCAGGGTTTGATTTCATCTATATTGTTTTTTTAAAGCTGGGCGTTTTTCTGTGAACTATTGTGTGGTACTGCCCTGCAAACGACCTTCCTGATTGGTAGATGAAAGTTATGAGATTTTTAATGATATTATCTGGTGTTACCGAAGGGACTGAACATGTGAGTCTGCTTAAGACAAGTGGCTGATCCAAGGTGCCTCTGTCATTGAAAAAAACAAAATCCTTACCTAGGGTGATTGCTTGTTTTCTATGTGAATTCTAGTTGAATTGACAACCATATATATATATATATATATATATATATATATATATATATATACACACACTGAACTGATGAGCCCCAGAGTGAAACATATCTGTAGCTGCTAACTTTTAAAACGCTGTGAATGTCGAAGACTTTTGGCGACTTTCACACGATTTGATTGGCTCTTGTAATGCTGACATTTGTATATCCCGATTATCCATAATTCTATAGCTACTTCTTTTACTCTCCCTAATTCGAAAGCTACTTTAATTTATATATATATATATATATACAGTATATATATATATATATATATATATATATATATATATATATATATATATATATATATATATATACACATACACATGTACTGTATATGTTACACTCAATTGGAGTTTTCTACCATTGCCCGAACAAAATAACCATTTCGCGATTTGAACATTTGAAAAGATCGAAATGAAATGTTTTTTCGGTGTTTGAGTAAATTATTTTGCTCAAATTGCAAAGTGTAAAATACAGACTAAGAAAAGATCGAAGCAGAAGACAAAAACATCTGCATCTGTCTTTGTATGAAGCGATTTAAACAAATTGCAAATTGGAAAATGACAAACAATCAAAGAGCGAACTGGAGAAAAATAGACAGCAGCAGCGTTCTTTGTGTAAATCGATTTAAACAAATTGCGAAGTGGAAAGTGACACACCAACAAAGAGAGAATTGGGAAAAAATGAAAGCTGCGTCGGTTAGTGTGTCAAGTGATTTGACCAAATTGCGAAGTGGAAAATCAATAGAATTAAAAAAAAAAAAGCCCAATGGGAATTTAGTCTTTTTAAAAGCATTTTGATTATTATTTCTATTTTAGTAAGTGTAACACAATTTCACAAAACAACCGTTCTTTCGGGCCACTCACTGTCAGTCAAGGGGAAGTAACCAGAACCCCTGGATAGAGGTGGTAATTCTACTTACCTGAGTGTATGTTTCCTGACTGCCATTTTCTTTTATTATTATTATTTGTTTATTTAGCAGACGCCTTTATCCAAGGCGACTTACAGAGACTAGGGTGTGTGAACTATGCATCAGCTGCAGAGTCACTTACAACGAAAGACGGAGCACAAGGAGGTTAAGTGACTTGCTCAAGGTCACGCAATGAGTCAGTGGCTGAGGTGGGATTTGAACCAGGGACCTCCTGGTTACATGCCCGTTTCTTTAACCACTGGACCACACAGCCTCCTTTGCCCTGGTCCTTTCCCGGTTCATCGAAGGTGTTGTCCGGTCGGCAGTTGGAGGTCCGGGCGGTGGGCGTGGTGAGGTCCGCGGCGGGTTCGGGCTGTGAGGGAAGCGGACATCGAGGAATGGGGTCTCTTGGGACCCCCCGGAGCTATCAGAGACTGATTCCTTCTTTTTGGCTTATCCACCATTTTGGACAGTAACCTTTCCTTTTTTTTTTTTTTAGAGAACTACCAACAGGAAGTGACTGCCTGGTAGGGTTTTTAATTTTTGTGGCTTTCCCTATCTTTTGTTTTTTTTAAACTTGTTGCTGTGTGGTTTTTAGTATTCTATTTTGACCCTGTTGAGAAACAATAACAATTGTTTTTGCCTATCCAAGCATCCAGTGTGTGTATATTGGAATCCAGGGATAAAAAGAACCTGCACAGGGGAAATTACTATCTACTCAGTCATCAAGGTCCTTGTCCTTGCCAAACCCAAGGTGGCGTAGTCATTACAAATTCTACAAGCAGGTTTACTACAGTTACCCCTGATCACCCCACCCGTGACACTGTTGTAGTCAGAAATCGGAGAAAGTAATGCCACATAATTACCTCTATTTGAGGAATTGGTGCCTTCATCGTGCACCCTCTGAATGCCAGTTCTTGCTTCAATCAAGTGTTTAAGACTCTCATGATTTTTTCTTACTTGCTGATTGTGGTGTATTGTATCCCTACACTTCTGCTCATCCAGTTGAACGTCAATCCGGGTTCGTCCAAAAGTTTTGAGTGTTACACTTACAGTGGCTCGCAAGTGACTTTGAGAATGCTCGTGTTTTTGTGCTGACTTCGATAGACATCCTAGATTGCTGTAGCCAGTGCTGTTCTGTACTAAACAAAACACAGTTCCAGCAGTATTATTCTGGGATTTCTGTGACAGTTGATAAATTACTTGACCTTCGGTCACGTAATTTATGACGTCACAGAAACTCTTGATGAAATTATTTTCCTGTAACTTACTGAAGCCCATCTATTATTTTACTGTATTTCTCTCTCTCTCTCTCTCTCTCTCTCTCTCTCTCTCTCTCTCTCTCTCTCTCTCTCTCTCTATATATATATATATATATATATATATATATATATACTTTTGTATATTGTTATGGTGTTTTATATTTCCGACATCAATAATACACTCTCTACAAGCTGTTTAAAAATATTAGGCACATTTTATCACTATGGGCAGTTATCTCATATTCTGTAAAATACTGTGCGATTCCAAAGTGTTGACTTCAGTGTTTCTTGTTTCTTGTGCCCATTAGACCTCTTAGGTTTAAAGGAACATTTTTGTTTGTGCTCTGCAGTCCAAGAAGACAGTGTGACAGAACTCCAGAGCTAAGTGAAAGCTCCGGATAAGTCTATTATTATTCTAATGGTCATGTTCAGGACTAATAGGCCTTTGTGCAGAGTTTTTAATTCCCCCGGCCATGAATAGGGAGTATACAAGAGCTTCTTGTCAAACTTTCTGCAGGATAAATATATTTGTGGTTTTAAGGCTTGCGTTTCTCAGTTATTTAAGCTGGTCTCTGACTCTGGTTTTGGTCAGCAAATAGCTGCCCTGGAGGCTGCAGCTTGAGGTGATGAATGGCACATGGAAAATGAGTTTTGGTTGATTGCCAGTTTGAAGTAGTAGAGGAAGACAAGTCTTTAGCAGGGGCTTTTGTGGTTGGTGTGAGGTCTAAAGACCCTCACAGTAACAGTTTGACCCCCTCCCTATAGTAAATTTGGACAATTATACTTTAGAGAAATCGACTGCTAATGATTTGTCAAAATTCCACCTAGTCTTGTGTATAACTTTTATCCTGTGCATAGAACATATACTAATTTATTTTTTTAAAATGTTTAATAATAGTACAATCTTTATTGTTGAGATTTATTGTAGGCTAATATTTATTTCAAAGTAAATGTGTACAAAGGCAAATGGAACATTTCAAAAAGAAATAAATCTGTAATGGCATAAATCTAGCTATTAAAAAACTGATATATTTTGTTGTTAACTGGGCCATTTTACATGACTATTTTTTAATTAATGTGAATGAAATCCCTGATATGTATTCTGTGTTCCACAACAAGTGTCGAGATCTTGCATCTGATAACTTTTTCATATTCTAATTCCTGCTGGGAGTGAATATTTATTTTTTTCCCTGATCTCATGTTGGATTCTATCATGCATTCATTCCAATCCAATGACTGACTAGTCATTGTAAGGAAAGTAAAACAAAGAGTGCTATTTTTCATGCATCGTACTTGTTATATAAACAGAATACTTCATGAGCGTTCGTGGAATAACTACAGTACTCTATGAACCTACATGGAGTATCCTCTATATATCTAAAAGCTGCATCTCTCTTGTTGGGCAAGTTCAGATCTGACAGACTTCTGACAGTTAGAGGGTAAGTAATTTAGTAATGTCCAATTATTTTTAGGCTCAGCCCACCGCTACCACACCTGCACTGACTCGGGAGGGGCGAAGACGAACACATACTGTCCTCCGAAGCGTGTGCTGTCAGCCGACCGCTTCGTTACACACTGCAGACTCACCATGCAGCCACCCAGAGCTACAGCGTCGGAGGATGCAGCCCTGGGCGGCTTACAGGCAAGCCCGCAGGCGCCCGGCCAGACCACAGGGATCGCTGGTGTGTGGTGAGCCAAGGACACCCTGGCCGACCTAGACCTCCCTCCCCCTTGGCGGCGCTCGGCCAGTTGAGTGCCGGCCCCTGGGCGCTCCTGTCCTCGGTCGGCAGTGGAATAGCCTTGACTCGAACTTGCGACGTCCAGACTATAGGGTGCATCCTGCACTCCACGAGGAGTGCCTTTACTGGATGTGCCACTCGGGAGCCCCCGTGCTTTTGTTTTTGTGTCAACCTGTATAGGAAGTATCTGAATATATTTCCACAAGGATATTTTTCAAATAGGTATTACATGACTCCGGTGTTGGGGAGTAATGCATTACTGTACATGTAACACATTACTGTAATCTGATTACATTTTTCAGAAACTTATAACTGTAATGGTTCCTTTTTTTCAGACAGGTAATGCAATGTGGTAATGCATTACATTGTATGTAAATAAATAACGGAGTTACAGTGCCTTGCATAAGGACTTTTCCACATTTTGTAGTGTTACAACCTGGAATTGAAATGGATTTAATTAGGATTTTTTGTCACTGATCTACACAAAATAGTCCATAATGTCGAAGTGGGGAAAAAAATCTAAATATTTTTCAAAATTATTTACAAATAAAAAACCGAAAAGTCTTGATTGCATAAGTATTCACCCCCTTTGCTGTGACACCCCTAAATAAGCTCTGGTGCAACCAATTGCCTTCAGAAGTCACATAATCAGTTGAATGGAGTCCACCTGTGTGTAATTAAAATGTCACATGATCTCAGATTAAATACACCTGTTTCTGGAAGGCCCCAGAGTTTGTTAGATAGCATATCTAAACAAACAGCATCATGAAGACCAAGGAGCTATCAAAACAAGTCCGGGATAAAGTTCTGGAGAAGCACCAATCAGGGTTGGGTTATAAAAAATATCCCAAACTTTGAACATCCCCCGGAGCACCGTTAAATCCATTATTAAAAAATGGAAAGAATATGGCACAACCGCGACTCTGCCTAGAGAAGGCCGTCCACCAAAACTCAGTGACCAGGTAAGGAGGGCATTAGTCAGAGAAGCAACCAAGAGGCCAATGGTAACTCTGAAGGAGCTGGAGAGATCCACAGCTGAGATGGGAAAAACCATCCATGGGACAACTATAACCCGGACTCTCCACAAAGCTGGGCTTTATGGAAGAGTGGCGAAAAGAAAGCCATATCAAATCCCGTTTGGATTTTGCCAAAAGGCATGTGGCAGACACAGCAAACATGTGGACTGGGAAACTGGTCAGGATTGATGGCAAGATAGATGGAGCCAAATACAGGGAAATTCTAGAGGAAAACCTGTTTCAGTCTGCAAGAGACCTGGGACTGGGGCGGAGGTTCACCTTCCAGCAGGACAATGACCCTAAACACACAGCCAAAGCTACACTGGAGTGGTTTAAAAACAAGAACCTGAATGTCTTAGAATGGCCCAGTCAAAGCCCGGACCTCAATCCGATTGAGAATCTGTGGCAAGACTTGAAAATTGCTGTTCACCAACGGTCCCCATCCAACTTGACAAACCTTGAGCAGTTTTGCCAAGAAGAATGGGCAAAAATTGCAGGATCCAGATGTGCAAATGAGTGGGTTTGATAGCTGGATCTTCAAATAATATTTAAACTAAAACATGTCATACACAAAACACTCTTTACCTTTAGGCTGGGCAGTGGCCTTCACTAAAGGTTCCCCAAACTGCTTAAACTAAACAAAGGATTTGGCCTCCCTTTTATACCATATGGCTGGGGCTTGATTGATTATCAATTATTCAATCAAGACCCAGTCACATTCCACTTGTTGATTTGACAGGGATGGCATTCACCCCATGTCTGCTAAACTTAAATTAAAAATAATAAATCTTTATTTACACACAACACACAGTTAACAGGCTATTTTACCATGTGTAAAGCACCCTTTAAATTTACGAATCTAAGGATATTTAAATTGTCTGAATAATATTTAGTGTATAATAGATTTGATACTGTTCATTAGATTAACTATGATATAAAATCATAAGGATTTGATCTGTCATCACTTTTACATTGATTAACAAAGCAAAAACAATTCTCTTTCAGCATGATTGTGTAATGTAATTCCAAAATGTACCTTTTCTAACTTCTGACCAACATGGTGTGGCACGAAAAGGGGAAATGAATTAGGCCAAAAGAAATAGATTGATTAATCAAATGCAGGTTATATTTTGCACTTTTCGTTTTTATACAGTCCAATTGCTGCAACATTTTCTTGAACTTGTACCAAATCTAAATAATTCAAATAAACCTGGATGTAATTTTTACATGATTTTGCTGGTTAACTTGACTCTGAGGCGAAGTTGGTTTATTAACTACAATAAGATGGTAAACTCTTGTATTTAAACAGATGTAAATGTTTCTTATATACGACTACTACTACGAATAATACTAATAAGACTACTAATAATACATTGTGCATCAGTATGATAATAAAGTTAATTTCACACACTTCCACGTCAAAGTGCATGCGACACACCTTTTTCATAAAGTCTTTCAAGTTAATAGATTTCCACTGCAGAACATTTGCAGTAGCCATGCTTTATGTAACATAAGGAGCAAACCTCCTGTCAGCTGCAACATTTACAGTCGTTTTTATTTACCTGTACAATTAAATCCAGGCAGCTGTTTCATAATCACATTTGGATTTGGTTTCACGCCTTTATGGAATGCCTTTTCTGCGATGTCTAAAGAAGCTGAAAGGATGCAGGCAACACAAAGAGTAACAATGGGATCATTAAACTGAGATGTAAGGACTTTTCAGAACCAGGTTGCCTTTTAACTTCCCTGACAAATGCTGAGGAAACTCAATATGCTTGGACCGCAGGTGATAATGAAGTTGGCAATCTGTTTTGTTTAATTAAAGGTTTCAATTAATTCACCAGACTACCACCCCAAGTTGACTGTAAGGAATAATGCTCTTGAAGAACTAACAGCAGAAAGGCTGCCTGGCTTAGGTCAGCCTAGAAATAAGAGTGCTCTGCTTAGAAAGTATATCAACAGCAAGGTAGGACCTCAACCAATGTTACTCATTCACACATGCTTGGGCACAGTAAAGCACTATACAGTATTTTAGTAACATACATCCAAAGCCAAGGCTGTACATTTTTAAATTATATCTATCAGTATCAGTATTTTTTGATTTATACAGAAAAAAAATCGAAATGGATGTTATTAATCAGTTTTAAGCTAACTTAAAGATATCTAAGACAAAAACCTATATTTTTTTTAAACTATTAAAAAAGACTTTTAATATGCAAAAACAACAACACAATTCAAATATAGTTTTAACACTAGACCTACTGGTGTTATATGCATACCTAGAACTACCATGAGCGGTCAGTTTCTACATTTCTATTGGAGACTCTGCTTGCAAGATTTAAAACGAGATTACAATTACAGTAAAAGGCTTGTTCGCGGGATTTAAAGCTATATTACAGTTAGATAGTGAGAATTTAAAACAGAATTGCAAATTGTGGCGAAATGTTAAAAAAATGCCTAAACACACAAAAACCCCAGAAGAATGTGCCCGTGACCATAAGAATTTTGTTGTGGAAGACTGCAAAGGAAAGAAGGTAGACATAAACCGAGTATACTTTGGACAATTCTGACACATTGTTTGTAATCCCTTTAATGTAAATAATCTTTTAGAACTAAGTGTGTGATATATTTACAGGTATACCTGGAGGTTACATAATAGTGTATAAACAGTAATCATATCACGTGAATAAAGGTCTTATTTTTTTAATTAAAAAATTGTCCAGTGTTCCAGGGCTTTGTGGAATAAATGGACACACCTCCAAAACCAGGAAATAAACACTTTTATCCTTACTGTTTTCAACATTGGACAACTGAAGATTTTTAAAAAAACAAAACAAACAGTGTAGTGTAGTGGAAAAAAAATACTTTTAGGCCAGAAAAACATACAAACCAAATTTTGTTGTGCGAGCAGAACTTTAAAGCCCTGAACTACTTTTTATTGCTTCAATTACTCTAAAACCTATAGAGAACAAACATCAATGGAGAAATGTTAGCCTGCAAACAAATATTTGGTTCCTCTTAAGTATTTACTGAACATTGAGTCCATCAAACAGGCCATCCTGGAACTTGACAGCGCCTCTTCTGTTTTCCACAGGTATAGGAAGTTTCCTTTCAATCCTCTCCATTTCAATTTCATCAATGTCTTCTAGAGGTGGTTCTGTGAAAACTTTTTCTCATGAACATCACTCTGAAGTATGTTTCACCTTCCTCACACACACTTAGAACCCTTCCCACAAAGTGTTTCAGACTCTTCTTCCCTACATATTTGACAAACCAGCCAGTCACCTTGGGTTATACAGAGATGCCAACTTATGAAAGAAGAAAATAGTAGCATATAGCAGAAATATAGTAGCAGAATCTTTTTTTAATAGGCCATAGGCTGCTAGCCCTAAAAATTAAAAGATTCTAAGGGTCTGGCAAGCCAATGACCTCATTTTTGCTGTTCAATCCATAATTTTGGTAATTGTAAACACATGGCATTTAGAAATTAACAACCCAAATAAAAATACTTCAACATATTTTTAAATTTGGAATTCTATTTATTCTGGATTTAAATATTAGTAATGAAGAGTAAGTGCTAGGAAACCTGGACTGAAATATTCAACCTCAAAACTATATAAATATAACTATAAAAATAACAATACCTCAAGAAAGATTTAACATAGTTTTTTATGTATATTTTCACTACTCTGCAACTATCAAAACACAAAATGCTGTGTAGTATCAAATAATTAATTCATTTTTTAAAGCGAGTTAAACCTCAAAATCCATTTGCACAAACATACAGTCAATGGGGAGATTTTTAAAGCTGTGCTAAAGTAAAATGCTGTTAAAGGGTTTAAAACTACAGTATACATCAACAGGATTCGTTTTTTGTTTTTTATTTTAACACAACAATTATGGGGAAGACAAATTATCCAGCTAAAACACTATACAATCTCTTTCTGTGCATTGGGTTCAAAAGAAGCTGTGAGGTCTTTTTAACATCTTGGTATAAACATAGGATTCTCAGAATTCCCCTACTTTTCAGAGGCCCCAAACCAAGCTGTCATTATACAAACATAACATATTTGACAGACTCTCACTTTAACAACTTATTGTAAAATATTTTACAAATAAAATAAAAGGGCAGGATCATTTCCTTCTGATCTAGTTATGTTTGTATTCTGGAGTGGAGACAGATAAGGTGAGGGTGAAAAAGCTTAGTTGCTTAAAATTTAACTTTTTGAAAAGTAGCCAGTCTGTTCTAAACTGAATTGTTAATTGAAAAAAATGAAATGACTGGACAGTTACTGACAAGTACTAAACTTTGCTTAGTTTCTGATGGTTAGCCTGTTCGCATTTTTTAAACAGATCACAGCCAAACACCATCTTGTAGCACACACTGTCACATGCAAGGATGTTGAGCTTCTGGACAAGTGGCGCCTCCAGGGTCTCATCTGATAAGTTGGGCCGAAATACTGTACAATTCTTGCGAACGATGCTAAACACCCTTTCACTGTCTGAAAGATATCTCTAAATGAACATGAAGTTATTTTGAGATATCTTAAAATGATTTAGAGATATCTCTAAACGAACAGGAAGTTATTTAGAGATATCTCTAAATCATTTAGAGATATCTTCAAATGAACAAGAAGCCATTTCAAGATATCTTGAAATGATTTCCTGTGAAAATGCTCTGTGTTTTGAATGGACTTCCTGTCCATTTAGATATATGTCTAAATTAAATGAGCAGGAAGTTATTTAGAGATATCTCTAAATGATTGAGATATCTCTAAATGAACAGGAAGTTATTTTGAGATATCTCTAAATGATTTTAAGATATCTCAGAATAACTTCCTGTTCATTTAGAGATATCTCTAAATAACTTCCTGTTCATTTAAAGATATCTCTAAATCATTTGAAGATATCTTCAAATGAACAGGGAGCCATTTCAAGATATCTCAAAATGACTTCCTGTGAAAATGATTTGAATGGACTTCAAGATATCTTAAAATGATTTTGAGATATCTCTCAATGAACAGGAAGTTATTTTGAGATATTTGTAAACTTATTATCTCTAAATAACTTCCTGTTCATTTAGCGATATCTCTAAGTAATTTAGAGATATCTGAGATACACAAATGGCTTGACAGGTATCAATTGAATTCTTAAAGAAGAGTATAAAAGTCAGGGTAAAACACAGAAAATCAGAAACCCTCATTATAATGGACCCCAATAATGAGTCTGGTTCGTAATGAATCTGGCCTTTTCTGTGGTCTATTTCATAGATTTCAAACTGTGATGCATCTATCCTCAACTGACTAAATTACTACAACCTAAACACATAAGTAGGGTTGTCAATTAATCAAAGTTAACTTCTATAATTAACACTTATGGACGACAAAAATAAGATTGTTTTTTTAAAAAATGTAAAGATGATAGCCAACAAAAATTAAACTAGAAATTGAAAACAAAAGGCAAGTTTTATGTTCGTTTTTTTTAATGTTGTAAGGATGTTTTGGGGACATAAAACTTACCAATAAATGTGTGATTTAAAACTGAAATACATTTTATGACTAATATATTATTTTCAAATCTTTTAACAGCCCTAATTATGTGTAAACATAAACCCACTCCAGTATTTTCCAACTTTTAGAAACTCATTGATTAAAACACAGTACCACCGGTATTAAAAAGTATAACTATGTTTCAAAAGACAGGCAGAACTTTGCCCTTAAGTTTTTTTTTCAACAAAAAGCAATAATTAGTCTTTTGTATTGTAACTAACTCAGGCATTGTACCGAAAAACACAACAAAAGTGTTTTTTTTTCCTAAGTCATCTGAAACGGTGTATACATAGGCAGGAGTTCAGTGCTGAAATACAAACCTGCATGCTTTCAGCCATAACCCATCCAACCCTGTGAAACCGTCATCAATGATGAATTAATAGATTCCCGGATTCGCCAGCTCTGAGGCAGCTTTCACATTTCCCAGGCAGGTTCTGTCATGTATCCACTTGCTGTCAGAGTAAATACACACTTACACAGATCCAGACTCGTCGGCTGAGAGCAGATCTTGGAGGCGAGTGTTGCCTCAGAGCCTGGAAAAAGTCTTGTGATTGCGTGAGTGGCAGGTTATTGTGTATGAGTGGTGAGTTCCAATGCTCCTTACGGCACATTTCTGCACACAGGTCTTGCTTGGCAAAGAGGTGTAACTGAAGAGTGATCCGTTTCTACAGGTAGAAAATAAGCTGTATTGAAGCAGCCTGTTCACTTGCCTAGCATGATTAGGTTAAACCTGTTGAGATCAATATAATAATACTGTGATCATATAAACATGTTAAACATAGAGATCGTCATAGAGATTGTCAAACAGTAGATTAGCCTGTGTGCTTTTATTTGTTTAAATTAAGGTTATTAAAAAAGGTTTTCCATTATTGTACTTAAATCAAACCAAAGGTAGCACCATTTAGGTCAAGTAAGCACTATTTATACTTCCGATAAACAGCTCCAGTGCTATGGTGTTTCTATTATTTTGCACCAGTGTCGAAAAATATTTGTTGAGCAGTAGCTTTTCAGAAGGGATGCGATAAGAGTGAGCATGTGATTAAAATTTATAATAAAAAAATAACTAGTTACCCTTTTTTCTGATGGAGATTTGTTTAAAGTTCCAAACTCAGCTCTGTCTTCCACTTTTCTATACTGAATTTGCACTCCAGATCTATGTCATGAAGTCCATATTTTTTAATTCTGGTTCACCTGCATGTTCCTTATTTGAATCACTGGATTTATATCTAAAGGCAGGAAGTGTTTCACACTGTAATTCCATGTTAGGGATCTGATGGGTATTCGTAAATATATAAAGATATCCTTCTTGAAACTGTACTGTGTTAAAATACACTCCATGTCATTATTCTCTTTCTGTCGTGAGTCAAGAGCTGTATAAGTCTCACTGCTTGGCTGAGAATGATCTCTTGAAATAACTCAACTGTTGCCCCTCGTGTCTGTCTGCCCTGCTTTCGAACACCCCTAACTCCCAGTTATTGACCCTTTCCCTTGGGTGGGTTTTCATGCCTCCAGGTGTACAGACCCATAATGGTGCCTTAACAGCCCCAGAATTATTCATTCTGACAGGTCTATGAAGCAGACTGCAAAGAAATAATTGCTCTTTAGAGCTGCTCAACTATAAATAGCTGTTATTTATTGTCAGCATCTCTGGCAATGGTGATTTCTGCTGCATTCAGTGCAGAAAAAACATGAAGAACTAATGAGTCCCATCTAGTCGTTTTAAATGGTAGCACAG
Organism: Acipenser ruthenus; assembly: GCF_902713425.1. Lineage (NCBI taxonomy): Eukaryota > Metazoa > Chordata > Actinopteri > Acipenseriformes > Acipenseridae > Acipenser > Acipenser ruthenus. The sequence goes on from NC_081215.1 coordinate 15,866,666, forward strand.
ATGGGCAAAAGGTTCTGATGTTGACTCAGTGATAATGTTTGTATACCTTCTTTTCTATCACATAAAGTGTTTGAGCATTCCAGTGTCCACTGTTAAGTCAGCTCTTGTTGTAGCACACCCGTATAGGTTTGCACCTGATTCACTACTGCTGGTCTAAAAGCTACACTACTATAGACTCAGAATATGATCTTTCATGTTTCAACCACAACAAGCTATGGACTGCTCACTGTACTAGCCATTCAACTGACTCGACAGTCTGCATAACTGTGACAGAAATACAATGAGTTCTGGTGATAAATCTTCCTCCCGACCTGTGAGGGCGCTAAAGAACGGGAGGAGAAGTATCTGGAAGGGCTGGCCTGACAGTTCGTTTCCGGGACCGGAAAGTGGGTCAGCCTGGAAGGAAGCGAGACTCTGTTGTAAGACCGTATTGATCTGACAGGTAAACAAGGGGCAGCTGCAAGTAATAAGGCAGCTGCAACCGTTTACCTAGATATCATGCGGGATTACATATAGGGGCCAGGGTAACGCTGTTCTTTTCCTTCGTTTGGGTTAAACAGGAGGAGAGAAGGACTGAGAGAGGAGCTCTCAGAAATATAAAAAAGGAATAAGTGTTACGTGTTGTGTGTTATTTCTGTCTGTCTATAATTGTCTGTCTTTTGTCGCACTACTAGACAGTTAAAGCACACCTCCGGAGCTGTCGCCACAAAAGCACTATCCGGAGCACCACTGCACAGAGCACCTGCACGACTGAGTTCACCCAGGACTGGTGACCGTGCATTTGTTTTTCTGTTCAGGACTGTGTGGGATTATTCACGCTCCCCGTGCTTTACACATTGTTGTGTACTGCCGGGGATTTATTATTTGACGGTCGCCAGACCTGGAAACAGCACAATAAACACTTGTTCACCAAATTATCGTTGTCTGTCTGTCACTCCTGCATCGCATCACCGCTACACCTGTTCCCCTTACCATCCACTTTGCCACAATAACATAAAAGCATTTAAAAAGCATTTTTTATATAATAAAGTTCTTGCAATCTGAATGCTATTTGTTATATTAAACTGTCGGGGCTATTTACATTTTTCATAGAATATATAACTGATAAATCACAGAACACGAAGACAAACCCAGGTTTTACTTTTTTAAAATGACTTTCTTAGAGTGGTAGTGCCCTCTCGATGAAGCATCCACTGTTTGATTGACAATCTTTACTTTGTTAACACTCTCATCTCAGCACACTAGTGGGTAGAGCATTTATCGACAGACACAAGCGCTTGAGTAATAAATACCCCACCCACAGTCACTCTATCTTTTATCTGTCCCAATGCCTGTTGGACGACAGTGAATATTTGTGAGACAATGCTGCTAGAGAATTCTATAACTTCACAGTTAGTTCTAGAACCTCATTTGAGGGTCTAAACATGACACTGATAATAGCAACACTTGACCTTAAAGGTCAGCACACCTTAAGGGAAGGGAGGTGTTTAAGATGGTATCAGTGGTTCCACTGAAGTGGTCTTGTGCTTTACTGAGGGATGTGATTATACATTAGAACATCTTTACAACTGTTCACCCCATTGAGGACTACTTCTCTGTAACTGCTGATTTGTGTAGACTGGGTCTCCACTGTCCACTGCACTTAGTTTGCTAAATCAGACACTGATGTAACATACACTAAACTCTTTATTATCAATTTTTACAGATTAAAAAAAAAAAATGCTGGGTTTTACAAAAGCTATAGGGTGGTATTTAACCAATTTGCACCACAACTTTGGCCTACTCAAGCATGTGAAAATATTGTTTTACACCAAGAAAATCCATGAGTTTACATCCGGTAGATCATTTACATTAATTGTTTTACTGTAATATAGGGCAGTCTGTTTAACATACCAAATGTATGTACTTAACTTTTACATACAGATTTACAGAGAATAAAAAGAGAATAAAAGCAGGTGAGCGGCTATTCTGACCGTCCTCGAGTATTAACCCTAATATTTACCTGGAAAATGAATTACTTTCACCTGCTTTCATTTTTTATAATAAGCATTGATAGATTCTATATAAAATACAATACAATGAAAATAAAGGGCCTTGAACTTCCAGCACAGTGAATCATTGTGCACCGTGGGCAAGCTGCCCATGTAACATCAAACAAGCATGTAAACTTACATTTCAACCTCAGTAAAACCTCTACAAGGATCAGCATCTGTAAGTCTTTTTTAGTAATTTAGAAATTTAGAAATTTTCGTTCCCTAAAGCAAGAGTCACATTCCTGATGTACATATTATGGAGACAGTAAAAACTACTACACTTCGTGAAACATGCAAGGGTAAGATGAGATTTCTGTAATTAAACAAGCACCGAGTAGGATGATGTGTTTATATCTGGGGGTCTATTTTAAAGGTGGATGGAGATGTTCCTTTGCATCTCCACAGTTCCAGATTAGGATTTAAACTTCATATTGATTGAAGTGCCCTTCTATATATATTTATTTTATTTGTTAAATATCCATATCTGGTTGCACATTGATGTGTAGCTTGGTTTGTTTATAGATATGTGAGCCAACATAGAGAAATATTCAAAATCAAACTGAGGAAGAAACCAGATCATCTCAAGAAATTACTTGGGGCAACATTAAAGAGCTTCAGGTCTGAAATAAAAACATGCTTCATAGAGGCTTTGTGAATATATACAACGTATACTAATATGGGAGCACTAAACCCAGTTTAAAACATGTTTTTAATGCTATAGTATGCAACTATCCTGTAAAAGGGCCATTCACTAATTCACAGTGTTATGGAAATAACGATAGGTCTAATGTGTCAACCTTCATCAGTGTCAGAAAAAGTATCTCAAAAGAGTAGAGAATGAAGATATTACTTTTACTTTCATTGGTACAACATTTGATATAAGAATCCAATGCAGGTTTACCATGATGTTTACTGCTTTTACATAGACATGTATTATGTCTTCGGTAAGTGACAATGCATTGGAGCAGGGGTGTCAGAGAGGCGCCTGGAGCAGTTTTATCTGGTGTCTCAAATGTTGAGGCTGACACACTTGGATTGATGGGACTTCACATTTTGATTGTTTTTGAGTCCAAGCTTTTGTCTAGCTCCTATTTGTACCCTCTGTACCACATAGATTGTTTATAAAGGCACCATTCAAATTTAAAACATAGCCCATTTCCCCATCAATGACTTTCCAGTTGATACTACTGTAAGCACACAAACTGGACCGAAAATAGATTTTCTGTAGCATGACGGGCAGCCAGTACTGTACCAATTTTACCCACCAGATTTGAAAGGTGTTTAAATTGTGTTCAACATACTTTATCAAAAGAGTTTGCATTAACCCTACAGTAGAGAGATAATTAACTGGCTTTGAAAAACAAAAGGCAGGTATATTGAGTTCTCAGTCACCCATGGCTTATACTGTGTAACTTTATAGCCTTCTTGTAAAGGGCAGTTACAAAGGGTGTCTACAGATATGTGCCACGAGGATACACACTGCTGATAGCAGCAGATTAAAAACTGGAGAAACCGGTAATGGTTAGCCAGGGCAAGAAAGTGTAAGAGCTGTACCTTATACCCTTTGGGTATGTTTTATTTCTTTTCTTGCATGGGTGGGTCTTTGGCACTAGAGGGGAATACTGTTATAGGCTTTACATATCCTTGAGCTCAAATCTCTATTCAATCCCCTGAATATGAGAAGAAAAAAAGTGGTTACTTAAAATGAACTTCATGTTTTCTAATCAAAGTTTGCTGTGTCTGTCATACAGAGTGCAAGAGAAAATACACTCTGCCACCAAACCTGTTGTGATTTAAACATTTAGAATGCTTTGCCATTGACATTCTGATTGAAGGATCGAACACCGTGGTACTATGTCAACGATATACTTGTTTTATAATGCCAGTAAATTACCAATGACCAGTGAAATAAATAAGTTATAATTAGGGCTTCTGTTTCTCACTTTGTATTAATTTCATTTTTCAGTGCTTATTCTAGCTATTTTCTGGGCTTTCACTTTTTATATACTGTATGAAATGATTGTTTTCGGTTACTTTCCAAAATGCTTGGGTGTTTTTTTCTGTCACAGTATTTATAGTAACTTGACAGTACTTACAGACTTAAGTTGTACCCTCTTTGCTTTGCTGTCTTCCACAACACAATATTTATGGTCACAGGTACTTTCTTCTGGGGTTTTTTGAGTTTTCTAGGCATTTGTGGTATGATGGGGCGTGTAAATAACAAAAAGAGTCCAGGCAGTGTTGCAAGCGAAAACAAAGGAGGTTTATTTACAAAACAAACAAACATTAAAGGAAACAGTGAGGGGATTGCTGTGAGGGATTAAATATATTTAAAACAAATAGTGCAGTTGGTTTTCTTCGAGTGTCGTTTCAGTCAGGCTGACGGCAGACTCACGGTTAGGCCTTACTCCTTCAGTCATGTCAGGAAGGACCGAAGTAAAACAAGAAACAAAAACAAACAAACATAGTTCCTCCTCCCTCAGGCTTCACAGACCTCCAGGGCCAACTTCGGATGCAGCTTGACCTGTTCTCAATAAAAAAATAAAAAAATAAATAAATAAAAATTGACATCAAATATATAGTAAATATATATTTAACAAAAAGGAAATATATATATAACAAAAAGGAACAGATCACCTAGCCACGTCCCCTTTTGTACCGTCAGTCACGCCCCCTTGGTTAGCGAGTGCAACCGTTTCTCCTCCACTCCGCGGTTGCCACATCGCTTTCTTTCTAGATGGCCGACTTCTACCTAACCCTTGGAATGAATTGTCTGACCATCCAGTCCAGGGCACTCTGTTCCCTTTACACAGCAACCTCACAGGTCAGGAGGGAGATTTATAACCAAGATTCATTCTTTCTCTGTCACAGAGACATCACAACCTATTGAACTGAATAGAGAGGGAAGTGCTGGACACAAACCTCTAAGCTTGTGGTTCAAAGACAAACGTCTTACCATTCAACAAAAGAGCAGAGGTAAGTATTGTACATGTCTTATGCTAATGTCAGTATTATTACCTCATCAGTTGCTAGGATGAGTTCCAAGGGTGTAGTGTATATTTATTTTTAATTTGGGTACAAAAGGTATATAACAAGAAAACAAGGTGGTGATTCAATTTGTTTAAGTACTGGTAAAATCAAATGCTAAATACACCACCATATGCACCCTGATCCCCTGATATTTATTAGATGAATTATGTGTAGCTTCCAGCGCTGAGATTGTTGCTGTTATTGCACAGGTAATTATTGCTGTCAGGCCACTTTGGTTGTATTTATAGCTGAAGAGACAGTGTTGGGTGAGAATGCTTTCTGAAATTTTAATGAAATGTCCTTGCGCTCCTAAGCCCTCATAACTATTGCATTATTTCTGCTAAAGCTATTTATAAAGCCTATAGCAGCAGAGCATTGTATACCTTTGCCTTTCCCACACAATTCAAAGAAACCACACGATGCAGCTTCCAGACTGGTAGTACTTTAAACATGAACTCTTCACAATGACCTGCAGCTCTTTCTCTCCCCTGCCATTAATAACTGAGCTTTGGACAAACAATAAATCTACTGATAAGAAAACTTCTCAGATTTATTGCTGTATTACTACATGTTTCTAGTTGAAATGTTTGCTCTTTTCAGTTTCTTTTAGTATTTCTAAACAAAGCATTATTTTAAGTCTGTATTATGAATAAAATACAGTTTGATATACATTACACTGTTTCAGACTGTTATTGGCTTTAACTGTATTTTATACATAAAAACTCACTTCTTTAAATACAGTCAATATCACTCCTGTTAATGTTACTGCTTGTCACCACATTGAAATGTCCTGGCCACAATATGATGAGAGTCTGGATAATATCACCCACTTTGAGCCGTCATGTTAACCGATTTCCAACCCACTAGCATGTTGGGAAATACAAGTTTAAGCTAGTGTAATGAATGCAATAGATAGTGTTATATTCCACAGGCATTTTTTTTTTTATCAAAACATGTGTGTTTTAATACTTATATTGTCAGGGTATTGGTGAAATACTGATAGTCAGCTTATTGTCACTGTTTTTGCTTAGTCCTTTTAAAGCGATATTAAAAGGATTTGACTGTAATTCATGAGTTTGTCAATAGGGACTCTCAGAACATTCCAGTCAGCTGCAGAAGGTAGTCACTGTATCTGAGCCAAGGTTAAGAATGGGCGTCCTATTGGTGCCCTGGGTTTTGCATGCAGCTACTGGGCGTGGATCTTGGTTACACTTTAATGGCTGCAGATTGTTATGAAGCATTAGCTCCGATTCTTGTTACACTTTAATTAATTATGCTTTTTTTCTTCATTTTCTTCAGGTCTAGGAAATTCATATAAATTTGCGGCCATCAGATCCTGAAGCTCTTTGACAATCCCAATAAGTGTTAACATGCTGGAGCTGTGGTTTTGTAACCCTCTGAAGACCTACAATTATCTGAATTCTCCAGCATATAAAATGAACTGAATTAATTCAGTTTTTTCTTCCAGCTTACATTTCACGCCTGAAAGAAATCGAGAGACACCAAATATTAACAATGCTACCACTGGATGTTGTAATTTATGGGACACCGTGTATATGATGTCTGCAAGGTCATCGTAACATTATATACATTTTGGTGAAATGCAATGATATAGGTGTTAAGTGGAGAATTTAATTACAAATAACTGACATTCTTGCTTTAAGGGAGAGTGTTGTAGTAGATGTAATCTTTGACCTTGTGTGATGAAAGCTGTCAGACTCACAGAACTCATGATGTCGCTGGTTGATCAACTACAAGGAAACTACAGCTTCTGGGTCCCAATTTACAAAGCTGTTGCTTCAGAGCATTTTTGTAAAAGGAAATCCATAATAACTTGACTTTTTACTGTTAGTTTTGAATACAGTTTGGCTGTTTTTAACTAGTTGCTAGTTAGTACTTTAACATAAATAGTGCAAACTGCACTTTGTTGTTGTGACGTTTTAGGTCTTTTTCAATAAACCTTACTTGTCACTTCCCACATGAATTATATTGGATATAATTACATACATGCTTTTTTTTAACATTTTAATTTCATTTGTTCACAGGGAAATTACATTAGGGTAAGAAACCACTGTGGCAAGTGTGTTCTAGACCGAACAAACTGTAATAAAAAGCATACAATTAAAATCGTATATGGGATAGGAGTATGTGCATATAGGAGTAGTGTTGCATATGATTACATGCAAATTGAAATATGTTATTCTGTGACAAATTTGCTTATTTTATCAATATGAGGAATATGTGAGTTGGGGGTGACACAAATATGGCCTGGACGGGGGGATAAGCAGCGGGCTGCTGAGACGAACATTGTGGTTTGAGGCGAAAGAGAGCTGAAGAACAGAGAGAGAATTGGAGAAACAGAGGTTGCTAAGAAAGAAACCGGAGGCTGCATTTAGTTGGACTTTCTTTTCTTTTCTTTTATTATTTTATCACAGTCTGAGTAGCACTACGCTGTTCAGCTTTAGCTGTACCACTGCCTGGTAAAGCAGCACGCTTCCACCTGTTAAGTGTAGAGTCCAGGCTTAATAAACCGCTGCATTCGAGAACCTGAAAACCCTCTGTGAGTCTGCCTTCTTTTCCACGCTACAATATTATATGAGGGTATTAGGGACGTTACAATAGAATAAGAGTGGAGCGGAAAAAAACCTTTATTTTGTAAATAACTCTAGAATTTATATAATTACAAAGTGGCACTCCAGATCTGCGATCAGAGATTTTAAAACTTACAGAAAAACCGAGTCTAATTGAAGTCTGTCTGGAGGTCTCTTTCTCACTGTTATTGAAACACACACAGGTGGTGGCAGCTGGGTTGCCAAGTTCCTTCCTCTTTTTTTTTTCTAATTCACTAAACTCTCCTCTAACTTCATCAATGGACACATGTCATGGCCAAACTGAAAATATTTTTTTACTTGTAATCTCCTCTGTGACATTACTTTTTTCTTACCATTTTCTGCCCATGGGAGTGACAGAATCCAGCAAAGATCTGTAACATTGCAAAGCCACGACACAAACCTGCACTCCCCTGACTATATCAGTCACCCAGTTTAGCCTTGGGGATACCAGAGGTTAGTTCAGTAATTGAATCAACTTCATTTGGTCATGACACAGATGCAGCATTTTGGCGGTTAATTATACACCATTTTCTATGTTGCATATTCTTGGTTGCTAGAAAAGAGAAACCCCATTGGTTACAGGTATCTATTAGAATGAATAAGAAAGAGACCACAGACTTAAAAGAAGCACTCAACAACATAAGAGATACAGTTGAAACTTGTGTTTTAATGTATAGGGATATTATACTCAGAAAGGCATGTTGTTTTAGAAGGAAACCTCTAAAACAAGCATTGCTGAGAATGTAGGTGTGACTTGAGACTCACTCACAGATGAATGAATGCACCTCTATGCTACAATCTTGAGCTTGCCTAACAAAAACATTGTCACGAAATGCTAACCCTGAGCAAAGTGGTAGACAGATATGTGTTCTCCATCTAAAACAAACTAAATTCAATGACAAACATTTAGACTAGAAGTTTCAACTAGTCTGAGAGATATTTAGTCAAAAACCTTGCCATTTAATTTTTTTTTTAAACTTCCTTTTAGTATTTCTATGTTAGCAATCTATTTATTTCTCTAAACGCGCCTTGACCTGGCTTTGAGTTTGTAATGAATCTCCTCCTAGCGGCTGATTAGTTAATAATAGTAACATCAGAATAGGACACGTACTTATCTCTCGACTGCAGAGCTTGCTCTTTCAATGACTGGTAAGATGCTCGTCTTTGAACTATAAGGTTTGCTGTTCACGTTTAGCCCATGTGATCTTTCAACATTTATATCGACCAGGTGGGGGGGCAGAGCTGACATGACATGGAAATCGCTGTTCTCGTAAACTCTGGTTATTTTTATGTGGAGTATTGTCTTAAATATCTTAAAAGTCCCATACTATATATATATATATATATATATATATATATATATATATATATATATATATATATATATATATATATACACACACTGCCGGTCAAAAGTTTTAGAACACCTCCATTTTTCCAGTTTTTATTGACATTTACGCAGTTTAATGTCTCAATGTACTCTGAAATTAAAGCATAGAACAAATAAACAATTGGAGATAAAAAAATAAATCATGGAATCGTTTTGTTTAACAAAATTTAATCTAAATTTTTGACTCATCAAAGTAGCCACCTTTTGCAGATATAACAGCCGAACACACTCGTGGCATTCTTTCTACAATGGAAATCAAATATTGTTCAGAAAGGTCTTCCCAACACTGTTGCAGAAGTTCCCACAAATGTGTTGTACTTGTAGATTGCTTTGCTTTCACACTTCTGTCCTGTTCATCCCAAACCAGCTCGATGGGGTTTAAGTCTGGAGACTGTGCTGGCCATTCCATGATTTGAAGCCTACCGTCTTGTTCTTTTCTTCTAAGGTAGTTTTGACATAGCCTGGAGGTATGTTTTGGGTCATTATCTTGCTGTAGGATGAACCCCTGACCAACTAGGCGTATACCAGAGGGTATTACATGGCGCTGCAAAATGCTGTGGTAACAGTTTTGGTTCAGGGTGCCACTCACTCTGTGCAAGTCGCCGACTCTGGATCCAGCAAAACAGCCCCAGACCATCACGTTTCCTCCTCCATGTTTGACAGTTGGTGTCACACACCGAGGAACCATCCTTTCGCCTACTCGGCGGCGTACAAAAACCCTGCGTGATGAACCGAAGATTTCAAATTTTGATTCATCGGTCCATAAGACCTTCTTCCAGTCTTCAGTAGTCCACTGGCGGTGCTTCATGGCCCAGGCAAGCCTCTTTTTCTTATTTTGCCATTTTAGCAATGGCTTTCTTACTGCCACTCGACCTGTCAAACCTGCAGCTCGAAGTCTTCTCTTCACAGTTGAAACTGAGACTTGCTTACTTCGACCAGTGTTAAGCTGTGCTTGAAGCTGTTGTCCTGTGAGCCGCCTATCACGCAAGCTGTTGACTCTCAGAAACTTGTCTTCTGATTCTGTTGTGGCTTTGGGTCTGTCAGACCTCTTCCTGTCAGAGTTTCCTCCAGTTTCCAAGTGCCTTTTGATGGTGTAGGAAACTGCACTCACTGACACCTTGGCTTTCTTTGCAGTTTCTCTAAAGGAAAGACCTACACTTTTAAGGGTTATAATGGTCTGTCTGTCTTCCTTTGTTAATTGCCTTTTTCTTGCCATTATGAGAGCAATATACTACTTCCTGCAGTACAATACTGTCCAAATAATGCTTAAGAGGGTGTAGTAACACAGTCTGTTCCAACACTGCTTTTATACAGACAGAGGGTTTGTAAGTAATCAACAAAAGTTGGGACACCTGTAGGAATTGTTAGCATCAACTTTCAAGGCTTAATTTACTTCCATTGCTGCAGAACAGCTGTAAGTTGTTAACCCATTACTTGTTCCCTGAAAAAGGCCTTTTTGTATAACTCTGAAATGTACATTATTTTTCAGTTTTTGGTAACCTAAACTTTGTTTTTTAACCTCTGGCAGTTTACCGCTTACCTTTGTACCATTTCAGGTTATTCACTGGACTTGAACTGCTTAAATTTCAATAAAAACTGGAAAAATGGGGGTGTTCTAAAACTTTTGACCGGAAACGTTGGGCAGCTGGCTCTTTGAGCTAATATATATATATATATATATATATATATATATATATATATATATATATATATATATATATATGTGAAAGATGCCCTCCCAAGGGCGCCATATTTCTGGCAGAAACTGGACGGAGTTGTGTAATTACAACTATTAAAATACAAAACAAACTTTGTTTCCCACCACCCAATGAACATGCCCTGTACGGGCCTCTAACTGTCTCACTTTGTTTCCCTGTCTAGACCTACCCCAGGAAGATACTTTGTCGTGCTGGAACAGTCTTAGTATGGTTTCCTGTCTGCTATCCCTTGGTGAAGCGGTGCTCCTCCTAATGGAGTACCTGGTACAGGTAAGTGAGATCGTGGGCAACGGCTGCCTCTGCTGGTGCACGGTATGCCCACAGGTAAGTATACTGGAACTGGCTCCCTCTGCTGGAGCACGGCGAACACACAGGTAAGTGTACTGGAACTGGCTCCCTCTGCTGGAACACGGAAACAGTACTAGTACGGCTACTATTGTAGAACAGACAGTAACACAGGCAAGGTGACTGGTAGCGTGGAAACAATACAATAGCTCCTGCTATCGTGGTGAAACTGTATCCCAGGTAAGAAAACTGGAGTGCGTTAAAACAGTACGATAGCTCCTGCTATCAAGGTAAACTGTATTCCAGGTAAGTAACTGGGGTACGTTGAAATCATACGAAAGCTCCTGCTATCATGGTGAACTGTATTCCAGGTAAGTAACTGGGGTGCATTGAAACAATACGATAGCTCCTGCTATCGTGGAACAATGGTATCAACAGTAATAAAACTGGTGTGTGTTTAAACAATAAACAAAGATCGATAAACTTTATCCCGTTGTCTGTGAATTTTGTTTGTCCAGTTCCAAACAGTACACAAACCCAAGCAAACGTATATACAAATCAAACGTGTCCCATCTCTAAACTGTATCCCAGGCGCCAGCCCCACCAGGACCAGAGACGGGCTCGGTGTACTTTCTAATATGTAGAGTTTATATTCACTCTCTTTGAAGCCAGCCAGCCATTTCTTAAAGGGCCTACGCACCATTATCACAATATATATATATATATTGTAAGATAGCGGGTTGTGAGAGACAGCAGGGAGGGGGTTAAAACCTCCCTGCAAAAGAAACATGTGAGAATGCACTTTTTGGTTTATTGTTTAAATTTAATTGTTTAATTGTTTTATTAATGATCATCCGCACCTGGGCGTTATTGGGGAATTAGACCCAGGTGTGGGGTTTAAAAGGAGAGCAGGCAGTCTGCTCGAGGCTGCTGAGGAGAAGGAGGCAGAAAGGGGTGCTCTGCTTCCTGGCAGTCGTGAGGTAAAGTGCTGTTTCAAACCAGTGTGTTTTGTGAGGACGGGGTATATATATATATATATATATATATATATATATATATATATATATATATATATATATATATATGTATGTATAGCAATGATGAATGACTGGAAAAACAAACAAAAACAAAACAACAACAACGTGGTTATCCACAGTAATGGGCATTCATAGTGAATTATTTACATATTTTTAGTTTTGCTTTCGATGAAGTCTTGTGAAATACCATCTTCACCCTTTTTGGGTGAAATAGTTTTCATGACATATGCCGAAGTGTGTGCTGCATTTGGCAATAAAGAAAATACTTTTAAATCTTTATCAAGTATGTCAAGTGGTCCAAACTAAAAACTAAACAGTGGTCTAGACACGTTTCATGAATAGCAAACTATATTTAATTACTCCAAACAAACTTCTTTTTTTTTTTTTAAATCACTCAAGAGATACACAGCACCCTATTTTGTAAAATTTGGCAGCAATTTATTGTACCATATCAAATATGATATTTTTACTATGACCATCTATAAATTGTCACCACAAAAATGGTTATGTCATACTTACTGTAGTAAATTGTGGGATTGTAGTTCTGGGCAAGGTTTTAATTCTGATTAAATAATACAATAAATAAATAAATACATCTCCCAGTATGCACAGTGGTAGGTCTAAGGACAGGTCAGGTGTGTGTGACAAAGCAGTTGCATTAGCTAGTTTCGTGGCATATTTTTATTGTTAGTTTATGGCCTCAGTGCAGCAGTAAATAAAAAAAAAAGCAAAATATTATACATTACTTCATTATAAGAGTAATCTCCTTTGTGTGTATATAAATATATACATTATGCAGGTCCCTGTTCTTTAGTTGATAGTTCTGCAATATGTTTATGTTTTGGTATGTTAACCAAACCGAAGCGATGGGAAACTAGCTCCTCTGAGCACAATGATGTAAGATAAAGAGCAATTGATTGACATGTGTTATATAAAGATAGGGGTTTCAGAATCTACAGTATTTATGTGTCTATCTTTCTCTGTTTGCAAAATAGATTGCTGCTTGTATTTTTACAGTGCTTTGATCACGTATTTACAGTTTTGCAAATTCTAGAGTCTGTATTTATTATGTAAACATATTAAAAGAAAGGGGCAAGTGAGAAAATGGTGTTGCCATGTACAGACTAGATATGAATGTATGAGTGGTGTTCTGGAAAATCCTGACTTCCACCATGCAGCCATGCTTTTACCAGGTAAGCTACTTGGAGACCCAGATGGGAAACCAAGAATAGAGCGCAGAAGTTTAGTATAAAAATGAATAAATAGGGTTGCTTCTGGTTGGATGAGCAGATACAGTGTATATTGAACTGTTTCTATAAATGGCAGATCTCACATGTTTTAGCAGGAGCAGGCAACTCTTGAGGATCATTGGCTCTGCTGGTTTACTTTACTGCACTCTTCAGCAGTTGCAGAGTATGAGGAAACTGGAATGAAAAATGTTTTTTTTGGGGGGGGGCTGGGGGGGGCTTGGGGGGGGCTTGGGGGGGGGGTAAAAAAGATAGCTATAGGCCAGGAATAATAGAAGGTTTCATAATGTAGATGTTGATTTCTTTCTAATTTATATAAAAACATGAAAGTAGAAAAATATATTTTTTAAGTGTACTTAAAAATAAATCTAATGCCACTTTTTCAACAATACTAACCAATGGATTGTTTTCAGTACAGCAAGAATGTGTCATTTACATGTATTTAAGTAATAATGTAGGCATACATGTTCTTTACTATCAGATTGGACTGGTTCAATCCACAACAGCCGTCCTCAATTTGCCGGTAGTACATGTACAAGTACATTATTACTATTTGATTATAGTACCTGTTTAGTTTATAACTTTATTGACCTCTTTGGTGTTTTTATGTCCAGTATGGACATTTAAATGATTCGGTATGTAACAGGGCAAGGGTTGGGGGTGAACCGGCGAGCGCCTCTGCATTCGTGACTCTAGAGCTTTTAACCTTATCACACCAACAGGGGAGAGAATCCATATGGCAGTGCATCACACACAGAATCCATATGGCAGTGCATCACACACAGAATCCGTATGGCAGTGCATCACACACAGAATCCTTATGGCAGTGCATCACACACAGAATCCGTATGGCAGTGCATCACACACAGAATCCATATGGCAGTGCATCACACACAGAATCCGTATGGCAGTGCATCACACAACACTGCATGTTACACTCTTCACCCTGCAGCCAATTTATGAGAGCCGAGTCACGGCACCAAAGTAACAGGACGCAAGTGTCTATACCACTATGGAAAAGAGCTAGGCTCGTCTGCATTTGTGGTTTTAGAGTTTATGTCCTGCATTACTAAATATGTATAAAACGGATTGTTAGAATGCTGCATGCTGATTGGTCCATCAGTGTTCCAATCCATTACAATATCCAGCACAATGTCATGATTAGGAACTACTTAGAAACAAAGGTAAACCACTGCACCTGTGCTAACCATGTACCACTGTGCCACCAAAATCAAAGAAAACACCTGTCAAAATAGCTGCTGTCATGGAAGATACTAAAGACATCCCTTTTGAACTGTTTGCGCCCATGAAATTTGATGAATGGTTACAAAACAAAGCTGCATCAATTCAAAAAAGTTTGCGGATATCTGAGATTTTAGAAGAGAAGAAGGAGGCAAAGTCATCAGGGGAGATAGAGGAGGGAGGAGAAGGTAGAGACTAGTTTACGTGGGTTGTTAGTGGAGGCTTGGATTACAGATTGGAAATAAGCATATTTAGCAGAGGAGAGAGTAGAGGAGAAGGAGGAGAGGAGAGTGCGGTAAAGGTCTAGGGCAGCAGGGAGTTTGGTTCTCTTCCATTTCTTTTCAGCAGATCGCAGTGTGATTCTTGCCGAGCGGAGCGCAGAGGAGAGCCAGGGATGGGGAGGGGAGGGGCGAGCAGGTCGGGAGGTGAGGGGACAGAGGGAGTCGAGGGAGGAGGTGAGTGAGGAGAAGAGGGTGGAGGTAGCAGAGTCTACGGAGAGTTGTGAAAAGGAGTTGATAGGAGGGAGGTGAGAGAGAGCAGTGGAGGCAAGGACAGAGGGGGAGAGAGAGCGGAGGTTATGGCGAGAGGTGATAGTGGGGAGAGACAGAGAAAAAGAGATGAAATAGTGATCAGAGAGGTCCAGGGGGGTGACAGAGAGGGTGGAGGGGCAGCAGGCCCTGGAGAAGGTGAGGTCCAGTTGACGGCCAGCTTTGTGGGTAGGAGGGGACGGAGAGAGACAGAAGTCGAAGGAGTGAAGGAGAGGGAGGAATCCAGCAGAGTGGCTGGGGTTGGAGAGATGGATGTTGAAGTCACCCAACAGGACAGTCTGGGTAGACAGAGAGGGGAGGGAGGAGAGTAGATAGTTGAGTTCATCCAGAAAGTGAGTGAGAGGCCCAGGGGGGCGGTACAGAACAATGAGCAGGAGTTGACAGGGAGAGGTTAGTTGGACTGCATGAAATTCAAAGGTATTGACAGAGAGTGAGGTGAGATCGGAGGGGACAGAAAAGAGTAAGGAAAAGAGAAAAGAGTATATATATACTGTATATATAAAATAAATAAGTGCATTTACTGAAAAAAACTAAAATGTTTTACCTGAATATTATTTTTAGTTTACAGGGACTATTGTCTGTTGTGGAAGGTTATCCCTCAAAATGTTAATATATCTTTAGAAACTATACAGATTTTTCCTTTCTTTTTTATAAAACGTTTATAAATCTGTTTTATAAAAGCAATAAGGCACTTGAGGGCATGGGTTGTGCTGCATAGTGTCACTTCTTGGTTGGTTGCAGGCACTCAACGCAAAAAGAAGTGACAATATCCAGCACAACACATGCCCTCTCGTGCCTTATTGCTTAAGTATTGTAATTTAACAGTAGAAGATGATTTGGTTTCGAGAAGGCCCTCTAAACATAAAAATACCTGGAAAGAGCTTTACAAGCCTGTAGGACTAAAATATAAGCACTAAAATCAAAGAGAGTGAGGGAGCAAAGATAGCTGACAAGCAGGTACTTGAAGACACACAACTGTCAGATGAATTGGGGTCATTGACTGTGCCCCGATAAGACTTACTATAATATTAGTAAGGTATGTTTTCTTTTAGCATGTGCACATTACTCTGAATGGTGACAACCTTTATCTGTTGTATAAAAAACAATATAAAGGGGAAATCTAAATACAATGTCATACAAAATGCTAGTAACATTATCTATATATTGAAATGCAGGGGAGGTTAAATATTCATTATCATTTTGCTGTAAATAAATAGCAAGTAAGTGTCTTTACCACTATACAAAACAACTGGGCTTGTCTGCATTCGCAGTAGAAGAGCTTTTAACCTTATCACTCTGACAGGGGCAGACTCCATATCACACAGCAATGTCTGTTATACCTGCTAATGACAATCCAATATCCACAGACACGGGAAATGCACAGTTAGGGGCACAACACTTAGTAATGTTTAATATCAGGCCCTCTAGGAAATGCTTGGCATACAGCAGCCTGGAACTTCTAGATATAACTCTGAATAACAGCCAAGACGTGCAAGATGTATGGTTGTCAGCTACAAGGAATCGCAGCCAAGGAACAAGTAAGAACAATTAGGACAAGGGTTCAGTGCTTCATCCCAAGATTCAAGCATGTTACACCAGCACAAAACTGCATCAGCTATACTGCAGGGACCTCTCCCACAGCTTCTGACATTCCCTGACATTCCTTGAGTCACACACAAACAGATTAGGGAGGTGGGCTTGTGCTTTTTATAATCTTAAAGAACAGGTACTGTGGGTCTTGCCCGTACATGTTTTTGGCCTGGAGTCAGCATTGTTATGCTGCTTTCTGCCACAGAGAGAGTGATGGTATGCGGACGGTTTAACAACTGTATAACATTCACTTTGAGTTAATACCTTCCATTGAATTGCTCATAATAAGAGGAAAAGCTTGGGGAGAAGCTTTGATGGAATCCTAAAAGGAGAAGGTAACCCAAAGGTCACATACTATCACATATTATTCATCCAGCATTGCATTGTTCAGCTGGCAGACTTTTAGATTGCTGTGTTTATTATTTATGACAAAAGAAGGAGAGATGAACCACAAACAAAACACGCTCCAGCTCTAAAACATCCTGCAAAGATGTAGGTTAAAACTTGAGCCAGTGAACACATGGAGTCTGGTGACACATTCTGGCACCTTACTTAAAAAATGCGGCCCAAATCTGTTACCAGTTCGATTATCTTTCCCATTAGACATTTTATCTGACCTCACTTCATATTACTCAGGTAAACAAGTAACAGGGTTAATGAAATGCTGTATCCTTGGCATATAAATAGACTATATGCACACATACTGTTTGCAGTACTCCTGTGTAAATTATAAATGTTGAGTTGGTAATTGTGTGTCACAAAGACGGCCGGAGTGGGTGGTGTCAGACCAGAGCCAGGAAATAAATAAACAGAGAGATGTGGTTTGGTGAAGCTGGGCGCGTGATTGCGCTCAGCATTTAATAATTAAACAGAACAGAACAGAAAATAAAAGGTTGGAACACAAAAACACAGGGCACGGCACTGGTAGCCAAAATAAAGAGACAAACAAAACGGACAGACACTAACAAACAGGGACGAACAAACACGGTGAGAAACACTACTTATTATTCTTGTTATTATTATTTTTACCTCCTCTCTCTCTCCCGTTCTTTCGCCCTGAACACCCAACCCCGAGTGACAGAAATGTGCATCTATATATACTGTTGTGCTGGGATTCAATTACTAATTAATTACTCACTTGAATCCCAGCACGTGAATTAGTTAAGTGTACTCCCGTGACCACACATTACATTTTACCAGCACGTGAAGTGATTTGTGCCCTCCTCGTGCCTAAATATAAATCTACATTTTTAAATACACGTGAAACACAGACCCGTTTATATCCCGTGTACCAATCTCTATAAACCAACATTAACACACGCACGCAACATACAACATATAACACACAAATGCACACAGGGGCGGGGCACATTGCCACATTGTGTTACATGTTTTTGCATATTCAAAAGCCTCTTTTCTACTTCTTTTTACTGGTATTAAAAAAGGATAGTCTATACCTTTTTAGTGTGTTTTATAACAAAATTGCTGAGATTGGTAAATTGAAAAGTAAAATGACCAACTTACGACATACATACTGTCCAATTCTATAGCAATATTAATTACAGGTATTGTCTCAAAATACTCTTTGATAAACTGACTTTTTTTGCATCTCACCAATGTTTTTGTTATATACAAATTTAGTGCCCAATTATTTTACCCCCAATTTTCTCCCCACTTTAGAAGGTCCAATTATGTTCCCTCACCACAGCAATACCTGACAACAGCTCAGGAGAACTGAAGGTTCAGCAGGCGTCCTCCAATCCCACAAACAAACATTTCTGGGGTAATTCTGTACAAAGGCTATTTTCTGAAATATTAATAGTAGTAGTAGTAATAGTGGTCGTAGTAGTCATAGTTGTTGTCATATTATTATTATTATTACTTAAATGAAAGAAGGCCAAGATCATCATCTCAAGGCAAATCATCCTCTAACCTTACTACTGTAGTAATTCCTTTTCAAAATACAGTCCTTTTTTATCACCCAACGGATTAACATTAGGTTCCAAATCAATTGGTAGTAGTGACCTCTCTATAAACTCACTTACCTCTTATATAGCCTCCCAAATTCTCACCCTCTGGAGGAACTTGGGGCCCAGGGAGCATAGGACAGTGAAGCAAAGAGCATTGAGAAGATCTGTCACCATCCTGCCTCCAAGCAGACACTGATCATGTAAGGAACCATGTCTCTGATTAACACTAACAGGTTCAGCAGAACTACATGGTGGAGTTCCATCAGTGTTGGTCAGGAAATTAATAGCTGTAGCACTGTAATAAATGACCAAAGCCCTAATATGCGATTGCGGGTGCTATCCAAATAACCTACTGTCATTTTTTAAAATAAATGTTTTCTTATTAGCACTAGCAATAATCTTGCTGGTTTCCATATTTTGTTGAAGATCTTTTTGTAATCTTTTGTGACTTTCAGTTTGAAATATATTTAGAAGACAATACCATGGCAGTAAAATATGCTTCTGCTTCCTGGTGATACAGAATCACAATGACAGTAGTGACAAACAGCTTTGCGGAGTATTCATAATTGTAATTGCTTTTTATAAAGTGTTACAGTGCATTTAAATGTACTTATTTACATACAATGAAATACTATGCACTTGCTTCAATTATTTGCTTATGTAACAAGCGGGAGACTGGGTGTGAATTGGCGACAATGCACACCACAAGCGAGTGTCTTAACCACTATGCAAAAGAGACAGGCTTGTCCGCATTCATGGTTATAGAGCTTTTAATCTCTCACTGACGGGTCAGAACTGCAACGGCATCACAAGATACTGCTTGTAGCAAGCACATTGGTTCATTACATCATTTTAGAAACCTTTCAATGCCACTTGCAATGTCATTGGGTTCAATGAGTCATTTCTAAACAGTTGTCAGAAAACTTTAATGATTGGTTCTTCCTGCTCAAGGGCACTTATGTCATTGGGGTTGGAATAAGCAATATATTTAGGCCATAAAATATCATGAAGAAAATGTTTTGGAGAAGAGCTCTTGCCTTTTCACAGCCCAGGGGAGCAGAGATGCACCTTCCGATTAGCACATTCCTCTCTGAAGTGACTCTCAAGTGTAATCGGTACCATAGTGACATTTCGAAAGTAGAGCTTGGGCTGGAGCCCGGGGAGTGGGGAGCCTGAGCTGGCCCCCAGAGTTAGCAGGGCTGCATATCCAGTGACTTCCCCTACAGGCACGACGCAGAGAAGGGGGGATTCACATGACATTATCTGTTTAAGATTATCGGGTCTGAAAAGTCTGCACGGAAAGTTTCTGTTAGTACTACAAGTGACCTTTTTGAAGGCTCCCTCTAGGCGTGAGCTGTCATATACCTTTCACTGACTTACACTGAGTTTGAAGAGCTGAGGTATTTTTTTAATGGCTCAGGCAGCTATTGTCTGGTTAGATCCATGCTGATGAAATCACAAAGTATATGTGGCCCATAAAAAACATTGTAATATATAACATATTGTAAAAGATGTATACATTGCAAACATTTGTTTGACATAATTACATTACTGATATTGTTTTGTTGACGTGGTACAATGTTTAAAGTCATTTCTGCACATCATTGGTTTACTCAGTAAAAGCAGTTGTTTTTTGTTGATGAAAACTGTATATGATATGGAGTAGAATCCTGTAGACCTAAAAGATGTATAATATTAAAGTGAATATATAGGTGCAGAAGTTTAACAAAACAGAGCTTACCTTCATTGTGTTTAATATTCTTATTACTTTGATTCATTTATTTAGGTTTGTGTATACAACTTTAGCATGACATTTATTTTAAGCGTCTCTCCTCAGAAATTGTAAACAAAAGATCCCCATAAAACATTGACTAAATTGTCCCCATAGCGATTAGGTAGGCGTTCACAAATCTCAGGTACCATAGAGATCAATGACAGACAGATAGGTTAAACATCCCTTCAGTCATAAAAGGGCCTTCTGTAGTGCCTGTGCTTCTAAAAAAGCCATTTTTTAAATACTAAATGTGTAAATTATATTAACACACGGTGAGGCCTACCGGAGATGCTTGTAAATGTTAACATTTAGCAACTTGTCTGTGTAATACTATGATAAGATATTATTACCTGCAAGATGCTGGCTTTGTTTATGCAAATAACCTGCTTTTGTTTTAATTATAGAGGCTGGCATGTAAAATGCTCGTCAGAGGAATCACAAACACAATTGCTATATTTAGTGCAATTTCAATTTTTTTTTTTTTAAATAAAAATATTTACTGATCTCTTTTTGAGACCAGTTTACTGTGACACAGTGAAGAAAAACGCAAGCCCGCTCATGAGTAATATGTCACTGAACAAATGTAGAAAATGTATTTTTTTTTAACTGCCATTAATTGTTCAAATGTGCTCCAAAATGGTATTACTTGCCGTGGTTTGATATGGAACATTCTTCATATATTGATTTGTCAAGAAAGCAGATCAAGTTAATTGTCTAGTTTGTTTGTCGTGGCTGGTGTATGTGAATCAGTGAATGCCAAGTGGTCCACGAAAAACACATCAAGACCTCAGATGTCATTACTTTTGCAAAGTTAAAAATTTGACATGTATAGATTTTATTTCTCAGAGCACTGTACCCTGTGCAGCATTTTTGTTTGTTTGTTTTGTTTTTTGTATTCTAAAGGTTACCAGTAAATATTGATGGAATAAATTAAAGTTGCTAAAATTAGGTTCTCTCACTCTCTTCTTTCAAAAAGGCTCTCTCTCTCTCTCTCTCTCTCTCTCTCTCTCTCTCTCTCTCTCTCTCTCTCTCTCTTTCTCTCTCTCTCTCTCTCTCTATATATATATATATATATTATTTATTATTTTTGTTTTGTTTTTAATAATATGACATCAAATTTGAGTCATGGATCTGCAACATTATATACCGGTTTGGTAGAACTTTTAACAATATGAAATCGTATTGAAATACGGTACAAAAATATATTACTTATAATACGACAGAGAAAAGCTGATTTGTGCACACCCAACCGATTGCTAAGGGGCCAGTTTGCATGTGACCACTGTGGCTCTGCTTGGGGTCAGCAAAACATTATGTCAGAGTAATGTTGAACAGCCAAGTTTGATGGGGATCTTTTGCTTACAATGCTGAAATTGCATCTATGGGCCTAAAGAAATTAAGGAAAGTAAGCTCTGTTTTGTTAGACTTTCACACCTATAAATAATCACTTTAAATGTCAGCTTGCTATCATTAATAGGGGATTTCACTGTGTGCCACCCCACTGCTGAAATTGAACCCCTCATGTTTGGACAAAATGGCACCTCTGCTTTTTGTATACCCTGTGGATACAATTCAAATCTTGTCTGAAATGGTTCTTTCCTCTCCTCTCTTAATTGAGTTGGTTATGCTTGAGAACAGACTTCGTCATTATAAGAAGCAATGGGTAAGCCTGCAGGCCAGACACATCAGGACCCACTGTGTAAAGGCTCTAATTAAACTCCCTGCGACCGGTGCTTATTCTCTCGCTCTGTGGGTCCTGAACGCTCAAGCTGCTCATGTTTCTGCTGATGCTCTTAGCTGGATGGTCATGCCCCTCCTGGATGATTGTTCTGTAAATTAACTTTTTATAGGAGTGATAACCAATTGCTTTTTTTAGGTAAGCAACATCACCACTGGTCCCACTGTAATGCGATGGAAATATAATTTTTATTTATTAATTTATTTTACTTACTCGGTACATATAGGTCAATTGAATGTGACCGCTTCTTTGTGCTATAGGTTAAATAGTCACATTGCAGCTAGATTATTGGAGTCCAGTTGATTATTGGATACAAATTGACCTAAACAGCAAGCATAGCATTATACTGTATTTTAAATAGTTGCATATGCCTTAGGGCTTTGTTTCTCCAATTGAAAATTCTTGAAATTGTTTTGTATAACAAGACATATTTAATGTTTAATTTTAGTCTCGACTGTGATTTAAAACAACAAGTTTATTAAATAAAAACTGTTGACCTAGTCATGTATTGCAGCATTTTAACTTGTTTGGTTTTGTCTCTTGGCCTTGCCTTTCTGCACATTTGGTGCTGCCTTGCATATTGACTGACATACCTGAACCAGCATTGAGAGATAGGCAGGGCAGCAGTATGACTGATACCCCCCCCCCCCCCACCCCCCGGCAAGACTAAAAATGAGGTGGAGCATTTTATAGCATAGGTAATCATTATATGTAATCAGAGTACGGTAAAGCATATTGAACAAAACATGGTAAACCATGGTAAAGTATAGTTAATGCATATAACCAACTGAAAAGCATGGGAAAACTGCTAAATTATCAAGCAAATTTATTGTGGTAAAGTTTTGTAAGGGGCGAGTCCCTCAGAGGGTGGACAGCAGTCCAGTTGTATAATCGACATACTCATTTCACCAAAACAATTTTGGAACCCAGACATGCAGGGGTTAACAGCCACTGTAAAGCATTCACCCACTGTGCCACAAAGCAGCTGCAACACTGGTATTCTGTTCTCTAATAAAACACTATTCTATTGGAATGTTCTTACTTGTTTGAGGATGTATATTTAAGTTTATTTACCAACAATATGCCGAGTAAGATAATGCACCTTTGTTTCTGTTGGGTTCACAGCTTTACAGCCGGGCGGGTCTTACGTACAGTACAAGGAGTTGACGCCACCAGCCTCATAAAGAATATAACTATCTAAACTGTGATTTGAAATACAGTACTTAACTACATCAACCTCTGGACCCTGGGTCATATCTGCATATCCCTTTCTTTGTAGTTGTGGGTGACATTGCTCAAATATTGAGTTTTATTGTCTTTGTTTCTTATGAGCTGGGACAGTGGTTTGCATACATGCCAGAACTTCTCATTTCTCATGCACTGGTTTGTGTATTTCCAGCAGTTTCCAAGTAGTGTCACTGAACCGTCTGTGTTTTTCAAAAGTGGAGCCTCTGTAATATTAAATGCAGGTTATTCAAGTAGATGCATCAATTTAATTAGTGTTATCATTTTCCTATTTTTTTTATTTGTATATGATGTTTTTATCCTTTGATTGCGCTTCCGAAGAATCTAGCCCATGGTTATACAATCTAAATTACTTTCCATCCCGCATTGTACTAACTGACAGAATCAGATTGTTTGGGATTTTTAGAGAAACTTCAACATTTCATGGGCCAAAGAATTGTAAATGGCAAGTGAAGTTAGATGTGCCAGCAACATCATTTGCTGGGCTTTTCAAAACCATTCAAAGCACTTTACCAGGTCATACGAAGAACATCAATGAAACTCAATAATTCAGCAAACTTCTCAGAACAAGGGAAAGGTAAGGGAAAGCAATGGCTGTCTCTGACTTTCCTATTTTTAACTATTCTTTAACTATGAAACCAGCTAATGGTTTAAGCCAGAATTAAGGTTGTAATTTTAAAATTTGTTGTTAAAAGCTTTCAGTCACAATTTAGTATGATGCAAATGGGTGGTTTTAAACCAATAAATCAGTCATTTGTGCCAGAAACAAAATCTCCATTAGCTGTTTTGTTTAATTATTTACCAGGTGATTTTTTTGAACACCCCGCCAGAAAGATAACCTGGGTTAATAGCTGGGGACTCGGGTCTCGATCAGGTTTATAGCATTACTCTTGAACTGCATGGGGCGGGTTTATGAGGGGTTTGCATGATCATTATGTTCTGAGAGGAAATAATAAAGAACAGATTGAGCGGGGGGGACAGAACCGCACACTCATTTTGTAACCCCCAATAAATTGTAGACAAAAGTGTCCCCTTAAAACTCACAATTCTTATGTGAGAGCACAGCACCCAGTCTGGGTTAAGTTTTGATAGTATCAAAATAAATTTAGAAATACTAAAATAAACTATGTGAAATTCGATGTCCAACATTTTGGCTAAAGGTAAGTTTGTAAAATTAAATAACAGTCTTATTTTGACTGTGTAAGTGGCAAAAATACTTTTATAGTCAAAGCTTTCATTAGATTTTACAAGGGGACTATTTTTTGGAAATAGCTGAAGATAAAGTAAAAATCTAATAACAAATCCAGTTAACATGGTCTTTTTACCAATGTCACTGTCACAACTTACCATGCTGTTGTATAGTAAAGCATATTTATTCATGTGTCAGCCCCCATGCCTTGCATTTACACTTCTCTTCAACCATGGGCTTACTTATAATCGGAGAGAAACACATAGGCTTAGATACAAAACCAAAAGATTAACTGCATATTCTGAACCACCCATGGTTTCAATGATATTTGAAGCTACTTGCTCTTTAATAATAATAATAATAATAATAATAATAATAATAATAATAATAATAATAATAATAAATTAAACTGTATTTCCATCAAGGGGTTCTAGAGACAGGATAAACCACAAGAGCTCCCCAGAGAAGCACTAGCAAACCATTCTAAATCCTGCTATTTGTACCACAGCAGCATATGTCTTTATGATAGAATGGGTTTATAATAGAGCCCGTGGATCATTTTAATTGTTAAATGGCTTAAACCATAAGAAAGTCTGCAAGTGAACATTAAAGTACAGTTGTGTATTACAGGCTGAAACACACCACAAAAACCACATTACAAATGACATAATTACATCTTTCCATGTGTGTTATGAGAAAGCCATCTGTGAATGTCAAAAGAGGATTATCTCTTGGTAGGATATGAAGCAAGTAGTCTTTAATGAATTTCATTAGGCTTGCTTGTAAATCACTTGCATGCCTAGCTTTTTATTCCTGTAGAATGTTGTTACACAATGATTTTCTTAAGGCCTGTCATTTAACTTTACTTTGTAATTTCTAATCATGATACCCCTGTTGTCCCCATTTTAAATGCCTGTGGCGGAGTGTCCCGCCCCTATGTATTATTATTTGTATTTTTGTTTGTGGAGCGGGTAAAAGCGCCGCGTCTTTTATTATTATATTTAAAAACCCCGTGAGGATGCATGGCTGATCAGCTACTGATTATTTAACTAGCTGACAGTCATGCATCCTTACCAAACGCGTGCAGACTCTGGCCGAGGGATAATAAGATAATTAACAACTAGTTAATCCCTCGGCCAGAGTATATAAACCTGCAGCTCTCTGCACTCGAGGTTGGGTGTACAGAGGAGAGTACGGGGAGTGGAGAGAGCGAGTAACATTTAAAAAAACAATTGCTAAAACGTGCTGGATTACCCAGCACATCAATTACTTGTTTGTTTGTTCATTCGTTTGGCCCTCGTGCCCTTTTGTTTTGTTGTTTTGTTTAAATCTTGTGTTTTGTTGTTTATTAATAAATACGCTGAGTGCCGTTGCACTCAGCTTCAACCGCCCATCCATTGTTTTGGTTTCTACTTCCTGGTCCGTGACGTCACCACTGCGAGCCAGACTGCCACAATGCCCCATGCTAGTTTTCCCATAATTATCCATGTATTTCTGCCAAATAGCTATTATTACACCAGCTTGACAGAGTATACACTGGCATGTATTGTAAAAATTATAGGCAGTGAGACCACACATCATTATTTAAATCAAGGGAAGTAATGTTAAAACTTTACAATGCATTAATAAGAGCTCACCTAGAATATTGTGTTCAGTTCTGGTCACCTCGTTACAAAAAGGATATTGCTGCTCTAGAAAGAGTGCAAAGAAGAGCGACCAGAACTATCCCAGGTTTAAAAGGCATGTTGTATGCAGACAGGCTCAAAGAATTGAATCTGTTGAACAAAGAAGACTACACGGTGATCTGATTCAAGCATTCAAAATTCTAAAAGGTATAGACAATGTCAACCCAGGGGACTTTTTGCGACCTGAAAAAAGAAACAAGGACCAGGGGTCACAAATGGAGATTAGATAAAGGGGCATTCAGAACAAAAAATAGGAGGCACTTTTTAACACAGAGAATTGTGAGGGTCTGGAACCAACTCCCCAGTAATGTTGTTGAAGCTGACACCCTGGGATCCTTCAAGAAGCTGCTTGATGAGATTCTGGTATCAATAAGCTACTAACAACCAAACGAGCAAGATGGGCCAAATGGCCTCCTCTCGTTTTTAAACTTTCTTATGTTCTTATGTTCTTATGTCAATTCCACTATATGCAATGAAAATGTTCCTGTCGTAGCTGATTCAGATTTTTTAGAACGCTGAGAATAAATATTTGTGTAGCTTTACTGTACCCGTGTCTCGCAGACTATGTGGTCTGCTGGGTAAATCAGACTCTCAGGGGAGCGTTGGCTTGCTTCCTGGCTGTGCAAGGTCTTTGGCTTCCACAGGGTGCGTTGTATTGCCTCTGGTGCTCCCGTAAATTAGGGTGGCAAAACCAGAAGGGACTGAGTTTCTGCACTGCACTACAGCAGACCCTATGGGCCAGGCGACTGGTAAGCTCAAGGGGACAAATGCAGGGCTGGCCTTTGTCCTCCAGGGGCTGACATCACTCTGGAGCTCCTGGATATAAGGAGTCTGGCTTGGCAGTGGGATCGGAGGACAACCACTACCCTTCAGTTTTACTGAGCTGTTGTGGGGATTGATGTGGTGAGGAACATTCTTACCTGGGGGGAAAAACGGGTAAAATCTAAATTTAAAAAAAAAAAAGTAAACTTGTGTAGAACTACAGCACTATGCTAGTAGACTGTGTTAGACTGTTAGTGTTTGCTTGGATGACTTGTGAACTCTGGCACGGAAGCTCCAGGGCGCTATAACTTAAGCTGACCCGACTAACTGGGGAATTTTTTTTTTTAAACACTGAAGAAAAAAAAAATGCTTGAAGCAGAAAAACTTGTATCTGCACTTTATTTAAGATTTTCACTCATGTTTCTCGTTCTTACTCCCTGAACCCCGAGTGAGAGATTTTCCCCTTTTATGCAGCTGTGCCTGGGTTTGATTGCTTATTAATCATTCAAACAGTCTGCACGTAAACTGCTTGGGCAGGGAAGGTAATTAACCCTTCCCTGACGACTTTAAATACATACATACTAAATAATAACAACACATAACAAAACACAAAATACACACAGGGGCGGGGTGTACCCCGCAAACTCCTACAATCCATAAATGGCTCAGGAGAAGTGAAGAGCAGCCAATGCAGCACTCACAGTGGAACCCTAAGTGAAGATGAACTAGGACTTGAACCTGCGATCCCCTGACAGCATGACTCTCCCTACACACTATGCTTTCATACCTTTACCAGGTAAGTCACTCAGGGACCCCTCTTAAATTTTTACTGTTCCACTGTAATATTTTGATTCGATTTGTCCATTGAAACAGATGAAACTCAGCCCGGCTAGTATTGGTGACCACAAGTCTGGTAAAGAGCAGAGGAGTGAGAGTCTTGTAAAGTGCTTGTGTTGCTTTTGCTTTCTTGCATGCCATACTTAAGAGCTATCATGCACTGGTGATGTGTCTGCTCCGAGGTGACAGTGGCTCCATACCCTTAGGCAATTCAGAATCCTGTGCTTCCATTCCGAGAGATGGGATGCCAGGGGCAAGCTTTCTGTTTTGGATGGCTGTGGAGCTATTATACAGGTGATGAAAGGTTCATCAAAGTAGTCAATGGGGCTCCATTAATCTTGAATGCACAGGTGACTTGCTTTAAACGTCAGTAATTACTGCAGTTACAAAGTCTTCAGTCAGATCTGTTGTGTATTTTTCTCCATGTCTTGTCATATCATCACCTGGTATAATATAAACCTGGATTGAATCTTGAAGATCATCGTACAGAAAAAAAAATACACAGACATGACAACCACCAAGGGAATGTGTGTAGTTAGGAGAGTGCTAATCTGATTTAAATAGTGTTTGCAGCAAACATTTTACCACTTGCAAATTTTAGTACAGTGGTCCCTCAATATTTCACGATTTAATATTCATGAATTTTGTTAATTCACAGTACAGGTAAGTCCATGTCAATTCTATAACTGCAATATTTTACTGTGAAAGAGCCCTTTATTTTTCAATGCTTTCTGTATTTCACATTTTATTAATGTGTAAGTCAGATAGCGAAATAAAGAGCACTGTACGCCTATAAAGTGAAGGACAATGGTGCTGGGTACATTTAGGCATTGAAAACACCATGAGAGTTTCCCCTCACAGCTCTGCAACTATGTGTACCTCAATTGTGATCTGAACACCCTCTCCTGCAGAATTACTCCAGAAGTGGACTAATGTGAGAACTGCTTTATAAGCACTGTGTGTGAAAAAAAAACTATAATGCTGATGCAGCTTTCTTAGTTTTTTAACATCTGAAATACATACCACTCTCCTATTATTGCTCAAGTGAAAATAGTTATTTAAGTGTGCACCGTACAATATAACACTCGGGAATGAAATTATATCGTTCGTCTGGCCTGGAATGCTGAATAATACCCCCTCCCCTTCCTCATACCTTCAGAGTTGCCTTGGCAGATGGTGAGTCGCTGCTGGGAAAAAGACCACCTGTTGTGTAGTCCAATTCAAACTGGAGGTTAAAAGCAACGGCGTGCAAACTAGTTGCTTACGTTAATAGCACATAACCGACCTGAAGCATAATTTCCCCCTAAATAGCTTATGTCAGTCTGCTGTGAAGAGTGAGCTCAAATATGCTGGCCTGAACAGAATAGGTAACAACTGCTGGCATGGCCTGGAGCACAGTTTATATGCTGGCTTGTATCTCTGCCTCCCCCACGCCAGATAGACAATGCAATCGATCCAAACCGTTCCCTTTGAGAAACAGAGAAATCACATCTTGTCAAAAGTGTGGAGGGATGTCGAGGGTGAGAAAACCATCTGTCAAAAGGAGGAACAAGGAATTAGCAATGGGGTACATTTTTAATAAGCTGTTATATCTTCTAGTATTGTGATGAAAACCTTAATTAAGGCACAATAATATAGGTCAAATAGAAAGTAAATGTGGCATGGTTTTAAATAAAGTTTGTTTATAACAAAAACAGTGATTTTGAAGAAGGATACTAGTATTATTGACATAGAAGAATTGTAAACAGGAAATGTGTGGGCGGATACATTATTATTATTATAATTATTTGTAAACATTTACATCTGTATAAACTACAGTTTACAGCCTTATTGTTTACAGTAGCCCTGAAAATATGAAACACAAATGCCTTGACTGACTTTGCCTCTGAACAGCTGTACAACCCATTGGCCACATTGCACATTAGTTTACCATATTTTCTTATAAAAGTTAATCACTGTAAATCTGCAGTGTAATTTTACATTTTCCAGTGCTTTTCCTATGGTTATAGTATACATTTAGCATTGTTTAACATGATTAATTTGCCATGTTTATTTAATATGCTTTATCAGACCTCCCTGGGCTTTACAATACTTACATATCCTTTCACAATGCTTCATTACAATTTGCAGTTCTTTTGCTATGGGAACATTTTATAAGGGAAACTAAGAATACAAATAATACTTAGATTGAGGGTTACAATGCCTTCATCAGACAAGCCCCACAATGTTGGTGGAACTGTTTGGGTGTTTACATGGAGGAATTCGATGTGATTAGAGAACCAAGTTCAGCTCCAAGTGCTCCCTGTGAAAAGAGCCTGCTTTGCATTTCTTTCGCCCAGTGTGGCCCAGACACCACACAGTCTGGAAGCTGTTCCCCTATTCACAGTTCTAAAGCCCTGAGCCCCCTCTGGGTAATGTCTATTGTAAAATCCCATTGATCCTTGACTCTGACCATATTGTGCCTCAGCAGGAAGTCAAAATAGGAAGGACAAAAGCAGCCCCCCGCATTGTCTTCATCTCCAAATGAAGCAGTATGGTCCATCCTACTAGCTCTGAGCTGGCTTGTAATGGTGGGGACAGAGACAGAGCTGGATGAAATGCAAGGAATGTAATTTCAATACAAATATAATTCTAAATCCCCAAATACCGAAATATCAATAGTTTTAGTTTTTCTAAACGTCCAAAAAACAAATGGACTTGAGTTAAGCTTTTACATATGTAATGTCAATAGCATGTTTTAAAATGCAATTTTATCAAGCTTGAGCTTAATGTCAGATTGGACCAGGAAGTGTCAGTAATACACACTCTTTGTTTAGCTTTTCATTTCAAAAGACTAAAGGCTGTTCTTCACATTGCTGGCCCTTATTTAAAAATGAGCCAGTATGGGTTAGAAATGTAATGCTTAAAGTGTAGGTAGCTTAAAAATACATGTTCTTAGTTTATTTAACAGTTCACTTTGAGTGGGTCTTATTGTAATTACTCAATATGAGTCAAGGTTCTTACTATGAGTTTAGAGGCTGCTAGTTGCCATAGAAACATAAGAAAAGTTTGGGAAAAACAAGAGGCCATTCAGCTCATCAAGTCTCGTCCCTTCTTAGTCTTTAATAGTATAGAATCGAATTGTTTTTTAAATGTTCTTACTGTTTTAGATCCTCCTGCTTCCCCTAGTTGGATATTCTATGCATTTATAACTAAAAAGCTTCCATTTATACCCTATTGTTCTATTATATGTTCAATTTAAAATAGTGTCTTGGGTTAACTTGATCTGTAGCATTTAGGATTTTATAAACTTCAATTAAGTCCATGCTTTGCCGGCTTTTTTCTAGGTTGAAGAGATGGTATATAATTGAATCTATCATCATAGCTCATGCCATTGAGTCATTGGATTTGCCTCGTCACCCTTCTCTGTACCTTCTCAGTGTGAGGCGACCAAAACTGAACCCAACATTCTAGGTGGGGTCTAACAAGACCATTATGTAGCATTAGCAAATGGGCTAGTTCAGCCAGTGGGCCAAGTAAGCTCCAGCATCATCTGTGGGTTCATATCCTGCCCAGACCACTTCATATAATAAATCATTTTTTGTACTGTCTAATATGACCAAAATGGGACTGACACATGAACCAACCAGCCTGCTTGTTTTTATGTTGCAATATCATGATCAATTAAATATTAACTTTAAAAAAAGAAGGAAAAAGCTAATTATTATTAAAAACAAATTGAATGTTTTTAAAGCTTATCATTCTACTTTTTGAGAGTACTATTCCTGTACATTTTATTTCAATTAAAAATAATATTGAAAGTCTTAAATAAGACTCATATTTTACAGTGTACCATAGCCTTAAACCTTGTCTTAAAAGCACATACGCAGCAATGTAATCCACCATAAATGTTATTTTTTATCTTATATACAGGACCATCACAAGTGGCATTATGATAGTATTCATTTTAAAAGACATTCTGAATGATGCTTGTTGTCCTGAAGTTAACATCCTGTGTGACTTTGCTTTGTCCTGGCTATGGCGTTGCCTGTGGTTTTAATATACCAACATTATGCATGGTTTAAATCAGCAAGTGCTGTGTAACTTGTGTTTTATGTCTTGTTCATTTAGTTTTCTTGAAGATGGGTGGAGGAAACCTACCCCAAGAAAGCTTGTATTGGTGTTATTGGTCCAACCCTTTCAATAGACTAGGTGTAACTGCCTCAGTGTTTGAGTTTTACTTTATGAGCTCTGATTCCCTCAAGGCTGATCTCAGCTGGTGTTGCAAAAAACATACTGGGCCAAGCATGAGTGGACCACGACTGGGGACAGTAAAGTCCTAGTGCCTTAAGACATGGCTTTCCAAAGATGAGGAACCATTAAACTGTGTACCCCCTGACTAACAACTGATGTAAGACACTTACAATATAGGCAGAGAAGCAGAGACCTATAAAACTGGCTGCTTAATTGCGACACAATTGTTTAAGCAAACAAGCAAGCTGCTTGCCATCTGCCAGGAACGAAGAGAGTGATTTTGTTTGGTGAAAGAGCTGAGGTTATTGATCCTCACCGAAAGCATACACGTTTTCTTCAAATATAAAATTTCACATTACTAATTTCACATTACAAACCTGACAGAATGTTGGATACGGGTTCAGCCAACCAGGATGCAAGATTACTTGTCTGTTACTTACTGGTAAATGTATATGCTTAAAGCGAAATGTGCCGTAGGTGTTTGTTTAACACAGTGGAAGTGAGAGTGCCAACACTTTTTCTTTACTGTTGTGTCTTTAAAGTTGTGTTTAACGCCATGTTAAACTGTTGGTAATACCCACAATTCAACTTTAATACGAAAAAATGTAAACAATTAAAATTTGTTTTGAAATAATAGTTTATAGTTGTGTTAATTTTGCACAATAGGTTTGCAGTTATAGTGGGTGTGGACTGAAAGTCAACATCCCACGTGACTGTATACTGGACGTGTTGGGTATTTTAGTAGTCTCAGTCACACGCTTTCAATTTTTTGAAATACAATGGCTGATCAAGAACGAGGTAGTAATTGCAGTCTGGAATAAGTTAAGGAATTGTTAACCTTACAAGGTGAATTCACAAATAGAAGGGACGGTGCGTGATGCTATAATTTATGGGCGAATCACCGTTGCCATAAAAACGATCTATTGACTGACAGTTTTGAAAGTTGTACTCACATTATCCCTTTGGCTGTGTGAAAGCGTTATGACGATATTGTACCGGCATAGATTGTACAATTTCGTGCTGTGTGAATGGATATTTTAAAGAATTGTTTAAATGTCTCTGAGACGGCTCAGTAGCGGCATTTGTGTTTGAAAGGGGCTTTAGAGAATACATACCTTTTAAAAGAAAAGTACTTTCTATTCTTTGTGTTTGTTTAACACTTTTACAAGCTGCATAGCTGCATGTGGGAATTCTAGGTGTAGCAATGTGCAGAGATGCCATTGGTACTGGTTGTGTCATTTGGTGCTACTTGCATGTATTTGTAATTAATTGACATGCTCAGTAAGTACATATTGAACACTGCATGCTGAAACACCTGCTCAATTTAGTGGATTTACAATTACTAAAACCAGTGTGCGATTTGTTAGATTTCCAGTGGGGTGGGGGGTGGCATAAATTACACAAACTACACAACACTATGCAAGCCTCTCTAGTAAAGATACATCACTCACGTGCCAACATCTGCCAACATCTGCCAACATCTGCCACCATGCAAATGCAGCTATTGTGTGTTTAATGTTCGGAGGCTCCCTCTAATCAAGTTGAGAGTGTATTTCATTGTCAGCGAAGCAAGTCGGGTCGCTCCTACAAAAAGTGCATAGAAAGTACTCTCTCAACTTGATTAGAGGTAGCCACCAAACACTTATACACATACTAAATGAATAAAACAGACAACAATATGTTGTTTATAACTTTTTAAATATATTTTCTTGTTAACTAAAGGCAATAACAACAATGCGCTCTTATAATCAAACAAAAATAAATAACATTAAACTTACCCAATCCAAGAATTGATGATGCCGCATCGTTCTAGCAAAGCAGTTTGGCCTGGACGATGCTGAAGTTGGCTTCCTATTCACCAGCTTCTTATTCAGCCAGCTTCTTATTTGCATTCCAGCTTCTTATTCGCATATCACAAATTGAATAAGTAACAGGGGTATTTCCGGGGTTAAATCACTTTGGGCCACTTATTTCAAAGCTGATTCTCACAGAAAATCTATGTCACCCATCTGTATTTATCGTGACCCAAAACGAATTTTGATAAAAAAAAACAGCGTGCAAACATGCTTCAGATAGCAAAGTTGGCCAATAACGCAAATTGAATAAGTAACTGGCTTAAGCCTCTGCCTTCCTGCCCTTCTGTAACACCCGCTCGGTCAGAGGGGCTACAAAACACAGGGTTATATTTTTAATATGTAGCCCGACTACGCCAGTTCAGTGCGATAAACACAGAATATTAGATAAATGATGAGGTTGTTTTTATTCGGATACAGAATTAAAATACGGGAAACAATGTCACCAAGAAAAAAACAGTCAAAAGATACATATAAAAGCAATGACAATGTTTTTATTGGACAATATGGTTAAAAGTGGCAACAACACATTGTGAAAAATATACAAGTGGTCAATTACAGACTTTCCATCATGATTAAGATTTATCACAACGCCACAGTGCAAATTGCAATATTGCACTTTTAAACATTTGACACGTTGTCTGTGCAGGGGAGGGAACTTCAGAGTGAGGGAAAATATCTATAACAATCTCTTTACTTTCCATAGCTTTTGCATGGTGTGTCAGATCATGTATTTCTGAATATGCGCAAATCACTGAACTGCTATCATTAGTTTGCAATCAAGGCCAATTTTTCTCCATTTCTCAAAGCGATCATGTCCCACACAGCTCCCTTGTTGTTGTGTTTACTGTATTGCTGCTGCTGTCTTCATATCTCGCTGCATTCCCCTTCCTCCAGCGAACCAGAATCAACAGGTAGCTGTTCTTCCGAGATTGTTTAAACAATTTATTTTCAACAGGAACGCAAAAAAGTGTGCGTAGAGTATAGCGGCGCTGACATCAACTACTTGCATTTTAAAAATATGTGTCCCCTTAGTCTCACTGGCTGACTTCCCTAAAAACAGTTTCATCAGTGTATTTGCTGATTCCCAGCATCTCTATGGTCCAAAGTGCTTAGCTACTCACAAGAAAACAGTCCATAGAGACACAGAGAACCAGCAGCATACATTTATGAATATCATCTGTATAAGGACATTGTAAGTGCAAAATATATTATCCCCCCAGGCTGTGTGGTCCAGTGGTTAAAGGTCTTGTAACCAGGAGGTCCCCGGTTCAAATCCCACCTCCGCCACTGACTCATTGTGTGACCCTGAGCAAGTCACTTAACCTCCTTGTGCTCCGTCTTTCGGGTGAGATGTAATTGTAAGTGATTCTGCAGCTGATGCATAGTTCACACACCCTAGTCTCTGTAAGTCGCCTTGGATAAAGGCGTCTGCTAAATAAACAAATAAAAATAATAAATAAATGAAAATTGAAAGTGCAGAGTCTGGAATACAAAAACTAGAGCTGGGGAAATCTTACTAAAACCGTAACTTCACAAAGATTGAACTGTTTAAATAACGTACCTGTAATTGTTCTTTTCATTGTTAACATCCTGACAACTTTTAATTTTTACTTTTACACTTATAATTAAAGTCTGTTTTACATCTTTTCAAAATGTCCATTCTAGTGAATTGATAGTGTAAGGATTATTGCCCACATTATCAAACAGGTAACACAGCAATAATAATTATCCATGAGTGCTTGAGGGCTACTTGCGTGATGCTGGCTGGAAAAACATGAACAGTTACATGCATCCCAGTGCCGCAGATAGGAAGTCGCTATGCCCCCCCCCCCCCCCCCAAAAAAAACGAGGCCACTAAACCATGAATGGAAAAATAATAATAATAATTAATGCACCCCACGGTGGCGCACTGCCACCTACCCCCCAAAATATTGAAAAATGAATGAAAATGAGCAGCTGAGACACGTCCTGTCCCCCAGAGCATGACTGCGCCGGGGGAAAGAGCCCAGCCTTTCCAACCCGACCACGCACCCCGCAGAACTAAATACAAACTCAGCTCAGCAATCAGGTAAGGAAAAAAACCCTACTCACAAATTTTTAATTTTTGATGTAGGGGGAAACCTCAGGGAATCCGTGGCTTAGAAAGCCCTTCCTCCAGGCTCTAAGCAGTCGACTCCTGTTTTGGCTTCCCAGCGCGTGACTGAAAGGCCGAATCAAAAGAAGCGACATTGGAGAATAGCACACAGAGCCTTTATACGCTTATATGGTTAGGGGCGGATTCTCCTTGCAGAAAAGCAACCAAGTTTACAATTCTTAGGAGTTTAAAGTACAGTAATCTGTGGCATATCCGACTGCGGTGGGACCAGAGTAAGGGCAGATATGTAAAAATGAATCCTATTTTAAATACACAGCTGTAACAATTACTATATTCACACAATTATTGTTTTGAGATTCAGCTTTTATTAGGGAGCTCCCCTAAATCCCTTGTTCAGAAAGATACAAGGTATTAATGCTTGTGACAGAGTAGCTGTCTGCCGTGTGGATGTGTGCATTCACTGCTGAGTGACAGGCAGGAGATCGAGACAGAGGTTGAAGCTGATACTACCTGTGGACGAACAGGATTTATTTACATATCAACACATTGAACAGCTCACGTGACACTAACCATTTTGCACTTTCATTAGCTACACAGGTCTCAAATGTGCATTTTTTAAACAGACCACACCAGTTTGCTTGCCTTCAAAGACGTCTGTTACTGCTTTATAAAGAATGCTACTAGCGGAAAGGATATCAGTGGAAGTAGCTGATTGGTTAATGGCAGGAAAGAAGCCACCATTATAAGAGTTTACCATAGTAAAAGCATATCAAAGTGTAACATCACAACTAACGCATAGCAAAGCATAGGTAAGCATTGTAAAGCCCAGAGAGGTATGGAAAAGCATATACAAAAAAACAACAAAAAAACACAAAACATGTGAAAGCTGCAAAAATACTGAAAAACTTTTAAAGGCAGTGAAGGGGTGGGGATAATTTCAACCTCCATGTCTTAAAGCATGCCTTTCTTTATCCAACTTATTTGACTGGCAGGCTTCCAGCTCAGGTATTGACTCACAGCATCTACTGAGAAGTAATAAAACATAAAACAAAAAACAAAAAACCTTTTATTAGTTCTGGCACATGCAGTGCACACAACATTCCTGGCTATGTTGCACAATCACGACAGCTTTGGGTCAATAAAGCCATAAAGCCCTAAAAGAGCAGATATTGCAGCTAACTGGATCTTTCAAGTCTTCAAGGCCAGGTAGCAGGGGATTAGCTTCTTGTTTCTTGGCTTGGATGTGCAATTAGAGAACAATAGGGACTGCTTTTCTAAAGCTTGTGTAGGGGCTTTGATAAAGAGCATGGACAGGTGGACAGGGCTAATCAGCATTTGTAGTTGATGATTTGATGATTTACCCAATTTCCCTTTGATAGAGCGACTTGTGCAAAAGTACAGTCATTATTGCCGAAAAAAGGAAACAGAGCCTTTGCTAGACTGGTAGCTGTTTTTTGACAACTGGCAAAGGAACCACAAGTCAAAAAAGGAGTATGGGGAAACTGATTTGCCTAATCTTCATTTCCTGCTGAGTAATACAAATAGTCCGTGTTTAACTACTGCCATGATCAGTAAATTGGTTTTTGGCCAATGTGTGAATGAGGGTTTGTTTAATTATGTGTTTTGTGTTCCTAATTCTTTTTTTAATTAAATAGTGCCTTATCAATAGATACTATTTTTGCATGAACAACCAACCTGTTTTAACGATAACAAGTGTATGTATTGGGGGAGTATATTTCACTAAAAAATATATTTATAATTGTGAGTAACAAGTTGAACAAGAACCAGATATGCAATATGAAAAGAAAAAAAACACTCTTACACTCACCCCCCTTAGATTCACACCTAACCCTATCCCTAACCATAGCAATAGAAGAGCATATACAATTTCAGACAGCGCAAGTATAACATGACTGTGTGTTTTTATAATTATGCTAGGCGGTATTATGGTTCTTAAGATATTTTGTCAACTGGAACCATGTTTCTTAGTGCTTTGATGTTTGGTTATTGGCAAGAGCATTGAGATCAGTCAGACAACATGTAAAACATGATTAATAATATGTACTGTGCAAGATGATCAAACTTTAGTCTTCAGACAGTCAGATATTTGTGCAAGAATGTTGAACAGCTTTTCAGGTAATTTTCTGGGGTAAAATATTTATTTTTCATCCCTTTCCAAATAATCTTCAATGGCAATGCATTAGCTGTAGAATGTTAGCACAGGCAGTGGTAGCACAGCGCAGCTACAATATTTTGACTGCCATTAGCAGAATGTGGTAACAAAATGTTGACATACTAGTAGAATTATATTACAATGGTTTTAAAAAAATATTACAGAATATAAAATGCTATTAATTTAGTATTGTTCTGAAATATCCTACAGTTCTTAATGTAATTGGACTACCAGTACTATTTTCTTATTTGTCTTAATTATGGTACCAAAACATTTTTAAGATAGATGGACGATGTGAGAGGTGACAGAAGTCAGACAGTTGGTTTGGTGTGGATGTATAAAGTTGACAGATTTTTGTGCCTGTTTCAGTGTGGACCTGGCTTAAAGTATACAGAGCTAACAAAATAATTCCAGTAAATCTCATCTAATATGTATTACCATCATTTATAAAATCTCATATTTCCCTATTTGCAAAGATGCATGCAATATTATTTTTTCATGGCATTTCTAAACAAAACAAAATATTGAATGTTTTTTTCCATGTTGTACGTCCTGTTGAAGGAACTCATCCGACACAGGCGAGTTGCTTCTGGGAATTTGAGTCCTTGTAGGAAAAACAATTCAGAAGCCTTCTATTTTTAAGACAATGACTCTTTCTGAACATATACATTTCACCAGAAACAAAAACAAAACATTCTAAATGTTTGCCAGTTATGTTCTTTAAAAGAAATCAAACTCCCAGAAGCTGGACGCATTGGCTCCCCTTTGAGTAGCAATCACTATTTTCCTATGATTGATGTGTTTTCAATGTCAACTTCATTCAAATGATCTGCGATACATTTTCTTCACTAACAGTTTCAATGAAATTACCACAAAAGAAAAATATTTACCTTTACCATCATTTTTGTGTTTTCATATTGGAAAATCTGAGATCTGTGAAAGTGACACAGCAATATACAGTGTAAAAGGTGAGATTCCCTGGGATTATTTTGTTAGCACCACATACTTTAAAACAGAAAGGAAACGAAAAAGTGGGGATCAGGAGAAAACCCTCTGCATAAAGCTGACTTCAGAAATTCTTATCTTGGTCACCAGCAGTCTAAGAACAGACATGATCTTCTTTTGTTGAATCCCATAGAGTTGTGTTAAGTGACACTGATTGCTCTGGGTCACTAGCTTTTCCCCATTGTTTGCACCCAATTCTTCCCTAACCAGATTCCCAATGTTTGTTTAGAGATGCTTTGCAATTGTAATTCCGAAAGACCACAGACGGGGAAATTAAAGACTGGGAGGACCGACCATCACTGGTAGCATATGGAACAACCTGCCAATTGAATTACCTTAAAAGAAAAAAAAAATCAACTGTTTAAATTCTGTCTTTGAACGGGGACGAGGGCAATTCAAGGGCCAAATTCCAGAGGTCCTAATTAACAAATGAAATAATGGGATCATCTTTTAGACATCAGTCAAAGGGCTTGATGGAATTCTTCTTTTGGAAAGAACTTTACAGCACCAGGTTGTGTGAGGTTTTTTTCTTTTTCAGATACAGTTACTATAACATATATTGTATACAAGTTGTCAAATCTGTTAGTGCTCCCATAGGTACAGTAACAGTAACATGACTAAATCCACCTATCACCATATTTACAAAGATTTCAATCCCGATTTATTTAAAGAGTCCTTTTTGAAGAACTTATAAGCAGGAACTACATTACATTTTTAGAGTTTAGAACTCGTACTCAGAATGTCAATGACAGCATTCTAAATGTTTAAACCACAATAGGTTCTATATAAACAGAGTAAGTGGGTTTATATCCAGGTTTTGTCTAGGTTTTTTTTTAAATTTACATTTAATGACTTATAACATATTTACGTGTTTGGTGGCTACCTCTAATGAAGTTGAGAGTATGCCGAGAAATATGCATACATTAATATATAGAGGATACAACAACAACAACAATTTGAATTTTAATAACACTTTTCATCACAATGCTCTCTAAGGGCTTCACTCACACAAAAAATGAACAATTTAACCATTAAATAAACAACATTTGATAAAAACAGAAATTAAAAGAAATAAAAAATGTGGTTTTAATTGTAAAAAAAAATACCTAGTTTGTATAAATAGAACAATTAAAAGTTTAAAACAAAAATGTTATACAATTTGAATTTAAAAAAGGACATAAGGAAAATGCAGCTTTTATTGTAAAATAAGAAAATTAAGATAGAAAAGCTATTTTGTAAAAATAAGTTTTCAATCTTGATTACAAACAATCCCAGCTTCCTTGATAGAAGGCAGAGCATTCCAATATTTAGGAGCTTCACAAGAAAAGGCCCTTAATTCTGAGTTATTTTTATTCACCCTGGAAGAACCAGCAGGGAGTATACAGGGTCAATAATTATTGTAAGTAACTGGGTACTAATCCATTCAGGGTCTTATAAATTAAAAGCAAAATCTTAAAATCCATTCTAAACTGCACAGCCAGTGCAAAGAGGCCAAAACAGGAGTAATATGACCACTTTATTCTGGTTTTAGTCAGAATTCTAGCAGTAGTGTTTTGAATGCGCTGTAAGCAAGACACCACAGGATTTGAGAAGTTCACCCCATTTCTGTGGATAATGTCACCTAAAAGTAACATACATAACGGAAATAACAAAGGACCTAAAGCAGAGCCCTGTGGAACACCACTGACAACTTTGATTCTTTGCTGGTGTTTTATATATCCTTTTGCAATATGCAGATATTTAAACGAAAACACTATAGAAGTAAGATTGGCCTCTTCCTGGAATTAAAGCACTCCAATGGTCTCAATGCAGTCGGGTCACGTGCCACACTATACAGGAAGCGATTATGTAGCAGGATTATTTAGCATTGTACTGGCATATATCCTGCATTAAGTTACCGTAAAACTCAGTATAAAGACCACCTCACAATTAAAGCCAACTTAAGCCAGCTTCAATATTAAAGAGTAAGTAAGAGGGTTCTGAAAAATACAGCGTTACATGTCGCCACATGTTGCTACAACTGTTTAAATAACGTACCTGTGTTTTTTCTTTTCATTGTTAACATCCTGACAACTTTGTACACATAACTTCAAAGTCTGTTTCAATGCTGTTTTCAAAATGACCGATCTAGTGCATTGATAGTGTAAGGATTATTTCCCACATTGTCAAACAGGTAACACAGCAATAATGATCCATGATGTGGCACGAAACAGAAAAGCCAGAACACTTGTTGTTATGTTTTTTTTTTTTTTTAATTGCAGTGATATAGAGCAGTGGTTCACACCTTTTTCAATATAGGGACCAACTCTGTGTTTTTAATTTTTCCCACGGACCACTTGCCACACATTTTTTTCACAACAGCATTTTGAAACGCCATAAATGGATCCTTAACAGATGTAAAAAAAACATGATCACATTACCCCGTCTTGCCCAGCTGCACTGGCTGGCTGTAAAGTTCAGGACTGCTTTCAAAATTCTCCTGCTTGCCTACAAGGCCCTTCATCACACAGGTCCAGAGTATCTCTACATTCTGCTGACCCGCTATGTCCCTGCACGCAAGCTGAGGTCCTCTGACTCAGGCCTGCTTGTTATACCCAAGCAAAAGTACACCACACTCGGAGAGCGCTCTTTAGCTTCATGGCCCCGACTCTCTGGAACTCTCTCCCAGCTTTAGTGCGTGCGGCTCCCACAATTGCTCGCTTCAAATCAACTCTCAAGACCCACTTGCTCTCTCTTGCTTTTAATGCTCTCTAAGCCTGATATCTGTTATTAGCTGTTGTCTAAATTGCTATTTCAGGTTTTTCACTCCATCTTATTTGTATGATTCTGCTTGACACACGCATCCACAATGTTTAGAATTCACATCCTAGCCTTTTATTTAATGTATTATGCCTGTATTTAATGTATTTGCATTGTTTTTTTTACTGTTGTATTCAATGCACTATGCCCTGTATTTCACTGTATTTAATGTATCATGCATTGTTCCTCACTATCTTGTAAAGCGCTTTGTGATGGTGGTCCACTATGAAAGGTGCTATATAAGATAAATATTGATTGATTGATTAAATGATATAACCTACCTAACTTAATGAGATCCCTGGGCTTGAATCTATGTGACCAGTTCATCAAGGAATGTTGTCATTTTGCACACTGAAAGTTGGTGGTGAAGTTCCCGTTTCTTTTGTTTAAAAAAATTGTTTAATTTTTTTTTTCACATTCTGAATGCTTTGTAGATAAATGGCATCTCAATTTTACAGGTTTAAGAGTTTTGTTTGACAAACCCAACAAATAACGCACTGGGACTTTGGGTCGTCCTCGGATCCAGTAAATGTAAATACCAGTGCTGGTCCCCGCAACCGTTACCTCGTGTAGCAAATCTATCAATTTCTAAAGCAACTTACTACACTCACTGACTCGCTAACTTCACTCAATGTACATAAAAAACACCAGAATACGAAGTCGAGGTGGGTGGGAAGCAATCTGAAAAATTGAAAAGTGATTGGAGAGTGTACAGGATGTTACATACCACTTCTTGTGGGCTGTGATGTGTAAATGAAACGGGATTGGTGGCACACAGTAGACAGGATTTATAGCATTTTGGTTAGATGTGACGGCATCAAGAACAGACTGCACACTGCATTATTTCCAGAA
This sequence comes from Acipenser ruthenus, assembly GCF_902713425.1. Taxonomy (NCBI): domain Eukaryota; kingdom Metazoa; phylum Chordata; class Actinopteri; order Acipenseriformes; family Acipenseridae; genus Acipenser; species Acipenser ruthenus. The sequence continues at coordinate 15,909,611 of NC_081215.1, forward strand.
GTAAGAGAATTTCCTTTAGAAAAGACTTTAAAGTTATAAGTGTAAAAAATTGAAAGGGGTTGTTAACAATGAAAAGAAATAAGACAGGTACGTGATTATAGCAGTTGTAGCAACAACGATATCTTTTTCGGAGCCCTGCTACTTGCTCTTTCAGGCCACCCCTGTATTCAAGATTAAGGCCACAATCTGCAGTTCTAAACGCATCAAACCACTGTTCAGAGCAACTGATAAGACCAACATACTGCAAACTAGCACCTGAAACCTGGAGGCAACATGATGTAACTCATTTGCACATTTGATTTAGATTTGAAAAAATAACTATAATAATTAGAACTAAAACTGTAAACTAGAACATTTTCCATTGAAACATAACATCTTTGCCAAATGTTTGGATCTTGTACTGTACCTTCAATAGTAATGTGTAAATAGCCTTAATTGTAAAGATTCAATGTATAAAACAAGCCAAAAGATCTTTAACACAAAAAGCAAGGCCAGTGATAATACTGCTGATACTAATACTAGGTAAGAACTTTAAAACCTTTGTTTACAGAATTTGGAGCCTAGCAACACAGTTTTGACCAAATGATGAACAGTCTGAGGTGGATTTAGGTAAACAGTTCTGAAGTTAAAGATGATGACAATAAAACACAGATAAGGAATTGTGCCATCCTTATAGCATTTTGACATACTGTGAGGTTGCTATTGGATGCCACTGAAACAATGCCCCTCCCCTCATACTTTATAAGGCGAAAGGCCACACAACATTAACACAGAAGGTGGTGTATATACCCTGTTAGAAAAAAAAAGAACTGCTGTTTCCAGGTTCTATGCCTGGGTGGCCAATTAGGGGAAAAGAAAGTTGTGTGCACTCCAGAACCTAATGGAAGAAAGAAAGCGCTTTTGTTCCATGCATTATTAAGGCTCCCTCTTCTTCTAAATCAACTCACTGGTACTCCTCACAAAAGCACACTAGAATACCTAATGAGGTAATAAGAAGCCAAAGTAAAGCTCTTAACAGGCCTCAGTGTTCCTACTTTTTAATGTAACGGATGTTAGTTGATTACTTCTCTGGTCTTCTGTCCTATTTTTTAAAACTCCAGCATTTACAGCATTTTACTTTCAGCTCAGTCACAGTAGAGGCGAATCACATTCTGTGTTAACAAAAAAATACTTTTTTTTAACACTTGCTGAATAATAACTAGACCTTCAAGGCTAGTTGTGTGTAACTTAAACTGGGTAAAGTGGATACTGCAAAAATAAAACAGAATTAAAACAGAAAACTTTTAGAAGGGCTAAGGTCAAATATATTAAACAAAATTATATCCCAATATTTGTGATATATTGCAGCATAAAACAGTTACAGAAATTAGCCCTTGCTAAAATAGCTATTCAGGACACAAAAGTAGTTTTTTAAATAGAAACTCCTAACATGAGTCACTGTCAAACAGTTTTGAGTTAGGGTTAGGTTTAGGGTTACATTCTACTATTTAAAGCTGTACAATCTGTATGCCAAAATACACATGCATGTAAAAGCATATGCAGCAAGTAATACAGTACATACATGTGAATTATCATTTATGTCGGCTGCTCTTACGGATACAGGAGTCAAACAGTGGGACTGCACAAGGTAATAAGATATAAGCTCTGACACCACTCATTAGGATGGTCATTGGGAACTGCAAGGTTTTCAGTTGGCACCTCGCCTTCCATTGTTATACAATCATATACAATCCAGCACATATGCTCACCTTTCCCACGCCGTCATTTACAGAGGGTCTAGGTGAAAATGCCAAAATTCTTAGATTTCTGAAAAATGTATCCCATGAAAAATACATGAAAATCCCTGTTATAAGAAGAATAAAAGTTATAAGAAGACAATAAAAAAACAGTAATAAAAAATCCATGCTAACTTTAGGGATTTATGTAATTTTATGTTTGTAGGATGATACGTGAAACAACTTACTGGCTAACAAATGAACAAATCTCCAGACCGCTAGCTAAGTCAATCCTAAATGAAAAAAAAAACACAATGGATGTTTAAAGAGGATGTACTTAAAATTTCCATATATTTTTAATCAGGTTCTTGGAAACTAGATTGTTACCTGATCTCAAAACACAGGCAGGAATATAGTGGGCAAGTAGCTCACTCAAATAGGCAGGACCAGTGAGGAACAACATGTTTAAATCAATACTTTCCTGGAAGCCAGTGTAATGACCCGAAAGTTGATGAGTTTTGGTAAGTGTTTGCATTCTGGTTGCCACATTTTGTAATTTTATTAAGATCGGTGTAGTTACTCTAGTATAATCCAGGTATAAACCATGCTGTTTTTTTCTAGTCATCCTGAAACAGCAATGTCTTTGACTATTCCTTGCTAGCAGCTTCTGGTGGTTTTATTCTGGTTTGTAGCACTGCACTCATTCTAGAGAGCTGGAGGGGGAGCAATGCAATGCACATGTATTTGATCTCATTACTGCATTTTGTACTGTATACTAATTTAGATTACAGTTATGGCACCATTTAGAGTCTGTATATATTAGCATTTGATGATAACACTGAAAAATATTATTTCTTTTGTAAAAACAATTGACCACCAGACTTAGCAGTATCTTCAATACTTCATTCTATAAACTATCCTCAAACTAAGGGGTCCCTGTAGCTTGCCTGCTAAAGTCACTGCTGTGTGGAGTACAGGCTGTCATGTGACTGAAAGCTAACAGGTTTAAATTCTGGTTGTGTAAAAGTTGCCAATCTTGGCTTAGCGCACACAGGAAGCACAGCATTTGCCTTATGAGGTAAAACATCTGCTGATTTGGTTTGGCAGGTGAAAAAAGGCGATAGATAGTTGGACAGTGGGAATGGAGGATGTCTATTGATCTCCAGCCCTCCTGGACCAGTATGTGGGCAGTGCTGACATTTAAATTGGGCATTTCAATCTGAGGAGAAAGTGGGGGCAAATACCTAACTGGGCACTACAATTTACAAACAGTATATATGTATTAACAACAAGCTCCAAAAGTGTACGATGCTTGTATGACTTGCTACATACAGAGATTGCTGAGGGTATGGAATGGGTTGCCTAGTCATGTTGTTGAGGCAGAATCACTTGGATCCTTTAAGACCCAACTTGACTTCGTTTTGAGATCAATCAGCTACTATGAACCAAGCTAAATGGGCCAAATGGCAACCTCTCGTTCGTAAATATTCTTATGTTCTTATGTGCCTGCAGCATCTTGACTTCACAGGAAATTAGAAATTATATATAGTTGTTTATTGTTCACCAGTTACTTTTTATTGTGGTGCGATTTCTGATTTAACTACGATTAGCTGGTATTATCTAGGCCGGATGCGGCTCGCTAAAAATAACAATCAAGGCTAACAATCTAAACGTATTATTTCCTGAACTTGGTGCAGCAGTCAGGACCTAAACAGCCTAACAGTCTGTGGTGCTACTGGCATGGCAAATCAATGCTGAAGTCTGGATGGAACACCCCTAACTTTAGGGAAGGGGTCTTTGTCTTAGTCTTGGGAAGGAGCTGACCTTGTGGGTGCTCAGTATTGGTCAGGGAACAAAGCCCTAGTAGGATTAGCCCTCAATGACAAAGCTACTGATTAGCATGAAAATACGGCCTGCTTTAAGAATCTCAGCAGGGGAGGAGTGTGATGTGGTGGTCTACAACTCATTAGAGGACCAACAATACAAGAAATGTTCCATGTATTTTCTTAACTGTGAAGACTAGAAATTGCAAGTTCCTATATGTAAAGATGAAGCCTCATTCTGTTAACCAGATGTTATTTTTATTTACAAAGGACAGTTATTGAAATATTTCACCTTTAATGGAACAGATTTGTACAAGAACTGATACCAGAGGTGACACAACAAGAAGCTGGATAACATAGTGTCACTAGCCGAACTATTTCTAATCCCAGCCTAATTGTCTTTAATTAGGGATTAAAGCCCTCTTCCATTAGCCCTGTTGAATATGGCATACAACTGGCATTCAAAATGAAACCCTCACTGTCAGCCACAATTCTAATAAATGGACTGTAAACATAGAGACATTTATGACATTATGGTCTTATTTTGGTGCATTAATGTCAACCCACTATTTTAGAAATGTTAGGTACATTCCTGAAGCATTGATCACTGTTATGTGGCAGCAGTAGTTTAGTCCTTCAGATGAGGCGTAAAACCTTTGGATAGAAGCGTCTGCTAAATGACTAATTAATTAATTCATTCATTCATTCATTGATTAACTGATTAATTAATTAATTACATAATAATAATAATAATAATAATAATAATAATAATAATAATAATAATAATAATAATAATAATAATAATAATAATAAATGTGCAGCAGTGTTGTCTTTTGCGACAAGGACTACAACAAATGGCTAATTGGCTAATTGACTACAATGACTGCCATATCGTTCCAATGAAACTCAAAGGAGACTTTAAAGGACTTTAAAACTCTCAGTAAAATGACCATCTCACAATTTTGGCCATGGTCCTGTATTCAGTATTAAGGTCATCATCAGCAGTACCAAACTAAATCACTGTTAAATTGTCTCTCTAATAACCAACATGCTGTAAATTATCATAACCTCTTAAAACATAGAAAGAACATAATGTAAGTAATTTCTGCAATTTATTTATTACAGTAAACTAGAACAGTTTTCATAAAAGAAAACTACACAAAAATAACATCTTAGTAAAATTCTGTAACAAATGCTACCTCCACCAGCCTATTAAGGCAACATTTCAGAGTCCCTTGTCTGACTCTAATAACGAGGTTTCACTGTACAGCAATGGCATTTTCATATTTTTCTTTACCCCGCCTTTGCCTTTTTATGACATTCACAATCCTTGAATTATGTTGCTCTAATATTGAGATATGTTGTGATCTTTCATTCTGGCATTCTGTGCTTCAGAAGAGACAATCAACAAGTGTATAACGTTTTCCTGATTCCCTTACTGACTTTTGAATCCAGTTGCCTTCACTTAACTCTCACACTTCAGTCCTACTCCCTCTCCTGCTCTGATCGGCTCTGTCTGCTCCAGCTCTGCTACTCTGTTCTCTGCATGCAGTGTGGGTTAGGAGATACACTCATAGTGAGTGGTTTCAACTTTAACACAGGTTTACATACGGGGTTCATTACAAGGTCCCCGAGTGGCTCATCTGGTAAAAACACAACCGTATGGTATGCAGGGAGGTAAGCAGATACGCGTCCTGGTTGTTGAAGTCACCAGTCTTTGCCTTGGAGTGTTGCTGAGTTGGAGAGGCAAAACCAACAGGGACTGTTTCTCCTCATCATGCTCCAGTGGACCCTACTAGCCAACGGCACCAGGTTTGTATAATTTTTATATACAAACTATATTGCTTGTATATGGCACATTGTTTGTACTATAAAATGGTGTCGTGGATAAACGATGAAGCCCCATTGAATATGGAAAATATACAACAAAGTGGATGGATCTATAGCCCACGAAGGTGAAGGTTCTGTGTTGCTGCGCTGGCCATTGGCTGTGAACACACAAACACGGTGTGTTTAAATTGAACAAGTTTTAATTTTTGAAAGAGCCAGTGAGATTCAAGTCACTCACAGTCTGAGCGAGTATAAACTGTGACTCTGATATCGAGTTGCTTTTACAGTAGCAGCACAGACAGAATAATTCAAAATATAATAATAAGGTACACAGTAATGGATCTCAATTATCGTAAATAAAACATAATAAAAATCAATAAATAACAAAAATATGCATAAATTACACAATAATGATTGACTGCATATACACAGCTGAAGTAAGACTTCAGTCATGTTTTGTAAATTGAATTATAAATTAAATCACTTCCCAAACTATAAGGATATTTGAATTTTTTTTTTTTAATAATCACGACCATTTCATACCCTATTGTTATAGTGTATGTCATATGGATAGGACAAGGCGCATTCAGCTGAACTTCTACACCAAAGGAATTACTGTAAGCCAGCAACCCAGGAGAAACAAAATTGGTGCATAATTATAAGCATTTATACTAGTCAACTTAATTATACATTCCTGTTTATACAAAGATAGAAGTAATTACTGATTAGTGCACAGACGACTTACCGCTTAGTAAAGAGTAAAAACATTTCAATGCTGTTCAGTTCACAAAATGAAGTCATTAAGGAGATTTTGTCTATTTCATCGGTAAGGTTATTTTGCAGAACTGCAGAGTGATTCAGTCTTTCTTGGCTCATACATAATGGTTCACAAGTAATTTTTAAAATCTTGATAGGCAGACTAACAACACACTACCGTAATATTTAATACAAAAATAAAAGACACAAACAAAATATTGAATATGGAAATGACAAAAGAAAGTGGACTTTGACATAATCTGACCCTTTTTGGTCACATTGTGTGAGAGCCGGTGGGCTGTGAAAGGCTTGCGCCAATGACTAGGGTGAAGAACTTTCACTTCTAACGAAGGAGAAATAACGCTGATTTTCCTGTTAAACTAATTTGATGTGAAATGTTATTCGATTGGCATGCTGTTTCTTGCGTATTTTACCATTATGAGGTGGGATTTTAAAAATATATCGTGTATAGGATATTTTCTTTAACCACTGGACCACACAGCCTCCTACATTTCTTTTGATGCTCACTTATATTTGAGCATCAAAAGAAACGTATCACTTATATTTGGATAAAATTCACTAGATGTGATCGAAAAATGACAAACTCTGTTTTTCTGTGATTTTCTTTATTGCTTTTATTCAAGCTTGCAATTCAACAGCTGAAATCACTCCATATCCAGTGTCCATTCAACTGTCTCACTAATTAGGTGATTAAGTCCATATGCTTCAGTCATAATCACTCAAGCGTGTCATGGTCAAGGATGAATGATCGAGTGATTAAAAAGAAACCAAAAACATTTTGTCAATGTCCATCATTTATATACCTTATTTGTTTTCGAAAATAAATGGGTTATAATAGTGATGTTTCTTTTGATGCTCGGTATATATAAGTTCAAGCACTGATGGTGCTGAGCCCACATTACAGAATATTGGTGTAGCTAGGGCCCACACAACCCGGCACCTATGCTACTAGCCAGGCGCCTGATGAGTGCAAGTGGAGGCCAGTAGCGCAATGACTTCCACTCTCAAGTTCCTGGGTGTAAAGAAGCAATTGGCTTGGTCATGGGATCGGAGGGTGCCCACTGACCTTCACTTCTCCTTTGATGTTGTGGGGAATTGCTGCACTGAAGGAACATAATTAGTCATACTAAGACATCTGGAGTGAAATAATTGGGCAAACTACATTTAAAAAATACACTTATCCAGCGTTTTTTCTTATTGTTTCTCTTTTTGTAATCTGTGCTGATTGTGTCCACATTAAAGCAAGTCATTGATTCCTCTGAAATGTGAGTATTTCAAGTTCATTGGCTGACATTGCAACACTTACAGTTGATGAAATCCTTCAGATCAGGAAACTATGCCTGATAAGAAGTGTTTGGAGAACAAAACATGTAAAAACAAATCCTTGTGCCCTGATCATTTATCAGATACTGTAACAGGAGAAAGAGGGCCGTGATTTATTACTGGCAGTTGTGGCTTCAGGTTATTCCATTTGGAATAGACAAAAGATTAATGCCTGTCTGTTTGGATCAAAAATAGTTCATGTTAATTTTGCTGGGTTGAGGTTCACGCGTCCTGGCAGACCGGACATAACTAGTGAAATCCAACAACACTGTATTGTTGATCTATAACATTCAGCACAGTTGAATATTTCACAAGACAGCATTCCTAGATTAAGATAAGAGCTGAAGCAATTCCTAAGAGGTGGGGACTGGCAAGAAAGGCTGGTCACCTTGTGTTCCTTAAAACTACAAAAAGGCCAAATGGGGATACAGAATAATACAGTTTAAATAACAAGGTTAATCTAATTAGTTTCAAGTGACTACTGTCGCCGTTTGTCATTATGATTCCTTTTTAAATATTTTACAGTGACTTCAATAAAGATAAAAACATTTATCTAAGATTTAACTAAGCTTTTTATTACTTCTGGATACTGAAGCTAATGTAAAAAGAATTATCTTAATGACACATTCTTCAAATCAAGACCACTGAAGCAATTTATCAGTCTCTCTTATAGAAAAACATCTTCCACGTTAGACATACAAACACTATGGTAACATAAACAAAATGGTGGTCACATTTTACAGACATTGTACCTTGACAGACACTTGTTTACGCTATGTGACAGGGAGACCATGTCGCTGGTTCTTGGAGTGCATGTGTGCCTTTAGAGAAGCAGCTGGGACGCTCAACAAGAGATGCGTTGCTAAGCGACCAATTGGGCAGTGGGCTCTCCCGGCGCCGATCTGATCGGGAGGTGCCAGGACTCAATGCTCTGTGTCTGCCTCAGTATTGTTCAGTGACGACCCACGTGTGTAACAAACTCCCCTTTTACAGGCTACCATTAATTATCTGTTTGGCAGACAGAGTTTAATTCTTTTACCTCGTGTTTATTGCATCAGAAAACCAAAGGATGTTCCACAGGAAAATACAGGTACAATACTATAGCTATATTATTCTGTTCCAGGTTCTACCTAAAGTAAATGCTGTACAACCTCTAATTTGATAGGCAAAGCACAAAATATTATCATGCAAGACCTTCTTACCATACTCCCATTCTCTTTCTCCCATCGAACACTCCTGTATAAAAGTTGATATAACCCAGATGAATAATCTTTGCACGCACATACAGAGGGTACTCATAAATGCTTAATTATCATACAATACCTGAAAGTTTAATTTGTTTTGGATAAAACCAAGAGTTTATCAGAATATAGCTAAACATCTATTAGAGGCTTGGAGTGTATGATCAAAGTTTGGTGAAGAGTGGTGCAAAATTAAATCATCGTGTTCTGTAATTTGACAGACAGATGGACACAATTACTGTATACAGCCCCTATTATTTGAATGAGGACCCTACAAATATCAAAACAATTAGTATTATGTTGGAATATATCACTGTGATATTGACAAAATGGCAAAGGTAAAGTAATACATTTCTTGTAAATATTGCAGGGTGTTCTGTAACAACTGAATTTTCTGAGGATACTGTCATTAGAAGATATAGGCCCTGTTGCAGGGTGAAGGATGGCAAAAGGAGTGAAATCTGGCCTCCAGACAGGTGGAAGCACTAAAGGGAGTTGCTCACATAACCTCACCAAGATGGAGCATAACGCATAGGGTCCGGTTGTGGCAGGTCTTTTCCAATTTTACACAATGCCCTTTGGTCTACACGGAGCACAGGATACTCCAGCCTCATAGGGAGTACGCGGCGGCATACATAGTCATCTATAGCTCGACATGGGCGGAGCACCTATGGAGGCTGGCAGCAGTACTGACATTCATAAGAAACGCTGGGCTCACGGCTAATGTGGGTAAATGTGTCTTTGGAAAAGAGGAGGCAAAATATTTAGGTTATGTCTTGGAAAGGGGGATAGTGAAACCAATTGTAAATAAGGTACAAGCACTATTGGAAGCCCACGCTCCCAAGACGAAACATCAAGCCATGTCAGTGTTCGGATTGGTGGGGTATTACAGACGGTTTACTGTCCTGACAAAGAAAAGTGCCCCTAAAAAAGTAAAATGGACCACGGACTGTCAGGGGGCCTTCTATATGTTAAAAGAATGCTTGACTCAGGCTGCTGCATTAATAAGTCCAGATTTCTCTAAACCTTTTATTTTGCAGATGGACACATCAGAAGTTGGTCTGAGGCGGTTCTGTCCCAGGAGGTGGAGGAAAAGGAGCATCTCGTAATTTACATCAGTCATAAGCTGTTACCCAGAGAAAAAACTTAAGTGTCCGGTGGATGCCCTTTGGTATTACCTCGTGGGGTGGACCTTCACCCTCTCAGATGGCTTAACACTATGAAAGACAACAATGTCCGGATGACACGATGGTACTTGTCACTGCAACCCTTCTCCTTTCGAGTAGAACACTAGCCAGGTAAGCTAATGCGGACTTCTTCTCGAGAGGAGGGGGGGCGGGCATGACCTCACAAAAATAGAGCATGGTCCGGTTATGTTGGCCATCTTGGGAAGGGCAGAAACACAGGTGTTTCAGGTTGTGCTGATATCAAAGCCAGGTTAGGTCACAAGCATAACCGAGTAACGGTTGGCTGTGACGGATTGATAGAGACGTGGCCTGGGGTACATAAGGGGACTATGTGGAATAGCAAGAGGTCCCTGGATGGAGGTGGAAGCCTGGTCGGAAGCTGTACAGAGGGTAATGCCAAGAGTGCTGGCGTTATTGTCTTTCCCTGGGAACTTGAAAGCGCAGATCCAAACTGAGGATTGCTGGGAAACTGTGGAGAGAGCGAGTCAACATCAGTGAGCGAGCACATTACCCCGTGAGAATGGCACGACCAGACTGGGGATTACAGCAAATGAAGAGTGTTGTTAGTGTTGTAGTAAAAACTTGTAAATACTTGTGTGAGTGTGACACAAGCACACTGTGAGACAATACAGTGTTTCACCAAACTCCTGACTTGTGTTATTATTCCATCACACGTTTTCTAAGATATGAAACAGAGTAGTATTATGTGGCAGGCAGGATTTTCAATCTAGCTGTATTTACTTATTTATTTTAGTTTAAAATAAGCTTTATGTATGGAAAGATGTACAGTATCACTGTAAAACCAAATGTTTAACAATTAAACACGAAATTAAACACCTACAAGAAACAGATAATAAACACCTTGGTGTTTATTTTGGAAACACAATTCAATTACATATGGATTATAATCTAAACACATACATTTTCTCCCAATATGGATACTTACAAATGGGTTATGCTTTACCTTGATCAAAAATTAATTCAAATAATTTTGAACCTTGCTGTGTTATAGGTAGATAATTATGAACACACAAAAAACGCCAAAATAGCAGTCACCAAAGAAAGAAAGAATGAAAGAAATAGAGACAGACAGACAGAAAGAAGCATTTACATTGTATCTCATTTTATTTTATTGTTTTTGACGAGCTATATAGGCTTTAGACACATAACAAGAAAGCTGTTTCAAACACACAAAACACCTTAGTGTTATTAAAATAAACATGCGATGCGTCTCTTGGATTTAGTGATGATGTATTATTATTGTATGTGAATGAATTGTTCAGATATTTGCAAACTGAGGGAATATAGTAACAAACAAAACCATACATTTTTTAACTGCGTGGTGCTGTCTTGCTGTACCATTTGTCATTCAAACGAAAGTTTAAACAAATAACCAGAGCCTTCTACTTTCTTGTGCGTTGGAAAGGAATCGTGTGCTAGCATTAGAGGATCCTTTTTTTCTCAGCCAAAAGTAAAATATCATGAAATGTGACAAAAATGTTATTTCTGGTAGTTACAGTTCTTTTTCAGGAAGGCATGTGCATATATGAGATACTGAGAGACTGATGCATGCTTGATTATTATAATGCCCTATTCTCTGGTACTCATAGCCATGTTATATCTCGACTGCAACTTATACAAAATACTGCAGCTAGAATTTGAACCGGGACTAAGAGACGAGATCGCATTACTCCTGTGCTAGCATCTCTGCACTGGCTTCCGGTCTGATTCAGGATAGATTTTAAGTGTTGCTTTTAAGTTATAAGGGATTAAATGGCCTTGCACCATCATATTTAAATTATCTTTTAATACCATATATTCCTAGACGCCCTCTCAGATCACAGAATGCCAGGTTACTTACTGTTTCATAAATTAAAAAAAAACACAGGTGGGTAGAGCATTCATTTATAGGGCCCCAAAACTATGGAATGATCTAGCTAGCTCTGTAAGGGAAGCACCAAGAGTCACTGCTTTTAAAACAAGATTTAAAACACACTTTTATAATGTAGCGTTTTTATGCTAAAATTATGTTCCTTTTATTCTCTGCCTTGTTTTACTGTTCTATGTGTTTTTTTCTTTAGTTTTTATTGGTTGCATTCTCTTGCATTCTCTTATTAATAATGCATATCTTTTATTGTCAATGTTTTTATTTATGTGAAGCGCTTTGTGTCAATTTTTATGTGAAAGGCACTACATCAAAAATAAAGATTATTATTATTATTATTATAAACGTACACTGCCCCTAACCTCTTACTCGCATCTTCATTGTTATTATTTTTTAAAACCTGACATCTCGATATTTCGAACACCCTGTCAGCCTCCAGAAATGTTCCGTAGCCATAACTTGACAGTGTAAACAGACGGTGTACGCCACTGACATCTTAAGTAGTGGACACGGCTCATTTGTATACCTTCGACAATTAGTTAGATACAATACCTCGGTAACAATCTGTGACGGTAAATCACATGTAAACCCATTGCTGGCCGGTAAAATAACCAGGCAGTAGTTTTAGAAATCGTGTGTTAAATACTGCCCAGTAGTTTTTTTAATGGCCCATAATCACAAACTTGTATGCACTATTGAATTTATAAAACATGAATGCTTGTAAATCTAAAAGAAAGATTGCAGTATAATGACTGTATACTGAAATTCCACTGAACAAATTACAAAAATAATAGCTGGCTTATAAAAGCTTACCACAGTAATTTTGCTCAGTAACTTGGTAGTCTTCTCATGGTTGCCATAGGTGAGCATGGTTTACCGTGTTTTTTAATAAGCCTTACCGTACCTCTCTGGGCTTTACACTGCTTAACTACCTTACCTTTCACTATGCTTTATTATACTATGATTTTGCTATGGGAAACTTTTATAAGGAATTGTTACAGAGGTTTTACCTAGATAGGATGCTATTCAGAGTTAGACTCATGAAGCCTTTCTAAGTTGAAGTGGAGATAGATGTGCTTGTGCTAATGGTAGTCAGTTGTGACATCGGGGTTTTGTTATAGGAAAACCAGTTAAAACATGTAAAGCTAACACACTCAAGCTGTTCATTTTCATCATCAGTGGAACAAAAAATCCTGAAATGAGGACTTTCATTTTCTCCACAATTTGGAACCCCTCCTGTGTTACTTTATCTCTAAGATTATAGAGGAGTCGGCTGTTCATCTTTCCCACTTGTAGTTGTCTCAAACCAATAAAGCCTTTGTTGAAAACAAATACTCTCCAACAAACTTGCGGTCTTTGTGCCTCTCGAATACATTAGAGGAGAAGGGACATGTCTTACTAAGAATGCAAATGACCGAGGATTTAACTTAATGAAATCTAAATCCCAACTTTTGTAAGAGATGCGAGAGATCATGTGTAGATCTTTGGAACATCTCTGCAGTGTTTTATAAGAAGGTTTGGGGGGTAGCACACTGTCTCCAGTTGTGATGGCATAATAACTCTCAATTTATGCCCTCACTGTCCAAAGGTCATGAGTTCACAGCCTGACCTTTCCAGCCTCATTGGCTTCTGCAATTGCAGGATCAATATGCTGGGGTTTTTAATCCCTATTGTGTGTAGTAAAGAGGTTGCTCCCTTTGGACATAAATACAGTCGTTTCACCCTGTGGATACATTAACCTTCTCCATTCCACCTCGGGTCACTGATGTTTAAAGAGCAGTCTGTCTCTTCCAGAATATGTTCCTGTAGAATCTTATGTGTCAAAACCATATGCTTGGGAGCATTGCATCCTGGGTGTCCTTTTCTGAATGTGTCAGTAAGGCCAAAGCATGTAAATTGTGGGTTACACACAGAGAGTGAATCTCCTGTGAGGTGGAAGGTTAAATGGACCTGATTCAAAGGGAAAATGAAATCAACAAAATGATCTACAGAAAAATGAGACTTGAAAGGTAAACATGAGAAGTAAAATCATAGGTACTATATCATGACCATTTCATATTTTAAGTCATTATGCCTTTATAAAAGTTGAGAGCTGCATGCCATAAAACATCTGTAACATCCATTCGATAGTGCTGAATTTAGAAATACTAAAATAAACTACAGTAGTCTCCGGCTAAGAGAACCCCCTCAGGAAGCAAGCGGTGTTCACTTAGCCGAAGTGTTCTTTAAGATGGAGCTGACCACCAGACACAATATGAATCAATAAATAAATACATATACGGACGTGCATCAGCATATGAAATGAACAGAAGAAGTAAGAGAAAAGCAATAGGCAAGTGTATGTTAATAAACTATAATAATAAAGTAACAGACAAACAAAGTAACATTAATAAAGTAACATTAATAAAGTGTCAAGCGAAATTAACACAGCAACCCTACACACCTTAGCAGCTCTAGATTAATTATGAATATCTGTACAGAAGCAATATTTAAGACATGCACACAATTATTTAACAGAATGGTGAAGCACCTCACCAGAAAATACCAAATTGCTTGGCGACTTTTGTCTGATTCAGGTTTTTTTCAGGAGCTCGAACAATTTCCAATTTTTTGTAGCGGTGCGTTTCCCCATTTATTTACATGCCTTTTTATAGCGAAGAGGTGCACTCGTGGAAATCAGAATACACAACGAGGCAATGATAAACCAATCAGTATGCCTCAAGACACCCTTGTGATGACAAGTAACATTTGAAAAGATTGAATAAACCATTTGAAATTAAGTTTGATGATGATGAGTTATCAGGTTCTGTTCCTGAAGTTCCTGTTCCTTTAGGCGGAGCATTTTACAATGGGAAAAATCTGTTTCGCCACAAGAGTGTTCTCTTAGGAGGTGTTCCTATACGCAGAGACGTTTGTCATTGAATATAAATTCAATGACAAACGTTTCAACGTTTCAGCTTGTCTTTTTCATGCCATATGAGTGTAACGAGGAGTGTTATGTGATGCACAGCCATTATGGGTTCTGTCCCCTTTGGGTGAGATGAAATGAGGTTAAAAGGTGTACAACTACGAATGCAGACACCTCTTTTGCTTGCATTGTGAATGGTCGCTGGTTCACGCCCAGCCTCCACCCTGTTACTTAAGTATAGTATAGTAAATACAACTGACTTTTTAAGTTTTTTTTGTGTCGATTCAAATAACTTTATAGACCACAATACTACTGTTAATAAAATCCCAGGCCTAAACAGTTGCAAAGGGCAAATGACAACAAAATCTTCAAGTTAATTTGGAAGGATTGAATAGAATTTGAGGACCTAATTAATACAATCCTAGCAATATATTGTCTTTATTCCTTATGTAAAAATGTGAAATATTCTAAACAGTGAATTAGTGAAGGGCCCTACTTCATTGAAGTATATTGCATTTACTATCAACATAGTCTAACCGAATCATGAAAAGACATGTACTGTACATTTTGGAATTCAGATCTGGAGTTTAGGTGTGTAATGGGTTGGCACATCAGCCGACTGAATTGAATGGAAAGGCAAGGTTTGGATGTGAATTGCTAACCACGACTGTTTGACCATTCAACAAAAGAGCAAGCTCTGAAGTCTGTAGGTGTAGTATTATTCACTCATCTGCCGTTAGGAGAAGATCTATTACAGGAGCATTGTTTGAAAAAGCATGCACTCCCCGTGTCGAGAATCAAACTCTGTGTTCCACCAATAAACCATGATCTTTAGACCGCAGGGCATGACTACTGTAGCATAGATTGAGCAGCTCTGGAATATAGGCAGGAGCAACACCACGTAAGGCCTTGCACGTCATTAATGAAACATTAAATCAACCCTTTATTGCACCTGAAGCCAATGAATAGAATTTAAAATGGAAAAAGTATAACCATTGTAGAGGACAGGTAACAGGAAAGGTAAGGAAATCACAGAGACTTATGGTAAAGCAATTTTCTATGGCTAACAATGAAAAGCATGGTAGGTACATTACACGGTAAAAGCAATATAAAATTACTGTGCAAATTTACCTTAACATTGTTGGTAATTCTGTGACCTGCTAATGGTTTTGCTAATGTTGTCCAGGATAATAGATTTCAGTCGTTTTCTGTGACGGTAAATCCTCTGTGAACTCTAAGATAGTAATTACCTCTATCCTTATATAGTATATTGTACCGGCGTAGAGAAGTGACAGTTTTGCTTAGGGAGAACCACACTCATAGAAATGTGAAATTGCTTGTGGGCTGCTCAATGACAAACTACTAACTAAATGTGACAAGTCTGACATGAAAGATTCACACTGAAAAGTAGCTATCGGGCGATGAAAATGCGACATGCTTTTTCTTGTGGCATAAAGTCTCATGTAGATCGTATTTATCTTACTTGAATTGTATCCTCTGGTAAGCCCATTGCCGTTGGCTTCCTACCATGAACAAGCATGTCAGTAACATACATCCTGACTCAGCAGACCCAGCTTTTAAAAGATTCTACTGTGACACAAACTAAACTACAAGCGGGCCTGCCTTGGACACTGCTGTTAAAGATGTTCTAGCCAATTAAATCTTACCTGCTGCTTGCAGTTCTGAAAGAAGAAAAATGTATTTTAAAAAAGTGACATTGAGTCCACAGGGGTGCTTTAAACCTGAGTTTTACAAAGTCACCAGGATATGATTGAATATTTCACACCCATAACAAGGTGCCTATCCAGAGGCCTAGAAAACATATGTAGCTAGCAAACCCAAATGACATGGGGCCCATTTTATCAATTACTATTATACAATTTATATTCTTAAGAACATAAGAACATAAGAAAGTTTACAAACGAGAGGAGGCCATTCAGGCCATCTTGCTCGTTTGGTTGTTAGTAGCTTGTTGATCCCAGAATCTCACCAAGCAGCTTCCTGAAGGATCCCAGGGTGTCAGCTTCAACAACATTACTGGGTCTGTTCTTTCCAGACCCTCACAATCTTATTTAAAGAGAAAAAATAACTTTTCATGAAACAAAACTATTAGCATACTACCTATATGCGATTTCAAGCCTTGAAATACTGTAAATCTTCTGGGTTATGTATTATTTGTTTTGTACCATTACCAGATTTCTGTTTACAACATACTGTGTATATATTATTGAAAATATAAGCATGCAATCCTACTGTATGTGTGTTAAAACATATTTTTCCAAGATGTCTTTGTTTCTTTTTGTTCAGATTGGACCTCACATAAACCCATGGTAAAACTATATCTTACATAGCTATTTATTTGAATCAGTATTACATTAGTGATATTATGAATGGTATTTTATGTTTATATTTTTGGATTTGTGTTCTGCTTCTATACATGTATATTGAATGTATATTATTATTTATTTCTTAGCAGACATGCTTATCCGAGGCGACTTGCAATAGCTACAAGATATCACATTATTTTTACATACAATTACATTATTTTGTACACATTATTTTTACATACAATTACCCATTTATACAGTTGGGTTTTTATTTGAGCAATCTAGGTAAAGTACCTTGCTCAAAGGTAAAGCAGCAGTGTCCCCATCTGGGATTGAACCCACGAACCTCTGGTCAAGAGTCCAGAGCCCTAACCACTACTCTACACTGCATAAGCGTTAGTGCAAGTTACACTTTAAAATGTTCTTCTCTTTGTGTTTATATGAGAAGAGTATGTAACATACTAGCTGCTTGTTTTCTCTTCCCAAGGTATACAAAACAGTGCGTACTGTAAACAAACCTGTTTCAAGATAAATTGTCTGATGTGCTGGCTTCCATTGAATCCACCATCACATTAGCTGGAAAAGTCTCTCAGATATGACGTTATCAGTTCAGTTCTGTATTTTGTAAACAGTTAGTGACACAATTGAGCAGGTTTTGCTTCTCTGACAAACTCCATTTTTTGTTGATGTTTGACAGAGCTCATACTGCATATACAGCACAGGTTTGCCAAAGAGCTTTACTAAGGATTACCGCTTTGGCCTCCTTTCTTCTCTGTCAGCTTCCCTGTTTTATTTTGAAGCCTTCAATTACAGTATAATCTGATTCTTGGGCAACTTTTAAAATAATACTTTCAAATATATGATGTTTTAATCAGTTCTGTAAAACTTTTAGTACATCTTATGATTAGACTGCCCCCTGTAAATAATATGGTTTTTATTTGATTAAAACCATATTTAATCAAGTAACATGTGTGCTAGATATGGCATGGCTGGGAGGTTAGACTTCCCTCCCTGCCTAATTGAACCTTAATGTGCAACAAGTGGCCAGGTGTGAATTGATCAACTGATTATCAATTAACCCTGGCCACATGCCTTTAAAAAGGGTCTGAAAAGCCAGATTCTTTGTTCTTTTGCAAGCTTGAGATGGATCGGCTGAAGGCTCCCGACTGTGTGTCCAGGGGGAGAGAACCAAGTACACGACCACCGTGTGTAGAAACATTGTCGTAAGTACTACCTTCAGGCATAGGGATTCATTTTGTGGATTTGAATCCCGCCCAACTTTATTTAGAGTGTGTGAGGGAGAAGGTTCCTGGAGCGGGACCTCCCTTTTAGTGGGAGCAGTGCCCCGCCGGTGTTTGGCCAGCTTTTGTTTTGTTAGCTGTGTTTTGTTTTTACCTTTCTGTATTTATGTACACTTGTGTCTATGTCCTCCCACACTAGGGCTACCATTCCTGGTACCCTAGTGGCAGCCACCTACTACTGCAACTGCCTCAAATATCATTCTAACCTCAGAGGGTTCGACATTGAAAACACCACACAGGCAAAGACCTGTATGCCTGTGTGGTGTTTTCAACGTCAAACCCTCTGAGGCACTCTCGTTTCTCAGTGGCTACCCAAACGTAACACCCCCGTTAGAATGATATTTGAGGGTTAGGTATTACAGCAGGCTATTTCACTAGGCTTTTATGCCTCTGATACAAATACATATAAAGCTTTATTTAAATAAGTACTGTACATCCCTTTTTTGTTGAAATTCTGCAAACCAATTTTGTTTAAATGCGATATGTGATATCTTGGGTATGCCTTAGCTTACCTTTTGAATGCCCTGTTGTGATGGCTGTTGTGATGGTTTATTGGGGAGTATGGCAGGGCGGGAGACCTGCACATGAAGAGGGGTTTGGTGCATGTATATATTGTAAATTGTATTGCGTGTAATTATTGTAAATAATGAATGAAGTACCTGACGCACCTGGGAGAGCCTGCATGCTTTGTGATTACCAGTTGTAGAATCTAATCACCAGGTAAGTGTGTCCCAGCGGGACGTCGGGTTTAAAAAGTTCCCATTTATACACCTCAGGGCTGCTGCAAAGCCATAGACATGGGATGAAGATTGTCCATGCTACCTGGACAAAGAGAGCGAAACATCTTGCTGAAGACCTCTGATCGCTGTGAGGGTAAACCGGGATAGGAGCCTTCAGAAGAAACTGAAATCGCTGACAGCCAGGCATGTAGATCCAGCAAAAAGAGTAAACAAATTGCCATCTAATCAGTTTGCTTTATGAAATGCAAAAATAAGATCAAGAAGAATTGATGTCAATAAAGGCAACATGCCTTTAAAATATACACTAGTTTGTATTTGTAATAGCTGTAAAGCTTTGTATTTTGTTTTGTATGCAGGGCACCACTAGAACAGGGATCCTGATCTCAGTGGACTTTATTGTTTTTTTTATTTTAAAATTGGCTAATATTTCTCCACCCATAACTGCTGATCCCCCCCAGAAATGTGTGTTGCTTACACACAGAGGACTCTGCAAAACATGCCAGCATCACTCCATTGGCCCGAGTAACTTGCTTCCATTGTGGGCCTCAAACAGCTTGTTTTCAACCTTCTGTCTGTGTGACTTGATTATAGAGCATCAGAAATAGTCTGAAAAAAACACACTCAGTTGTGTGTAGGTTCTTGTCTGATGTGTACCACATCTTTTTCCCTTTTATTTAATCCCCCCGCCTCCCCCAAATGCAGTCAGACCCTGTCACTTTAGTTTATGTTCATGCCATAAAACATTTCAGCCCGGGCGCAGCTCAGACGCTGACACCTTTATTATAAAACAGTAGAATGAAGAACCCCTATTGTTCAGTTCAATAATGGATTATTACACACTATTAAATAGTTGTTATAGATAATAATCCCCACCTCATTCATGCCATCGCTCAGCGTTTATGCAAGGGTTTTAGTTTTGACAACCAGCCTAAAGCCCTTGGATATATTCCTTTTGAGGCCTTATTCTAGTGCATACAAGGAGTTTCTGTATACAATCAACTGCAGTGTTGTTGATCATCTGCAGGGTAAAATTCTAAATTCATTTCTACCAGGGAGATGGAGGCAAAACAGCTACTGAATAGGTGAGCAGTTGCTGAAGAGACCACTCCATTGCTTTGACTTTGGGGGAGTTTGACTGTGAAAGAATTTGGGGAACACTTCAATTTCAGGGTGTAGTAGTAAATACTCAGTAGAGTTTTTAAAGCAATGTCATTATCAACTATTATTGGCTAACCTGCCTTAGGAGGCTGTGTGGTCCGGTGGTTAAAGAAAAGAGTCCCTGGTTCAAATCCCGGCTCAATCACTGACTCACTGTCTGACCCTGAGCAAGTCACTTGACCTCCTTGTGTCTTTCAGGTGAGACGTTGTTGTAAGTGACTCTGCAGCTGATACATAGTTCACACACCCTATTCTTTGTAAGTTGCCTTGGATAAAGGCATCTGCTAAATAAACAAATAATAATAAACAAATAATAATATTTTATTATTCTGTTATTAAACAAATTCACCTTTGTGTGTTTATATTTCCTAATTTATCACAGGATCAGTAGCACTAAAATACAGAACAACAATACTAATCTGGATGCATTTTCCAATATCCTTTACACTCAGCTCAGTACTAGGGAGATTTGTTTTATTCCAATTTGCACAAACAGGAAATTCATGTTAAGTGAATTTGTGTTATAAGAAGTAATTTCCAACAAGCGACTTCTAAATTTGTCCAGAACCATGCAGAAATTTCGTAGCATCAGGAAATGTGTCTAATCTGAGTTTGTTTTAATGAGAATTAACTTTATATATACCTGTATAGGCTAAGTTAAAAGTATTTATGGTATATTTTTCATTGTTCTGGAAGGATATGTGATTACCCAGTTATTACCACTCCTCCTCTGTGCCATCTTCAAAAACTAACCCTTAACAGGTATATAAAGCCACCCCTGAATTATATGCTAAGGCTTGACACTAGGGCTGATGCAAAAAGACATGTCACTAAAAGGCTTTTTTATCATAAGGTGTCTCATTTTGAATATGAAAACATTACTCTACAAAGTGGAAACAATTTTAAATTTTAAGATTTAGAAAATATACAGTGAAGATATCCACCACAGTGTCTTCTTCAAATGAACCCACTTATGTTTTACAATGGAACTCCATAACTGAAAAAAAGTTAACAAAGACACTGTTACAGCATACTGAACTATTTGTTAGTTATACCAGTCCCTGCTGCTTCATTCAATACAAGAGCTGTCTTCAAGGGACAAAAGAAATAAGAAAGTGCCCATCTGCTGTAAATAAATGTGAATATTAGCTTCAACAGCAGGATCACATTTTTTTTTTTTTTTTACCATAGCTGGGTCTACATGCGGTAACAACCAATTACTGTGGATGTTGTGGTGGTGTTTACAAGTATAGTAGGTTTTTACTTTTAAGCAATCAACTGTATTATTATATTTAATCACATACACACACACACACACACACACACACACACACGTATTACTGGCCCAACTTCAATTAAACCGAGGCTGAACTCTAGTCACATTCTACAAAAGGTGGACTACTCCACTTTCTGTAGGGGTATTATGTCTTGAATGAGTTGTCAATGTCAGCTTACACCATTAATAAACATAATCACACAGTTTCCCTGTAAATGTTTATTAATGGATATATTGTTACAGCGTTTGTAGTTTGATACAACAACCACAATTCCCTGTAAATAAAATATAGTAAATACCGGTAACTTACCATTTGGTTTAATTTATTAGAAGATATTCATTTACTGCGGGAACACATTAATAAACTTGACTCCACCTTTATTTTTTTTTAAATGAACTCGTCTGCTTGAGATTGTTTGCTGTGCTACTGTGAAATGGACTGTTGAACTTGGGATGGTATTACTTGCACAGCACAATAGGTACATAAACAAACACAAAGGATAGAAGGTCTACTGCTGGTGATCTGGAGGCCAGCTGATAGTTGAGAATTTTGACAGTGTGTGGAGTAGTGGTTAAGGCTCTGGACTCTTCACCGGAGGGTCATGGGTTCAATCCCCGGTGGGGGACACTGCTGTTGTACCCTTGAGCAAGGTACTTTACCTAGATTGCTCCAGTAAAAACCCAACTGTATAAAAGGGTAATTGTATGTAAATATAATGTGATATCTGTATAATGTGAAATATTGTATAATGTGATATCTTGTAACAATTGTAAGTCGCCCTGGATAAGGGCGTCTGCTAAGAAATAAATAATATATATATATATATATATATATATATATATATATATATATATATATATATATATATATATATATATATATATATATTGTGAGACAGCAGGGAGGGGGTTAAAACCTCCCTGCACAGAAAACATGTGAAAATGCACACTGGTTTTAGTTTAATTGTATTTGTTTATTGTTTAATTTAAATTGGTTAATTGTTTTATTGTTTAATTATCCCCTGCACCTGGTGGTTGTTATTAAATTAGGACCAGGTGCAGGGTATTTAAGGAGTGAAGCCAGTGTGCTTAAGGCTTCCGAGCAGTCGGGGGGAAGAAGGAGAAGAAGAAGAAGAAGAAGAAGAAGAAGAAGAAGAAGAAGAAGAAGAAGAAGAAGAAGAAGAAGAAGGTACATTTATCTACACATCCTACCCCACAACTTCCAAGTGAAAAAAATATTCTAGAAATTTGTAGAAGATTTCTTAAAAATAAAAACTGAAATAGCTTGGTTGGATAAGTGTCCATCCCCCTTGTAATAGCAATCCTAAATTAGCTCAGGTGTAACCAATCGCCTTCAAAATCACACACCAAGTTAAGTGGCTTCCACCTGTGTTAAATTGTAGTGATTCACATGATTTCAGGATAAATTCTGCAGTTCCTGCAGGTTTCTTCTGCTGGGTAGTGCATTTCAAAGCAAAGACTCAACCATGAGCACCAAGCCGCTTTCAAAAGAACTCTGGGACAAAGTTGTTGAAAGGCACAGATCAGGGGATGGGTATAAAAAAATATCAAAGGCCTTGAATATCCCTTGGAGCACGGTCAAGACGATTATTAAGAAGTGGAAGGTGTATGGCACCACCAAGACCCTGCCTAGACCAGGCCGTCCCTCCAAACTGGATGACTGAGCAAGAAGGAGACTGATCAGAGAGGCTACCAAGAGGCCAATGGCAACTTTTATGGCCAAGACTGGTCAAAGTGTGCATGTGACAACAATATCCCAAACACTCCACAAATCTGGTCTGTATGGTAGGGTGGCAAGAAGGAAGCCATTACTCAAGAAAGCCCACCTTGAATCCCATTCTGTAGCCATGTGGCAAAAGGTTTTGTGGTCTGACGAAACTAAAATGGAACTTTTTGGCCTAAATGCAAAGCGTTATGTTTGGCACAAACCCAACACAGCACATCACCCAAAGAACACCATCCCTACTGTGAAGCATGGTGGTGGCAGCATCATGTTATGGGGATGTTTCTCATCGGCAGGGACTGGGGCACTTGTCAGGATAGAAGGGAAAATGAATGGAGCAAAGTACAGAGAAGTCCTTGAGGAAAACCTGCTGCCCTCTGCAAGAAAGCTGAAACTGGGACAGAAGTTCACCTTTCAGCATGACAACGACCCAAAGCACACAACCAAAGCTACACTAGAGTGGCTAAGGAACAAAAAGGTAAATGTCCTTGAGTGGCCCAGTCAGAGCCTCGACCTAAATCCAATCGAAAATTTGTGGCATGACATGAAGATTGCTGTCCATCAACGCTCCCCAAGGAACTTGACAAAGCTTGAACAGTTTTGTAAAGAAGAATGGTCAAATATTGCCAAATCTAGGTGTGCAAAGTTGGTAGAGACCTATCCCAACAGACTCACAGCTGTAATTGCTGCCAAAGGTGCTTCCACCAAGTATTAACTCAGGGGAGTGGAGACTTATTCAATTATGATCTTTCAGTTTTGTATTTTTAATATATATAATTTTTTCTCAATAAAAACCTTTTTTCCCCTTAAGTACGACAAAGAGAGAGAGAACATTTATATTTCTGTTCCAGTAAAAACTAACACAGGTGGTGAATAGAGTTATCTGCAGCTTGACATGCTGCATCATAACTACAACTATGTTTCAGTTAAATTAATAATAAAACTTCAGTTTGAAAAAGAAAGTTATTTTTTTTCCTTCTAGTGGTATTAAATAGATCAGTGAGTGTTTTTTTTTTATGGGAAGCATTCAATATTGGGTAGAAATGTGTTTCTAGGGCTCTTACATATAAATATATCTGGGTTTATTGTAGAATAAAGTAGAAAGGTGTTCCATGAAAGTAGAATCAACATTGTAGAAGCAACAGATTTCATTCTACATTTACTGGCAACATGTAGATTGGTGTCCCCTCGGCTATAGGCTTTTGATGCCATGGTAACTACAGCTATGGCCAAAGGTTTTGCATCACCCCATATAATTAACTAATTTTGCTTCATAAAGTCAAATGAAACCTGCTAAATAATGTTAGTTAACATATTGCATGGGTTTGAACAGTATGTGCACGCACATTGTCCAATCAAATAAATCAAAGGCTGAATCTGGTGTATAAAGGACAGGACTCTGCCCAATCACAACTAGATATGTGTTTGACTGATTTATTTATTTATTTATTTATTTTTTAAGTGTGCTTAGACAGGTGCTGGTCAGCAGGTATGCGTAATGCACTGCGTTACAGATTCTGTCCCCTGTAAGTGAGATGAAATGAGTTCAGCTCTTTTGCATTGTGGTTATAGAGCTTTTGAACTCATCTCAGGTTGCGTTATGCGAGGTTGCACCCAGCTTCTCCCTGTTACATATGGATAATATTATATTCATAATAGTATATCATTATATATGGTAAATGCATAGTATAACCCAAGGAAAAGCATGGACAAAAATACAAAATGACCAGTGCAATCTTACTCTGCTTTTATAAGGGAATATTCATGACAACCACTCTACTAATAAAATACCTATAAACAAAACTTTTTTTTCAGATGTTAAAGATGGTTTGGTGTTAGTTTTGCCTAGGGAGAAGTGTCCATCATCAGGCAGTTATTAAGGCACTATATAAGGCAGCTACGGATTACAGGACCAGAGACCGGAAGCAGGGGATGACCAAAGGTTGGAGTTCAAGCTATGCTTTGAGTCCTATTAGGTTCACAGATGGCCCAGCTTGACTCTCATGGAGCTGGTCATTTATTATCATTTGAGGCAATGGGCCTTGATCTATTGTGATCCGCAGCTCCAACTGTGTTATTACGGCTACTGAAATTTGCCTAGCAACTGGCTACCTTCCAGTTCAGTGAGCCCCTGTACTGCTTTAGACCCTTAAAATATACATTTTCATTGTCAGATTTTTTTTTACTGGAAGAAAGTGGAGACAGAACCATAGGCAACAAATGTTAGGAGTATATGCTTGTATGTTTGTATTGTATGTATATACAGTGACACCAACCATATTTAATATCTATATGGTATATATTATTAAGTGAATAAGGACTTTGATTGGGGTTACAGACCCAGTAGCACTATTTTGACAAAAATGAGACAATAACCTGCCCAAACTTTCAATAAAACCCCATCAATCATAAAATCTGAAGAAAACTAAATAAACATTTTGTACAAACGTTTTCACAAATGTCTGAATAAATTAGATTTTAATTTGAAATCTATGTGTTAGTCCATATTGCCTCCATACCAAGATTCACTAAAGCAATGGCATATTTTCAACACCAATGTTCATTGAAACATATTTTTAGACATTGACTTGGTTTGCTTGTGGGCTTGACCCAGCAAAGAAGAACAATTACCACTGAAAACAGACAACAGCATTTCCAAGGTCTGCTTGAAGATTTTAAAGTAGAAAGGATAAAGTAAAAACAGTTTAATAGAGATTTGGATTGATGGAAAGGTGAAACGTTTCTGAAACTGTGCAACTATAGAATTCAAAGTTCTCAAGGGGCTAGTATACTGAAACGTTTGTCTATTTGACTTAGTTTTACCTTAAAACTGTATGGTGCTGGTCACAAGAAGCAAGTTTATATATTATATTAAAGGCAGTCCAAGACTAGTGCTAAAATAATCTGTGAAACTTTTTGTGTTTGTGATGTCATTTAGTACATAGTTAATGATGTAGCAATCTATGATTCCTTTCTTTCTATTTAAACCTTCACGTATCATGATATTGCTGCTATCAGAATTGTGTCCCTGCAGAAATCTTCATTATCCACAGTTCTGGCATCATACTGTCATTTATTGATCTAAAGTCAACAGAGTGAATTACCACATTCCCTGTCAATGCCCTGCTCAACCTGTAGAGGCAGCACAAGTTATTGATGAAATGTGTACAGTTCCATCAGCTCCTTGAGTACCAGTTCATCAAAGGCATGCATTGCAATGATAGTTGTCTTCTTTACAAATGGATTAAGACACATGGCTCCTGGTTCAACAGAACAGTTTGTGACAATTCAGTAAAGTTTTTATTTTTTTAAACCTCACATTGAAATGCATTCTGGTGCATGCAGTTTGTAAACACGTACAGTACCTGAATCCAATCCCATCTAGACTGCCCTGTTGAATCCATATGATTACACTAACTACAAATTAAATCTTAGAGTTCTCTCACAAATACCATGACTATTTTCTTGTTTTGAATGGCAACTCAAACAATACTCTAAATAAACTACGCACCAGCATTGTAGTGGAACAGATCATTATAGTTGTAGGAGATCCTTTTATCCCTATCAGACCCCCTTGCTTTTTAATGTAGTATTTCAGTAAGTCTAAAAAGATAATTGTCTCTTCAGATATATACCAAAAATGTTACTGAGAAAGTTGTCTTATCAAAATGTTAAGTCTGAAAATAGCATGTTTTATCAGGAGCATTTATTCACCACACAATAATTAAACCCCCTGCCTTTGAAGTATATATTTAAAGGGTTTGGCGATTTCACCTTGTGAATTATACAGTTACCACGGTTCCCAGAGGCTTCACTCATTTGAGTAATTCTATATTGTTCACCTCCATTTTCAGCACAAGAATAAATAGAGGGCTTGCTTGTGTTTTGAAGCTACATAATAATGTTAATGGAACTGGGAGGAGCTGGATCTTAATGCAGCGACCTTTCTCTTATAGAACCTGCATTTCAAGCCAGCCCCAAACCAAGAACAAACATTGAGGGATGAAAAAAGAAAAAGATCAGATACCCATGCTGCCCTTCTACTAATAATGTTAGTTAATCAGTAGTGTCATGCTTGGTACTGATGAATAATGCAGATTGCCATTATCAGCCTGCTCTCATGAATGCTAGTTTTTAATCTGTAAGGGGCTGGACCGTTTACTCTGTGCACAGCTGCAGCTGGAAGCGACAACCATGAAAATCCACAAGAAAGCGTAATCGCTTCCATCATGGAGCGGACACAGGCAGGGTGTGAAAGAGCCCAAACGGGATATCCCTCACAGCCAATGGGATGTGTTCAACATTGGCTATTGTTATTTCCAATGTGTAAGGTTAGTTTTTTTCTTTTTTTTCACTTGAATTAATTATTCCTGGATAAGCAGAGCTCAGCTACTCCTTGTTCTTTGGAACACAATCATGTGTTTTAGTTTGAAACAGAAAACCCATATGCTGCTTTTCTTGTGTAAAATGTAAACAGGATTTTAAATGAATGATGAATGGAAAACAAATAAATGATGCAGCCTTTGTACAGAAGTGGGGCAAGATTGTGCTCTCTTGCTCTTTTGGTGACTGAACGGATCTGCAGACACTTTGCGGCTAACCAAAACTGAACGTAAAGACATTCCTGTGCAATAGGTCTGTTACACCTTATACAGAACGGTGGTGCCAAATATTCAGACAGTACCTTAAATACCAAAATGATAGTCAGCTTAAACTTTGGTTGTTACAGACAGGCCGGTTTTGTCTTTACTATTAACAGGCTTGAGAAAAAGCATATATTCCATCAGACTGGCACGACCGATATAAGACTACTCCTATTGCACCATTTGCTACTAAGTAAGTTATAGAACATTGCCCAGCAAAAATGTAAAACCTGCTTTGGTATGTGGTGCTTGGGTTATTTGTTACCCATTTTACCCACTCAGGCAGCTTGCATACCAAATATCACTGAATATCTGAATATGTTTTACAAAGTAAGTGCACACTAGTGCAGTTGTACCCCAAAATACACTGTCTAGGAATAACGAAACTGGTTGCATGTTCTGGACATTTAACCTACATCTTTAATAGATAACCATCCCCCCTTCAAAAATACAATTACTATTAATTTATAAGGACAATACCCCCTAAAAATGTGCATTTGCAATGGTGACTGCCTAGACTGGTATTACATTGAATGTTGTGTACCAAGGTATTTATTGAACATGGGTCTTATCCCCTGTCATTCTTCAATCCACTTGTAGGACAGCTCATTAAAATAATTTGCACGGTTATCTATTTGTGGATATCAGGGATACCAGGATACTAAATAAGCAAGTGGGGTACCACAAACCAGGACAGCTACACCCAACATTTTTCAGGAACCGTCTTTCTGTGTATTACTCTTTCTGTTGCTATTCACTTGCAGTCAAAGAATGATTAAAAAGAGGGCTCTAATGCAAGTATATTGGAGGCTTCAAGCACAGAGAGGCAATCCCCCTTATCCAGTGCACTCACAAACAGACAAAGAGTAATGCTACAGAAGGAAGGAGTTGCACGTATTTGCTTCTGTGACCTAAATCGTAATAAAAAATAAAATATTTGCTGAGAAACCATTTTTGGTTTTGTACATTTGTGTACTCCCTTTGACAGGTGAGCCCTGAGGGGCTTCTAGCTGGTGCTATAGGGAGAAGGGGCTTGGACACATGTCTTAGAACAAGAATAAGGACACACCTCCCTTTGAATCTGGGAAATAAAAGACCAGTCCTATTTTTTGTGGGGAGGGGGCAAGCTAAAAAGGCCGGACAAAGGCATCCTGCCTGGGCCTTCTCTGCCTGGGCTGAAGAGATTTGTGTGATTGGTGTCAAGATGACGGATGGGCAGCGCGATTATTGTTGCAGCTGCACGTTTCCTCAACGACAGGCTCCCCCTCTCCTGCTGAGCAAGAGGGGAGGACACGGCACTGCTCGTCGAAAAAAAAGGCCGACACTTTTCAGAAAAAGGGAAAGTGAGAGAGGCAGGAGTTTTGCACGAGACAGAAAACAATAGGCCTGACCTCCCTTGCCCCATCCCAGCCAGTGCCTAAGCATCTGAGTCTGTTAAACAAATACGCCAGCATCTGCCAGCAACTGACCCTTCCCCCCCACCTCCCTGTGCCTTTCCTCCCCTTGTAGCTAACTCGATTTGTCCCAGCAATTAGCCAGCAGTGGAAAGTTAGAGCGAGGCTCCTCAGGTTGTGAAGTGCAGTGAGAGATTGCACCTACAAACAGCAGAAGATGTTTTGTGTAGTTATTTCCTCTTGGTTTCTGCATATTGTTATGTCATTCCTTGTTGGTACTGAATGGATTATTTCTGGATTACCATTTTGTGAGACTGCTTGCTCAGCAAAGATGTTTACATATATTTGAAGAGGATACTGGATACTAATTCTCTCAGAGCTATCTACTCCAAACTATTAGCTTTTATTTTTATTTTTTTCTTAAAGATTCCAAAACTTAGGAAACAACATCAGACAACCATTACTTTAAAGCCCCTAAAATGACGGTTTTCAATGATTGAGTTGCTGTACAAAGCAGGACACTCCAATAGGTCATATTGTGCTGACTAACAGGACACAGCTATTGTGATAAATATATTTCACCCTGGAAGTAGATACATTAAAGTACATAGTGCTAAAGAAAACAATTCTAGTAAATCTTACCTGATATCCTGTCTTTCATAGTTCTCCTGTATAAAAGATGCACATATTAGGTTATTAGATTCTTTAATTCTTTTTTTTTAAGCTACTAATTAATGAAATTTACTGACAGCACCTTGAAAATATTCTTCTTCATGAGTAGGGGTGTAACAATACACAAATCTCACAATACGTTGTGCTTGTGGCAGGGGCGTCAGCAGAATTCTAAAAGTGTGGGGGTGGGGTGGCATGCCTCCATCAGAGACTTTTGTCCCCCTGAAGACATTTTTAAGAATTTGGATTGCCAACAGTGCATTTTAGAAGCATTTTCTATGAGATCTGCATCAAAACAAGCAGAGGGATTTAGTAGCTGAAACACTGAAATAGAACAGGTGACCTGAGCCAGGGAACATGCTTAATCTAATTGTTTTTTATTGCCTTAGCGTCAAACAAACTGCACACAAAGACACACAATGTGCCCATTCTCATTGCTAGTGCTAAACAAAATGATGACCCCACTCTACAGCAGGAGTTCTCAACCTTTTTTTTTACTTAGATTATCCCCACCCCCAGCCACAAAAGCCAGAATTATAAATCACATATCTGAAATCAACCAATCACATTGAAGTATTTGCCAAAGTTCCAGTGCATCTTATCCTTTGTACAGATGTCACCCCTTGCATGGAACACCACGATGAATTCCAATGTTCAAACATCAAAACAAAAAACACACTTAACCGGTACCTTCTGTAGAATGGGTCATCCTGTTAACTTCACTGTTTCTTTAAATTTTGGTTAACTTGTTACTTCTCCTATGAAGATATTACCGAAAAAAATGACCATGCCCCATTTTTTGGGGCTAACATGATATAAATTATACATACCTCTATTACGATACAATATATCATGTAAAGAAAGGATCATAATTCATTAATACACAATTAAAACTCCCAGAAATAAGTTCTTGGTAACCAATCACTGCTTTTCCAATGACTCATATGTTTTCAGTGTCAATGTAATCTGCATGTGGCCTATTGAAGTGGAATGCAGGGACACATCACATCAGAAGTACAGCAGAAGTAAACCTTCAGCTTGTGTTTACTAATGCTGGCTACGGGTAAATATTCCCTCCCAGGTGATGCTACCTGTTTATTCAATATATAATATAAAGAAACCCAACACAGCACATACTTTAACTTCTTTCTCTTGGCCATTGTTTGAATAGAGATACATCAGAAGCTTTAATTATAAGTAACAAGACCAATTATTTAATTAACACAAATTCCACTAAATGTTACAATGTGTCTGTCCTTGGGCATGTATAATGTCAAAATAATTTAAAGGTGACAATACTTTGTAGTTTCTATAAGCCATATAATACACTGCTATAAACTCCTGGTAGTTGTCTTTTTTTTATATGACAATAATATTACTATTTAGGAAGAATGTATATTTTAAAAATTGATTTAATTATTTGTATTTCTCTAATATACCCCCATACACACCTTCCACTGCCTCTTTCCCCATTACAATGTCCGTGTGCTCCCAATGACAATGACCGTTTTCTTCCGGAACATTTCTCCAGTAAATATATTACACTTCCTCAATTGTGAAGCTTTTCCTTAATAAAAAAAAGAGGACAACTCCATTCTCTCTTTGTCCTTTGATTTTACAGCCACGGTCAACGCATTGGTTCCAGATAAGAGGGAGTCCTACTCATACTTGAAGTTACTGATGTAGAGAAGACAGTGACAAGACTGAAGATTACAAGGCTGCTCCCGATCCCCTCCCATTGTCCTGCTGCTGTTTACCCAGCAAGGGCACCATCTGCTGGGTGTCAAGCTGTCAAACCCAGCAAGCTCTGCTGGGGCAGTCCTGCCAAGGCTTCACCAAGGGGAAGAGAACCAGGACTGCCACTGTTCTTGTTGGCTTCACTAACATCTCGCTGTGGAATTGCCTGGCACCTGTCAGGCTGCTGCCTTGAAGTGGCTATGTGTGGAATGTGTCCTCAGGCCCCCCTCACTCCCGCTGGGATGTGCTGTGCTGTATTGATAGTGCCGGCCCCAGAGCAGGGCAGCTTAGTGCTACTGGGGCTGCTGGTCTCCTGCAAGCTCTCTGGAATGCTCTAACCAGGTTAATACATTTACACACACAGAGAGGCAGAAGCGCACCGGGGGTCCACAGCTGTCCTGCTGAATCCAAATGCTCTTTTTGACATTTACTAAACCAACTGACACAAACTTTTTATTATTATTATTCGGAAGCACACATACCAGGGTTTTATTCTCCAAATCAAACAAGCACAGTATGTGGTTTTAGGGGTGTTTTGTTTAGCCCACCTAAACCTCTCCTTTCAAAAATACTGTACAGCCTTATTCATGCAGTATAACTGCAATAAACTGCCATATTCTGGACATGATAAATGAGGTAATACTGTAATAGGAATTCCCACTGTAATTTAGGTGTTGTGATTTGGCTACTCTGCAGTAATACTACTGCATTTACTGTGCCCAAAATACTATATTTTACACTGATTTTGTAAGAATATTCAGTAAACTTGGATATTAAATTAAGGGGATGGTCAATCATTTCTTGATATATATATATATATATTGTAAAGTTGAGGATGATAAAATAAATCAATTGGAAGTAGTTCTAATGCTCTGGGTCTAGTCTGCCTGTCTAGTGACCCAGGAAAGATGAAGGACACACACAGCTCATGGAGCAGGAAAGAAATGGGACATCTAAGATCTACAAGATACTGCAAATTACATCAAGTGAATCAGCAATGTAAATGGGGTATTCTGGAATAGATTAAATAATGATGAACTGTACAGTGCATGTGCAGTCTGCTTCCATGTGCAACACAATATAAACCAGTGCCTACATAAATCAACTCTCAAGTACAGACGTTATATGCAAAGGTAAATTAGCTGTAAAACACACACAGTCCTCCAGTGTAAACGCACTGCTGCTTGAAGTGCATGGTGAGTCAGGCAAGTCTACTTCAATTTCTGTTTGCGGTGAGTTTCCAGTTTTGGCTGGGGACAAGAACGATGCATTTGTTACCCAGTGGCCTAGGGAGGGAAATGGACAGGGATCGTTCACCTCATCATACTTCAGCAACCCCTACTAGTCAGGTGGGCCCTCTTCTCCAGGATTCAGTAGCTTGGTAGATTTATTGCTGAGGTACGGCAGGTGACAAGAGGCAATTGGCTTGACAGTTTAAATTCAGCAGAAAAACTGGTAGAATTGATCGAAAACAGTCAAAATATATAATAAATATATATATATTTAAAAGGAAAATGGTTTGTTCCCTTTCTAATTAGTAACCTCCTTTCCACCCTTTGAAAACCAGTCCCTTTGTGCTGAAAAGTGCGTCACACAGAATCTGCAACACTGCAGGGTGTTTAGCTTACAATGAGGCAATGATGTTTTTGAAATGTGTGCTTGTTTGATTTGGAGAATAAAACCCTGGTATGTGTGCTACCGAATAATAAAAAAAAAGTTTGTGTCAGTTGGTTTAGTAAATGTCAAAAAGGGCATTTGGATTCAGCAGGACAGCTGTGGACACCCGGTGCGCTCCTGCCTCTGTGTGTGTAAATGTATTAACCTGGTTAGAGCATTCCAGAGAGCTCGCAGGAGACCAGCAGCCTCACTAGCACAAAGCTGCCCTGGGGTCGGTGTAGCATGCGAAAGGACACCTGTGAGATAGTGCATCCCTTCAGCGCCATTGGCTTTACCACGCATGTGCACATCATGTGACGTAAAGGGGATTCACTTTTGCATCGCTATAACTATGAGAAAGTGCACCCCTTGCAATTGTGCACCCCTACATATAGTATATTGATATTAACATTTGGCTGTTTATTTTTCAATCAAAGTTATTGTTTTATTAATTAATAGGTGATTCTGCTTCTTGCTTTTTCACACTGTGTAAGTAATGTGAACAATTCATGTGATTTTCATGGCAGGCAACTAAGTTCACGTGTGAATGTTTTTGTAGGCCCGACGCCTTAACAAGGGTTTTGTTGGGGTTTTTTTTTAAGATGCTATTTAACAGTTGAGTAATTCTTGTGTGTGTGTATTTACTTTTTTGCAACCGGCATTGTATTGCAAACTGACAAAACAAATGAATATTTTTTAAAACAATAAAGACTATTTATTTTCCCCAGTGCTGGCAAACTCGTTCACTCTCTTTTCACCTGTATGGAATATACTGTACTCATTTTGTTAGTTATTTATTTAAGTTTAGCAAATTAAGTCGATAGGATGTGCTTCGTTTTTGTCTCTGCCTTTCTCCTGCCGTATCAACTTTCTATAGAAAATATTGTATGCAAAGTATGTTAGTGACGTGGTCTTGAAATCTAAATGCGATATCAATGTTGTAGCAGTGTGTAAGAGCTAAGTTTATTAGAATAAACTATGATGGGCTACTGTTTGCTTTTCTCTGTTGGCTAGTGGAGAAAATGCGTTTAACAGGCGATTTGGGGTAAAACCTGTTTAGACTGCACATGTAGATCTCTTGATCGACCTCACTATGCACTGGACTTGCCTGACCTGAGCATCATGTTACTGGATCCTCAGCTGATGCACTATCCTTGCACTACTAATATGTCATTGTAGATATTAGTAAATTATATACAGTGACTCTGATAGCTATCTGCGAAGGAACTTAAGATTCTGCATAGTAGTACATTGACATTTTCAATGAGGGACCTCCGTATCTTCCAATGGTCATCTGTGTAAACTGGGTAGTGAGGGTGCCCCAGCTAAAATGTGCAAAACCGATGCAGGTACAACGAGTTGTCATAGCATTTAAAATACTGCTCCACCAGCAATTGTAAGGACATCCAATACCAACTCACAGTACAGCACCTCACAGTGCATATAGACTCATTTTAAAGATGTAAAAAGATAACAGTATGTGTTGCCTTCTCAGTCTGTAATGATATGCGAAAAACAGATAGCCAAATGACAAAAGAAAAACTCCACACGGAAATTGGTTGACTTTGTAATGGTAATTGCTTAACTACAACATCTAAGAGTCAATTACTTCGCTAACTAAAAGCAAAAAATGTGAAAATTATTTATGCACCATGATTATCTCACCTAATTTGTACAAAATAATATTGAGACGGTGCTAGAAAAGATTTTTTGATTATACATACCATTCAGCTAGATATTACATTGCTTTAAAAACATTCTTGACCTTATTCAAGACAAAACAAATTAAAAATTAGGTGAAAAATCTGCAGGTAACTATCTCTTTGATCCATTAGGTTTTAATAGTTTTTAAATAGTACTGCATACAAGGATACAATGTTACCAAGGTACGTGTGGGTACAGTTTCTTGAAACTAAGGGGTGCATTATCTCACAGTCTCCTGTATGTAGGACGTACTTGATCACTTGACTGGCAGGGGATGCACTATCTCATGGGGTGCACTTTCGAATGCTACACTGGCACTACCACTACAGCACATCACATCCCAGCGGGAGTGAGGGGGGCCTGAGGACACATTCCACACATAGCCACTTCAAGGCAGCAGCCCGACAGGTGCCAGGCAATTCCACAGCAAGATGTTAATGAAGCCTTCAAGAACAGTGGCAGTCCTGGTTCTCTTCCCCTTGGTGAAGCCTTGGCAGGACTGCCCCAGCAGAGCTTGCTGGGTTGAAGGGTTGACACCCAGCAGATGGTGCCCTTGCTGGGTAAACAGTTGCAGGACAATGGTAGCAAATAGATTGATTGAGAGATAGTTATTACTCCGTGAAGTTCGTTGCTGTCGAATTTTAAAATCTAGTGATTTTTTTTCTACACAGAAAAATAACCGATAAACTAATAACACTATTTTAATAATTAGCAACAGCAGATAGCATGGTAGACATATATATATATATATATATATATATATATATATATATATATATATATATATATATATATATATATATAATGTGATTAATCCACCCCTTATTTGTATATCATGAATCTACAACCCTGCTGCGTTTGTTTATTTTTCACATCAGGAAAACAATTCAAAACAGAAATAAACAAAATAAAACTTTTAGATCCTACTTAAACAGAATATAGTTCCTGTCTAAACAGGGACAGGCTAAGCCTGTTTACCCCAAACAAACACAGTACCCCTAGTGTTGAAATTGTTTTCATATTAAATGCTACTGATTTTATTATTATTATTATTATTATTATTATTATTATTATTATTATTATTAATATATATTTTTTTTAGCAGAGCTCATTTTTAAATCTATTTGGCATTCATTCAGATTCAACGACAAAATGCATACTTTATTTTCCATACAGTGTTACATAAACAGACACTCCAGAAACATTCATTTCAGGGGCTTGTTGTTCATTTGGTTGCAGTACTGCATGAATGTTCTGGCACCCCCAACTTGTTAAGCTAGTTTAACTGTCGGGTAACATACAGACTTTTTAGGACTTTACATTTATTCGAGATATAAAAATAAAGTTGGATGTTATTCTTCTGGTGTAATAACAGTGTATAATGGGCTGGACAGATGCTGGCAAGTTCAGTTAGTCTATTGAAAGATGCACACTGATCCCCAGAGCCTGCATGTTATCTGATAAGATCCACCATAGCTTACCATTGTAAAGTTCACTAAAAACTCACAATGCTGACCTCCCCCAAAGCTCACCCCTAACAGTCCCAATTTACATTTTAAATAGCTTTCTTATCACCAGCTCACTGGACGCACAGAAACACACACAACCCAGTGTGTGCATTAGCGTGCTAGCCACACAGTGTATGCAGTGCTTTGTATGAGGTACATGCTGTGTTTTAACAATCAGAAACATGACACTATGTTTAAAGTTTTCTGTTGCAATCAGGTAGCAGGCAGAGTCAGTGAAAATAAAAGGATTTGCAAACTCAATCATGGTCTCCCTAATAGTTTATTTTCAAATAAATATACGTACTGTTTTAATCCTGTTGAAATTCCATTTTGGAGGATTTTGTTTAAATGTTAAATTAAACCCCTGGTTAAAATCTCCAACTTGCAATGTTCTTTTGCAATGACTACTAGAGGTAGAATGAATACTAACTTGACTGAGTTGAATAGTTGAGGGAATAGGTCGACTACCCCTCACTTAAAAAAGATATATAATGTTGTACAGTAAGGCTCTTTATGGGCTCCCACAGGGAAACTGTATCTCTGTCTCTTTGATTTATTTGAGAAATGCTTGAGAATCTTAAAGCAGGTAAGAAGATGCTTTTTAAGCCTTGGTTATAAACATGTAAGTTGAAAAAGCAACCATTGCACTACCTTTTGAAGAGGAAAACAAACTAAAGAAGCACACCCTGTTAGTGATGTCAGTTTTCACAAAGCCCCCTTCTTTGAATGATTTCAGTAGTGTTATTAAGATCCGTCAGCGTTTAGATCAATTGAATAGACCCCAACAAATGACAGGTTGCTCCCTGTACCTAATTCATGTAGTACAAACTCCCACCAAGGTTCTACCTGCAGACCATGCTAACATGAGCAAATGTAACAGGGTTTTCTATAGCATTGTATTTGAAATATTTGGATAGAAAAAAAAAAGTGATGAACCGATATATTCCAACATAATACAAGGGGAACCAGTTAAAATGTAGATTTTAAAGCATTGGTTAGCATGCCAAGTTTGACATGTGACAGGAATGATTCTCGAAGTTGACTCAAGAGTGTTTTTATATCCCTGGCCAAAACAGACACAATGGCCATACAGTATACTCAGTGTTATCTTACTAGTGGTATCCAGACAATCACAGCTTCATTCCGTTCTGCTGTCATTAGTTTCTGATGCCAGATGTCAGGTTCAGAAGCTCATCTTGATAAAGGATCATGAATTACAAAACGGGAGTGAAGAGATTTGATTCTGTTTTAATTAATATTTTGTATTGTAATAATACAGTCCTGAAAGCCTCATTCACACTTGACAACCACAGCTGAAATGCTTTGAGTGGGTCAGCTGTGAAGATGTTATCGCTGACTGTGACTTGTAATATTAGCAGCCACTGCTGAATTAAATCAGTAGCAATCAAGAGCAAAATATGGAGACAGTGACAAATGTCAGCTGAATAGAGATGCATATAGTTTGATTTGTCTTTTACAGACCCTGTTCCTATAGTTCAGTTTTTGGACCAAACTTTTAGATATCCATAAAGTTAATAGGAGTACTTTTGTAGTGGATATTTTGACAATAATTGATTAAAGGGGGAATAGTGTAACAGGCAGCATTGTGTGATTATTATTATTTAGAAATCTAGCAGATGCTTTTACCCAAAGCGATTTACAGAGACATGGGGGTGAACTATGCATCACAACTGCTGCTGCACAATAAATTACAATAAGACCTTGGTTTATGTCTCATCCGAAGGATACACTGCTGTTACGAATTCTGTCCCCTGTTAGTGAGATGATGTTGAAAGCTCTATAACCACGAATGCAGATGAGCCTTGCTCTTTTGCATAGTGGTTAAGATACTCGTCTGTGGTGTGCAGTGTCTCCGGTCCATGCCCAGCCTCCACCCAGTTACCCAAGCACCATCTAGGGCAAAGAAGAACTAAATGTAACTTGATCCAAAGTGGCAGATCACAAGATGACACTGGCTTGTACTTGTATAAAGGCACTGGTCATATTTATATGGCAAACATTGTAAAAAGGGAACGGGACAGTTAAAAAAGGTATGCTAAAAATGTTTTACAAATGTATCTATTCTTTAAATATTAAAAATAGGATCTGACATGCTTAGATCAAATGAATAGACCCATGGATCATAATGATTTATCAAGGTCCTAATCCTGATGTCCAACTTTTGTTTTTAATTTTAAAAATATATATATAAAGTTGGTAATGTAACAGAATGTTTTAAATTGCATTATATAAGCTTGGAAAGCAAGGTTGTATTTCTGAGACATCTTATTTTCAACTGCTTCAGAGAAATGTAGTTTATTGTCATTTTTCAAAGCAATGTTAAATATAACAATGCTTATAAACACTGTTTTAAAAATATGGATAAAAAGAAATGTAACTACAAGGAGCTACTTCAAGTCCACACATATTTGGTAGAAAAATGTGTGTCTACTTAATGTTTCTGAGTGCTGAAGTTAGAGATTATTACATTAGAAATGTCTTTGTCAATACGTTTTGTGCTACATATTAAGAAGGTTGTTTCCTTATAAGGCCATGTGGAAATGTGCCCCGCCCCTGTGTGCATTTGTGTGTTATATGTGGTATGTTGCGTGTGTTAATGTTGGTGTATTGTAGTTGGTACACAGGATATAATGTGGGTAATGAGCACGAGTATTTGAAATGTAGAATTGTATTTAGACACAGGGATTGCACTTCACTTCACATGCATTTAAAGTATTTAATATGTGAGCACGAGGTTGCACATAATTAATTGACATGCTGGGATTCAAGTGAATAATTAATTAGTAACAACAGTATATATATAGATGCACGTTTTACTCACTCGGGGTTGGGTGTTCGGTGAGTAGTGAATGGGAGAGAGAGAGAGAGAGAGAGAGAGAGAGATTGATTGATTGATTGATTGATTGATTGATTGATTGATTGATAACAATTGCTATCGTGTGCTGGTAGGACCAGCACGATACTTGTTTGTTTATTTTTACTCACCGTGTTTGTGTGTCTGTTTGTCCACTGTTAAGTGTTAGTCCGTTTTGTTTGTCTGTTTTATTTGGCCTCAAGTGCTGTGTCCTGTCTTATGTTTTGTTCAACCTTTTTATTTTCTGTGTGTTAATAAAACGCTGAGCGCCGCAGCGTCTCAGATTCACTGCAACAACTGTCTGTCTGTGTGATTCTCTCTGGCCTGAAGTCATCCCTGCAGCTAGCCTGTCACAGCTCATTATTATCAGATTCTAAGAGTTCCCAGTGATTCCCAGTGATCAGAATAAAAACAACCCACCATTTTTTCAATCAGTATTTTGAAATCTAAGCGTCCTGGGATGCTTGTGCATGAATGAAAATTGTATGCTATGGTATGTATTATTATTATTATTATTACTAATATTTGCTTCCTTGGGTTACAGCACACGTCCATAAACCACATTATATCACAGGTAGTGGCAGGAGTCTGTTTCTTTCATATAATGGAAGTTCAAAGCTTGTGTGCTGTACCTGCAGCACAAAATACACTTAGATAATGTATACATGGTCACAAATATAGTGATGTTGAAGCACCTGTGTAAAATGCTTTTGCTTCGTTTGCAACAAAAACATGTGCACAGTCTGCCATCTAGTGGCTAAGTATTACATTTAACGTTACAGCACTGTCAATCATTAAAGGAAATCTATAGAGTTGCAATGCAATTAAAAATGCGCAGGAAATACAACCTGCATTCTTATATATTTTATATGTGTACCAATCCAGCAATGAGGACATGGTGGAGCTTCCGGTATGTATAGTTTGTATTTAATTGCATTAAATACGAACTAGCAGATTGTAAAATAAAATGAAAAGGCAATCATTAAAGTAAAATTCAGATTCATTCTGATTACTAATTATTTATCTATAGTTAGTATTTTTAGAAATACTGTACAGTTTAATGGATGCATTTTCAATTTGGTGTAATAAAATTCAATATATTGGTTAATATTTTGACACGCAATTCAATGTTTTTTCTGAATGTTTGTATTCTTTCTTGATAAGATGTAATTTGTGGCTTCTTCATTAAATTACCCTGCTGTTTTATCTGATCTTTCTCGACTCTATTCCATGTATTTCTGTCCCTGCTGAGGAGCTGTCATTTTTATGTGGTTGTGAGTTTGAGACTCTGGGTGTAAATAGAAGCATATCATGGTGATTTCATGTTACAGTACTTCTTCTCTTTTATTTTTTACAGCTGTGAGGGGGGGTGTATGTCACTTTCATTGTGGTTTTCGCTCTTGTTTGTCTCCACACTGTTCTCAAGTGAAGCACACCTGTTTGTATTTAGCACCCTATTGTATATGTTAATAAGGTTTTGTGTATTAATATGTTAACCATTGGCTGCAAGACACAGAAATGTGTAGCTATTTAATGAATGACCTTGTATAAGATTTGAACTCACATGACGTGGTGTATTTTTGGTTGGCAGCTGTGTATCCACGGGGACGTTGCCCGAGCTCATTGTAGGATTATATATAATTGTGAACAAAAAGGAGTAGAATGCAGGGGTATAAACTGAATAAAAGTTTATCAGAGAATGTACTGAGTTTCAGGTAAATAGTTACTGCAGCTGCAAGGCCACAATGTCTAATGTTGATATGATCCAGAACTGTTAGCTCAAGCGATAAAGACGCAATGCAAACAGAACGCTGAAGATAAGACGAAGGAAGTGTTATAGAACTTAATGACTGGAGCAGAGCAACGTGGACTCTTGGGAAGAAAAAAGAAGTGTTTCTGAAAGATGGAGTCAAGTTAGAACTGTTGCTGGAACAGAGGAAGATGACTGCCACTGTGTACGTCTGCTATGAAATAAATAATAATAATAATAATAATAATAATAATAATAATAATAAATTGATACATATTGCCTTTCTGTGTTTGCATGCAGTTAATCAAGTCTTGTTTTACAAATTGTTGTAGTGAGGGGATTCATTGGATTCAATCCACAAAATAAAACTCACAAAAGTGAGGCACTGTTGTGTTGTGTTATTTTCATTTGATACAGTACCTAGACTGATATCAGCATTGCTATCAATGATCACTGCACATTATAGACAGAATATTGTATGTTACCATGGTAATAGACATCTATGCTGGTGTGACAGAAATACAATGAGTCTTGGTTGTAAATCATGCTCCTGACCTGTGAGGGCGCTAAGCAGCGAGAACAGAGTTCTTTGGACGGGCTGGTCTGACAGTTCTTTCCCCGGGTCGGGAAGTCGGTCAGTCTGGATGAAGGCGAGACTCCGTTGCAAGAACGCATTGACCCAGAAGGGAAACGATGTGGCAGCCGCAGATTGGAGAGGTGGTTGCACTCGTTTACCAAGGGGTCATGTGTGACAGCATAAAAGGGGGCGGACAATCGCAATCTGTTCCTTTGCTTGGTTTGTGGTTTTTAAACCTAGAAGGACAGTGAGAGACCCCAAAGACTGTAACAGTATAGTGAGTGTTTTTTGTTTGTTTGTTCTGTCTGTTAGTGATTGTCTTGTTTGTGAATCACCAGACAGCTAACACGTTTCCGGAGCTGTCGTCGTGGGTCAGCACAAAGCCGGAACAACACCACCACTGTCACGAAATAAACTTGTATCACCCACCACGAGCACTACTGCACGCACCCAGGATTGGTGACCGTGTTAGTATATTGTAGGACGGATATTTGTGTTTATTATTTAGGACTGCAATCCTGTTGTTATTTACTCCATGCTCTACACATTGTTGTGTATTGCCAGGGATTATTATTTGGTCACCAGACCTGGATAAAAATAAAAACTGTTCCAAACCGGATTATAATATAAATCTCTGTGTGTTTCATTACTGCACTGCATCACCCCTGCACCTGCACGTACCACTTACCACTTTGCCACAGCTGGTCAAAATAATTCCTGGTATCATTTACCTTCATACGAATGTACATGGCTAATATGTCTTTGATCAGACTCCTACTACGTCATCACCTTCTTCTGTGTCTGCCTACGCTGCTTAATGTCAACAGTTGCCATATTTATCGCTAACAATATTAAGCACTGTAAAGCGCACTGTAACAGGTTACATTCAAAACAACGATATGGACAGTTTGAAAAAAACGAGGTTCATACCAAACAGATGAATTTAAACAAATGTTTTTTAAAAGAGCAAGAAAATGAAAAAAACAAGAAGAAAAGCACTTACTGACATACACCTCACAACATCGTATTTACGTTGCGGGAGAAACGAAATAATTTCACCAGCTGCCTGAAAAAGACCTAGACACCTTTCAAATTTCACCGTCAGTAAAAAAAAAAAAAAAAAATGTGAGCGACTTTACCTAGCTAGGGGGGTGGTTTTAGATGTTTTAACTTGTATCTGACACGGCACCATATACTTTTTTTTCATAATACATAGTTAAAAAAATAAATAAATAACAGTTCATCTCATTTTAATGTGACATAATTTCAATCTGGTACAAAATAATATTTCAGCAGGCTGTATCACATCAGTATCAGGGTCTCTATATATCATGCCTATTTCAGATTAAATCGTGGGAGTCTTTCATCTCACTTCATTGAACCAACCTCCAGTGGCAGCTGGTGAACTGGGTCAAGTGGGGCGTAGGAGAAACAAAATGAACGAATGCATACAGGATAAGACGTTTTCGCACCGATTCTTTCTTACCATCGAAATTCCCCTGATTAATATGCCTTGATGTTGCGTAAAGCCACGTACATACGCACATGGCTAATTTAAATATTATTGACCCAACTCATAATAAGATGACAGAAGTCCAATAGGCAGGGTTGTATATAGAATAATAATGGTCTGCAATGAGTTAGAGTATTTGCATAGGAACATAATTCACAAGAGCAAAAGCGTGATTAATGATTACAGATCCCTGAGATTCAATGTATTACCCAGAGTAATCAGAGCAGTCAATGTGTAATAGTGAAACATTAAAAATGCAATCTCTATCAGAGTCTTTAGTCTGGAATTATTCCCAGTGGTTCTTATTGGAATAGCTATTTTTTTGAAAATGTATTTGATAGGTCTGTGTTACGACACTATGAGTTCA
Organism: Acipenser ruthenus; assembly: GCF_902713425.1. Taxonomy (NCBI): domain Eukaryota; kingdom Metazoa; phylum Chordata; class Actinopteri; order Acipenseriformes; family Acipenseridae; genus Acipenser; species Acipenser ruthenus. The sequence continues at coordinate 15,953,242 of NC_081215.1, forward strand.
GGGGCTGCTCTTCAGTTCCAGTTGTCTGCCCTAGACATGTGTACTGTAGGCTAGATCAAAACTGTCTTTAAATTAGTAAGCACCAGCACAATCTACAGCACTGATAAAGCATGCGTCAAAGGCCAGCTCACTAGATGGCTCTGGTTCTTACTTCGATAAAAACACTGGCTGATGAAGTCTAAGTTACATGTCTCTATGGCCGGTAACTAGAATTGAAGAGCAGCTCCTAAACTCAGGTGAAACCCCCTTACATGACATTAAAAAAACGCATCTGAGGAATTACAATGAGAACCACTCAGAATACTTGCAAATATCATACATATTATTTAAAAAAAATATATGGAAATTAAATCTGAACCTACAGACTCTTTAGAGTTTTCAGTATCAGGATTTTTTTTTTTTTAATAAGCTTTATATCAAAGGAAATATTTTACTATGTTATTTTTTTCTTGTTTGCCAATTAGTGATCTGACTAAATCTGACTAGAGTAGACTAATACATTTAGAACATTTATAACTTGATTGTGAACACTATCTAAGATAGTAAACTGTCTAAAAAAAGTGAAACTTGATGATTACATTTATTTTAGAGAATAATATAGTTTTGGTCTTTCTTTTCCAATGAAAGGTAATCAGTGATATTAGCAATATCTTCAAACATTTGTTCTCTGTTTAATTTGTATGTATTTTTTTTGCTATTTGATTACATTTGCAATCTGGTCCTCTGATCTCCTGCAAACAATAACGTCATGATGATTGTAAAGAGTCGACGAATGATCTGTGTGTGGCTAGCTATCGGATCACACTGGTTTAGCAGTGATACCAAGAAGAAGCGAGATGATACTGCAGTGCGTTTGTAAGAGGTAGGGAAGGTTGAAAGTGCACTGAATGTCAGGAAGACTGTACTGATGAAATCGTCCTTGTCATGTTCATTCAGGCGCTAGCAGTTTTTACAGAGCAGCGGTAATTAGAGGTGATCTCTGTCAGACGTGCATGTGGCCCCTGCCTCAGATGAGTTTGTATCCTGAGGGCAGGCATGTGGTGTCCAAACCTGTCAGTGTCACTGACATTTTCCAGGTTGCTATGTGCTCAACAGGTGAATTAATCAGGGTCACAGTGGGGTGATGAGCAAACAAGAGCTAGAATGTATCTTTAGTGCAATTAACTCAAAAAAAAAAGTTTTTGTACACAATTATATTACATACTTTCTTTCACACCGGAGGCACAAACACTATTTATTGTTGTTAATTAGATATGATTGCAGATTTTTCTGCGACAAAACCTTATTCTCTTCTCTAGTAAAATTTAGTCTGAGTCTGCAGTACATATTTAATATATGAGTCAGTCAAAATAATAAGAGAGGCAAGATTTGATAGTAAATATAACTTTATATTTCGGTACTGTAAAGCTATAAATATTTGCAAGCCTTTTATTAGTACTACTTGTTAGTACTACTACTACTAGTGTTTACAACCACGTTCTATATCATATACAAAGTAGTAGGCCTAGCTGGTGCATTTTTTTTTTTTTTTACTGATTATGGCAATTTTTTTTTTTTTTTAATTTAGTCATTGCCCATGGTTTTTACCCCGGTTTTCTCCCCAATTTGGAATGCCCAATTATTATCCCTGTTCACCAGTTCATTTTATTCTGGTTCACCGCTGCAGCCCCCTGGTGACTCGGGAAACGAAGGCTGAAACATGCGTCCTCCGAAATGTGTTCCTGCCAATGACATAGCCTGGATTCGAACCAGCGATCTCGCTACAGGGTGCATCGTGCACTCCACGCAGAGGGTCTTTACTGGATGCGTTACAGTGTTTCATTTTCTTATTTCATAAAAATACTGATCTGAAATGGCAGAAACAACTAGCATTATTTTTTAATGGCAATGTATAAGTATAAATGTTTTACAGTAAATCGCTTACAAAAAGTCCAGCAAACTTTGTAGACTGACCGATGCATTAAAGCGAGCCCAGACATACCTGTGTGTGTATATGTACAGTTTACAGCCATTCAATTTCAAACAAAAATGTGCTCGCTACATTTTTCAGATACTGCCAAGCACGGTCTATAGCAATGACAAACATAGGCCTACCTTTTTTTTTAAACTGTTGCAGACTTTCTTAAACACTGTACAAGGAGCAAGGCTTCTTTTCTGGAGCAGTAACAGCGCTTTTAACCTTGTCTCAACTGCCTCTAACACCAGTATGTAATAATAACTACTAACTATTTAAATGATGAGTACAAACCCGGAACCTTTGGTGTAATTGCATTGCCTTTTTAAATTCTAATACAATATTTTAAAAAGCCAGATGCAAGGCGCAAATTATGGGCCAGCTACATTGTATGTCATGCATATTCATACATGCACCCACGAGAGCTATTGTTCGGTGTACCATAAGGGTGTAATTTACTGAATGACACACAGTGACAACGTAAAACATACGTAAACGACATTTGCTGCAAAACTGTATATCTGCAGACCTCATATGAGCCTTTCCAGTGTGAACAAATGCAATTAAAATAACAGCGATTCTGTTTAAATATTTGCTGAATGCATCACTAAGGCCAGTGAAAGAGTCGCTGACTGCCCCTCCTACATGGTCCTTTATCAAGCAGGGACATCAGAGATCATCCTTACAATCTGCAGGCTCATCTGTTTGCAATTCACATCTGCAAGTGCAGGATAAAGCTGTGTGTTCTTTGGTTCAAATATTGATGAAATAGCACTAAAATGTGAACCATGGAGTTCCACACTGGCTCTTACAGTAATCAGAGACAACCCTTATATAAGTTTGCCATAGTAATTGCATAGCAAAGCGCAATAAAGCATAGTCAAAGCATTGTAAAGCATAGCAAGCATTGTAAAGCGCAGAGAGGTATGGTAAGCATATTAAAAGCCATGACAACCATGGTAAATGGATAGTATACCATGGAAAAAGTATAGGGAAACTGCAAAATGACAGATTTCAACTAGAAATCATAGTGAATTTGTTTTAAAGATTTCATGGCATTATGAAACCAAATTCCTCAAATTGCTTTAATTTTGCCATTAATTTCTGACCTAAATAATAACATTAAGGGAAAAGTGGGGGATTTTCCCCTTAATTTAAAGCTATAAGCCCCTTACTCTTGGTGCACCTTTTAAGTGGTGTTTACCCCTTAATTCCTCCCCTATCTGTGGGTTCAAGGTGTGTTTAAGGGAATTACTGGGTGATTTGAATCCCTTACTTCCATGTTTTACTTGTGCTTTAAAGAGATTATCAAGGGGTGAACAGACCTGACTTAGCTTTAGGGGGATAAATAGGGGTTAAAAATATTGCTCATAACAACAAGGCATCGGACAATCTGAGCACAGATTTCTGGGAAGCATTCCCCCTTCCTAAAAAAAAAACAGCAGAGCGGTGCTGGTGACTAACTAGCCTCTTCAGTTTCTAAACATTAGTACTGTATTACATTTTTATATACCGGTCAAAGACTTTTTTCAATGTCGCAGCATTTTACCGAATTTAATATGTTTGTCTTTATTTATCTCTCTTTAACGTGAAAATCCTTACCTCACACATTTATGTGAAATATGGTTTTAGTTACTGTACAGTAGCACTGAACAGTTGACTAGTCGAATAGAATAATGCCAGCCAGTCTCAGAAACTGGTTTAATTGTGAAGTGTACGGTTTCAGAGGGATAGAACCTTATTGGCCAGACACTGAGCACATTCAGAGTGAATAAAAAAGCAGGGCTGATCCCGCCCACCTCTGCTCTGGATTGCTCGGTGTAAAAACGATTCTGGCTTTAGGCTTGTGAGATCGGAGGACACTCACACGCCCTCAGAACGTCTGTGCTGTGTGGGGACCCGCTGCGGTGAGGAGAAAAAAACATAACTGGACATTCCAAATTAGGGGGAAAAAATAAATAAATAAAAATAATAATTGGTCACTCTAAATTAAAATAAAAAGTACAGTTGTGGTTGAAACCCATTAACATATGAATGACATTTTAGAACATGAATACATACACAGTTTTAAAATATAGTGCACAAACAGAAAGTGTTACAAAACTGTACATTCACAAATAGAGCACCAGACATTACCAAATACATAATTTAGTAATACTTTTTTTTTTTTAAGTGGCAACTAGTTGAGTATTCAACTATTTGTACCTCAACTATTCTGTCATATTAGTAATCGTTCTACCTCTGCAGTACAGTATATGCTTTCTAAAGTTCTCTTAGACAAGCCTATACCATGTTATCCACTTGAGAATCTGATAAGAGTCAATCTGCATCTTACTAGCTCATTATTAACAGTGACATTTTGATCAGGCATCTATCTCTAGAATGACCATTCAGCTGACAACAATTACAACAAAGCAATGATTCTAAAAAAGGGCCACTGTTAAGAAATGGTCTGTGCTGCCCAAGTGTTAAATAAATGCTAGGCTTTTGTTAGCTGCAGCAATGCTTAAAGATTTCATTTATAACCCAAGGAGCATGCTTATTTGGCTGACGGAGTGATCCAATGGTAGGTCCCTTATAAAAATGTAATATACAGTAAAATGAACACTCTGATTGTGCAGTTGTCCATATATGAAATATCAGAATTATTTATACTGTATTCTAATTTGGTGACTTTTTAAACTCATATATTTAAAGCACCTCTATGGCCTCAATAGAGCACTCAAAATAATGTCTAATTATATCTGGCACGCCAGAGTGTAACCATTAACCTGTCCTCCTGCAACACGGAACACTCTGACACTAGTGGATATAGTAATACCAAGCTGGACATGATGCCTCTGGGGAGTGTAACAAACAAAATCCCAAGAACAAAGTTTGCTTTCTGAAAAAATGGTAAAACATGATGTAGCTTTAAAAAGCAACAAACCTGCTTGAATTCTAATTCCATAATCTGCCTCTGCCCCCCCCCCACCCCCCCTTCCACTCAACCAAATTTAAACTTTGAATTCCATTTTCTTCAAAATGACAGTTCAGATCTATACGTCAATGAGGATGTTGGCTATGGATTGGAGCACAATTACCTGGTCAGTGTCTCGGTATCAAAGCCATTCTGTGACACTGAAACAGATGATTCCTTCGCCACTTGTTATATTAAATGGCACTTCAAATAATCAGTGTATTGACACAGACAAGCTTTTGCTGGGCAGCCTGCTGGAGAATCACCAACCACTCATTAGGGCTTTTCTTTGTGAGCACTTTCCAAGGGCAGTCTGTGAGGTTTTATGAAAAGAAAAAGCACTTGAGATATGCTTGAGTGTAAACCTTCACACGGTTACATTTGGAACACCTGTACTAGCTATTGATGTACAAAATATTGATTCATTTTTTAGCTCAGAAGAGTATGCATTGCTTTGATTTTATTTATGGTCTATGTGGCTTTTGACATGGACCATACAAATAACTATTTCGTTTGAATGCACCACCCAGGTTTCAAAATACCTTTCTAAGGCCTGCAATCATTTCTTTTCTGTATTCCACTATGAGACATAACATTTCTATCAGTTCTGAAGTCAACCTCTCTCTCTCTCTCTCTCTCTCTCTCTCTCTCTCTCTCTCTCTCTCTATATATATATATGTATATATATATAGATAAGCTACATTGTAATAACATTGCTGTTATTTTAAATTTTCAGATTGCTTGTTTTGACAATCGTGATCACTGTACATTTAGGAATTATAGGCTGTTGTTAGTTTAGACCACAGCAAGCGTTCATAAACAGCTAGTTGTCAACAACATTTTGCTGTTGTTCAGGTTTAGGGTTAGCATTTGCTGTAAGCCTCTGAATAGCCTCAGTCTGGGCTGTGGAAATACTTTTTCAAAAATTAGATTAGTTTGGATTGGGTTTCACTGATTAACATCAGGGCGGAATAAACTGAAATATCTTCTATTGGCCTTACATTTAGCGAAAGTGTAGTTATAATTATCAGTTTATGCAGAGAAGCATTGTAGATGTGTCTAGTTTGTGTGTAGATACTCCTGGAGCTGCGTATGTTCTTGTCTTTTTCAGTGGACAAGTCGATGACCTGAAAATGTGGTACACTAGAATGAACTACACCATCTGTCTGTGGCTTTTAACATAGTTGCATATACATGGAACCATTAAAGGAATAATTGTGAAAAGCAATTGAACCTTTATTAAAATAGATAAAATAGTCAGCACCAGAGACAGGGTATGACTCACCAAATCTTGAAAAAAAAAGATTAAATAGATAAATGTGGCTGAGGTACAACATGTAGTGTTAATTACATTATATTTTGGTAGATTTTCAGAGCTATTTACGCCCGATCTTCATTAGCACGAAGAAAAAAAACCAATTCAGAATCAGAGACAACTCTGGATTGTTTACATCAAATTTGCCAACTTTATTGGGTGCGTTTTGACCTTTCTAAAAAATTATGTTGATGGTGTTTTGGAGTAACTTGCTTTAAGAATCTAGCCCATCGTGTAAACTGAAGATATATCAATAAATATAACATTAATGTGATGGATTGCATGTGAACCCACACCTTCCAGCTGGGACACAGGTGGGTTGATCGTGATCAGTTCCCCCAAATGACAGACACTGCTTGGAGATAGCCTCTGTAGCCATTGCTGGAACGGAGCGCTGAGCCACAGAATAACATCTCTGTAAAATGTACATTTGTGATAGGCAATTTTTGTGGAGTAGCTTGACCACTTTAAGACACATTTTGATCTTCTTAATTCATGTTTCATTACACTTTTGTGATCATGTCACTTGTGTTTTTTTTTTTTGTGCAAATATTTTTTATTAATTTTCTGCTTTCAAACATAATACAAAAACAATGAGGGAAAAACCAAACAAAAAAACCAAAACAAACAAAAAAAACACACAACTGTATTAGTGTATGGTGACAATAAAACAAGTAAATAAAAATATATCAGCTAAATCATCTTATCAGCCATACAGCACACAGTCAATAAACTAAAGTACCTGCATTGGATACACAAAAAAAAGAGAAAAAAGGGAAGCTGGGTCTCACACTATTGCAAAAACTAATAACAGGAATTAAGCAGAAGGAGCCGTAATTTGTAAGGTGTCAAAATATGAGAGAAAGGGCTGCCATGCAGTGTAGAATTTAGTGCTAGATCCATTAAGAGTGAATCTAATTTTTTCAAGTTTGAGAAATTGCATGATGTCTCTAACCCAATGCACATGAGAGGGTGGGGCAGCTTGCTTCCAATTCATCAAAATAAGGCGGCCGAGCCAGAAGAGATGCAAAAGCCAGCGTGCTGGATTGGAGTTTGGACAAAAGTAGACCATCCGGTGTAACTCCAAATAACTCTATAAGTGGTGTAGGGTCAATAGGCAAACAAAAAATTTGGGAGGTTTCAAAAACAAAGTTCCAAAATGTGGTTAGTCTAGGACAGGTCCAAAACATATGGATCAATGAGGCTGGAGCCTGCTTACATCTATCACATGTAGGATCAATATTAGGATAGATATTTGCCAATTTAGTTTTGGACATATGGATGCGATGGAGGACTTTGAATTGAATCAGAGCATGACGTGCACAAATAGAAGAGGAATGTACTCTTAAAACAATAGAATCCCAAATGTCGTCTGTAAAACTAAAGCCAAGGTCCTGCTCCCAGGCAGCCCTTATAGTAGCTATTGAAGGGCAATTTAAAGAGAAAATAGAATTGTAAATTTTAGAAATCATGCCCCTACATTGAGGATTAAGTTTAAGGGGGATTCAGCAGGTGCACTGGGGAAATGAGTCACCTTACTACGCACAAAGTGTCAACTCTGTACCGAAAGAAATGTTTATTTGGAATATTAAATGTTTGAGAAAGTTGCTCAAAAGAAGCAAAATTATCATCAATATACAGATCTTTCACAAATTTCAGACCCTTATCATGCCACACCTGGAAGGAAACATCACTCAAAGAGGGTGCAAAATTATGATTCATAGCAATGGGTGAAAACACTGATTGAGATTGAAAACCAAAATTCTGTCTGAACTGGGCCCATATCCTAAAGGAATGCCTTACTACAGGGTTGGAACTAAACTGTGTTAGAGAAAGAGGCAGAGAAGAACACATCAATGCTGCTAAAGATGTGGGTTGGCAAGAGGCAGCTTCAATCAGTAACCAGGCAGGCCCTGTCTGCTGTAGATGTTGGTGGAGCCAGAATGTGAGACAACGAATATTAGCTGACCAATAATAGAATTGAAAATTGGGCAAGGCCAAACCTCCCAACTTTTTAGGCCGCTGTAAGAGGGATCTGCGAATACGTGGGATTTTCTTATTCCATATAAACAATGAAATTAGTGTATCCAGCGTCTTGAAAAAAAGATTTAGGAATAAAAATAGGAATACACTGGAAAAAATATAAGAATTTAGGTAGCACATTCATTTTAACTGAGTTAATGCGGCCAGCAAGTGAGAGAGGCAAAGTGGACCAGCGGATAAAATCTTGTTTAATATGTTCCACTAAGGGGGTAAAATTAGATTTAAAGAGATCTACATAGGATCTTGTTACAGAAATTCCTAGATAAGTAAATTTATCATAAGTAATTTTGAAAGGTAGATCTGCAAATTGACAACGTACTGCCACAGGATTGATTGGAAATAATTCACTCTTATGTAAATTAAGTTTATATCCTGTTAATTTACCAAATTGATCTAGGGTAGATAAAATATGAGGGATGGATGTAGAAAGGTCAGATACATAAAGAAGGAGATCATCAGCATAAAGGGATACCTTTTGCTCCTAGGCCACCACGGACCACCCCACTAATAAGATGATTACAGCGAAGGGAAGCGGCAAGGGGCTCAATTGCAATGGCAAATAATAGAGGAGATAAGGGGCATCCCTGACGGGTTCCACGCTGCAGAGAAAAATATCCAGAGTTCATACTGTTGGTACGAACTGAGGCAACAGGAGACGTATAGAGTAAATTTATCCAAGAAATAAAGTTCTGACCAAATCCAAATTTTTGAAGGGTAGCAAAGAGGTAATCCCATTCCACGCGATCGAAAGCTTTCTCAGCATCTAATGAAATAACCACTTCAGGGTCCGGATGAGGCGAAGATGTATAGATAATATTAAACAAACATCTTAGGTTAAAAAAAGAGTGGCGGTTCTGGATGAAACCTGTCTGATCTGAACAGACAATAGAGGGAATAATTGATTCGAGCCTGCGAGCTAAAGCTTTAGCTAAAATCTTGACATCTGCATTAAGTAATGAAACTGGGCGATATGAGCTGCAATCAAGAGGGTCCTTATTCTTTTTTAACAGTAAGGATATTGAGGCTTGATAAAGTGTAGGGGGGAGAGATTGCGACTTAAACGATTCAGTGAACATAGACATCAAAAATGGGGAAAGTTGGGATGAAAATGTTTTATAGAATTCGACTGAAAAACCATCGGGTCCAGGAGATTTGCCACTTTGCATTGATTTAATGGCCTTTGTTATTTCCTCAATAGAAAAGGGCTCCTCTAAACTAGCCTTTGATTGGGGGTTGATAGAAGGCAGGTCGAGGTTCTGAAAAAAAGAGTCAATTAAAGAATGATCCATAACAGATTCAGAAGTATATAAATTTGAGTAAAACCATTTAAATTGCTCATTGATAGCTTTTTGCTCAGTTGTAACAGAGACTGATTGTGTTCGAATTTCAGTAATCAATTGAGAGGCACTAGATTGACGCAGTTGGTGAGCTAAAAGCTTGCTCGCTTTATCACCATGTTCATACAAAACATGACGTGATATGAGTATTTGTTTTTCTACACGTTGAGAGGCAAGTAAATCAAATTCCGTTTGTAGTCTTAGTCGCTCCTTATACAAATCAGGGGTAGGTAAAACAGCATACTGCTGATCCAGCTGGAGAATAAGATCAGTTAGCTCTAACAGTCTTTTCTTACAACACTTGTTCTTTTGAGCCGTGAAAGAGATGATCTGACCGCACAGGTAAGCTTTCATTGCCTCCCATACCGTAGTAATAGGGTCTCCTGAGGAGTTATTCGTATCAAAAAAATAAGTAATCTGTTCAGACATAAATTTGACAAAATTTTCATCAGAAAGCAGCAAACTACTAAAACGCCAAGGAGTTCTGGGTATAACCTAATTTGGAAAATTCAATTCTAATATAACAGGGGCATGATCAGATATAACTATGCTGTGATACGTACAAGAACTAACAGCCGACAGCAGTTTATTATCCAGAAAAAAATAATCAATTTGTGAGAATGTATGGTGAACAGGAGAAAAAAAAGAGTACTATCTACCTGTAGGAAATAAAAATTGCCACGGATCAGAAACACTGTAGTCTGACAGAAAGGATTGAATGGTTAACGCAGTTTTAGAAAGTGAGGTAGATTTCGAGGACAAACGATCTAAAGCAGGATTCAAGCAACAGTTAAAGTCCCCACCCAAAAGCAAGTGATGTGTATTTAAATCAGGAAGTGAGGCTAAAAAATTTGTAATAAAATCCCTGTCATCCCAGTTTGGGGCATAGACATTGGCCAAAATCATAGGAGTACCATAAAGTCTACCTACAACAACAACATAACGACCATTCCTATCAGCAATAACTTCAGAGGCAACAAACGGTATGTTCTTATGTACTAAGATTGCAGCACCTCTGGCCTTAGCATGAAATGTTGAATGATAGAGCTGCCCCACCCAATCCCTGCACACGCGGAAGTGATCTGACATTCGGAAATGGGTTTCCTGCAAGAATGCAATGCCAGCATTTAAATGCTGGAGATGCGCTAGAACCTTATTTCGTTTCACTGGATGATTTAGCCCTTTTACATTCCAACTTACAAACTTGACACCAGTTCCTCTATTAGCAGACATCATAATAGCAAACATACAAGATCAAACTATAGGCTGTAAAAAATAAGATCAGGGAAAAAAGATCCATTGTCACTTTTAAATAACATGCTATAGATAGTGCAGTTGTCTGAGACCCAATAAAAAAAAAGAGAACGAAGGCAAAATAACTTGAAATAAGCCACCCCCCCCCACCCTGGCTGCAACTCCCCAAACGAGAAGCAAGCCCACCCAAACATTAAAGAATTCCAACCCACTCATCAGGAGAACTCCCGTTCACACGTGTGTTGTACAAACCTAAACCCACAAGTACAAGTGAAAGATTGTAACCCATGAAGTACATTAATATATATATACACATACATACATATACACAATGTACACAAACACTATATATATGTATATATACATACACATACATATACATACATACATACAAACCTACACATACATACATATACACATATACATATACACATACACCCATATATACATACATACATACACACATATATACATACACATATACACACACACATACATATCTTCTCTTTAAGAAACTAAAAAAGATTGAATAATTGGAGTAATTCTATTAAAAAATAAAAATAAAAAAAACCCCACTATTTAACACTAGCAATACAGATATCACGACCAGTACAAAGCAGCCCAACTCTGCCCACTCAAGGTTTTCAGGCTTAATTAAACTACCAGATTAGGTTTCACTAGTCTATACAAATATCTTGATACCCCCTGTAACCGTTAGAAAAATATATATATATATATATATATATATATATAAAAATGGCCTACACGCACATACATACAGTATGCACAGTATAAACAGGCATAGACAGAAAAGAAAAAAAGCACCATAAGAGGGTATTTAGCATCTAAAAACAAAAATGCTAAAATGACTCAAGATAGACAGACAATCAGTATATGAAGTTAACCAATAACAGTTTAACACATATTTCAAGTCTATACAAATACCTTGTTACCCCTTGTATACACACAAAAAAAAGAAAGCAAAAATATAAAAATAGCCTATACACACACACACACACACACACAGTATAAACTGGCACACTGAAAGAAAAAAAAAAGGTATTTAGCATAAAAAAACAAAAATGCTAAAATGACTCAAAATAAACAATCAATATGTGAAATTAACCAGTAACAGTTTAAAACACCCGCAATGGTTCTAATAACGATTTAGAAATAAGTACATTCTAAGAAGAAAAGTATACAAATTCACTTAAACAAAGATGTCTGTAGATCTAATCAACTATTTTCACTGACCAAATAAGTAATTGTACAGTGTATATAAAGACGCTTAAGTAACAAAGCTCAGTAAACCGTACGTTAGTCACTGAAACCAGGGCTTAAAACCCTATTGAACAGTTCAGCATAGTCTACAAAACGTCATAACATGTCGCTACTTATCTGTGCTGACTTCCAGGCAAGGGAGAATGTCATTATCATAGAAAGCTTCAGCCTCCTGTACCGAAGTAAAAATCAGATTCCGACCCTTGAAGACAATACAGAGCCTGGCTGGATAGAGTAAGCTGAACTTAATTCCCTTTTTAAACAGCCTTGTCTTTATGTCCCTAAAAGCTGCATGGTTTCGGGCGACATCTGAGCTAAGGTCCGGAAAAATAAAGATCTTTTGTTCCCGAAAGGTGAGAGTACCCCGTTCCCTCACCAGCCGGAGGACAAGCTCCTTGGTCTGATAGCGATGAAAGCGGACGATCACAGGTCTGGGCCTTAGGTGAGGGGCCGGCCTCGGCACCAGAGAGCGATGTGCCCTATCAAGCTCCGGAGCCGATCCCAGCGCCCCACTCCCAAATAACTCCACAAAGAAATCAGACATAAACTTAGTAGGGTGCGAACCCTCCAACCCCTCTGGCAGGCTGAAGATTTGGATTTTCTGACGCCTACTGCGATTTCTAGATCCGACAACTTCTCCTTAATCGCCTTGTTGTCAGCAGCAAGTGAAACACAAGAGGTCTCCAACTCACGAACTCGATCCCCGGTGTCGTCAGCAGAATGCTCGAGGCTATTGATGCAGTGTCCATGGGAGGTAACTGTGGTCTGGATGGCACCGATAGAAGTTTTAAAAAATGCAAACGAGTTATGAAACTCTGCCGTAAGATCAGTGGTAAGGGCTGCACGGAGCTTTTCTAGCTCGGAAACTATGGCAGACATCGAAACCGGCGCAGGATCGGCCGGGTCAGCAGGCCCCTTGGTAGCGGAATCCAGAGGTAAAGGGTCTGGCATCCCTCATTTAGGTTTACTTAGCTTTGACATCATATGGCAGGTGTACAGATATGTTACAAAAAATCGACACAATGAAAATATATATTAAAGAATGGGTTTGATAACTAAATGTATAATAGTTTGTGGGAGCGAGCCTCACACGTGTCTACTCCATCTAGCGTTCGACCGGAAGTCATGTCACTTGTGTTTTAAATGATCTGTTTGTTGTTCACGTTTGAATGATGCATATCCACAGCCATTGGTGCAGTTCCCTTTTCTGTCCTGGTTTCTGTCCTAGATGCCTTGACCCGACTGGAGGAATCTCTGCTATCACCCCAGGAAGAACGGCTCCTTTACTTTTCTGCAGGCTGTTTTTAAGACACCCGAAAAGCTGTGTTCGCCACAGAGTTAGCTGAATAAACACTGTTGTAGAATACTTGCAAGGTGTTTTTTTGTTTTGCTAAGGTTGTTTGATTTTATATTTGGTTAAACGTAAGGAATGGACAGTGCTATTTTGTTTAGCACATGGAGGCCCAAAGATGAGTCAGTTTACATGAGTAGTATAAAAGATAGATGATTAGCTGAGCTGTTGTTCTGTCGTGATACTCTGCTCATTGTAGATAATTGACCAGCTGTAAAAACTGATTCTATCTATTGCACCCACCCCCCAAGAAGTCTTCAGCAAAATGAATATACCCACCCACCATGACTTCAGCAAAATGAATATTGGCTAAATCTGAGCTGTATAGTCCTCCCTTAATAGAAGATAAAATTGTTGCTACTTCACCCTTGGTAAGCTGTATTGAATGATTAAATATGTTTTAGCTGTGGAAAGATCTATTCATTTATCTTCCAGAGGGATACAAATGCGCTTTACTTATTAGAACCCTTGTAAGTATATTGTAGTCATTGTGTGACTTTTATTAAGTTAGTGAAAGCACACCAGTAACTCAGGCTCTGGAGATTTATAATGTGTTTGGATGTCCTGTATAACCTACTTTGGTACTTATGGATACAACTGCTCTAGGACAGTGTAAAGTAACCTGATATACGTATGGTCAACTCCTTTTAAGATTTTAAAGACTTCAGCCATGTCCCTCCTAATTCTTTTTTATTATAGGCTATATAAATTTCAGACTATCTTCATAGCTCATTCCTTCAAACCCTGGGAGTAGTCTGGTTACCCTTCTTTGGACTGTCCCCAGGGCCACAATGCCCTTTTTGGGGCTGTGGTGAACAGAACTGGACACAGTACTCTAAGTGTGGTCTCACCCGTGCATTATGCAACCTCATCATAACTTCTTTGGATTTGTACCCGTAGAGTAATGTAAGTTCTATACCCAAACATTCTGTTTGCCTTTTTGAGCTGACAGCGATGAATCTATTACACCAATGTCTTTATCTTGGTGAGCCTGTTCTGGCTCTATAGCCCTGTAACAGGGGACTTGCTACATGTGATGAAAGGTGACGTGATTTGGATGATTTATTGACGTATCTGGATGACGTGGATGAAATGGATGAGTGTTCGCTGCTTGATTGACAGGAGGCAGAGACAGAAGGTTGGGATTGACACACCCCGCAGGCGTGCAGGTTTATTTACATAGTACAGATGAACCCCACATGACACTGCCAGCAATGGTAGCTCACGGCAGGACATACGGCACGGCGTACAAAAGGGAAAATAAACACTACAAAAATGATCAAACAAAAGGTGCCACTTCCACACCTGTCTGCTATACTGGGTGGGATCTACTATCTCAAAACTAACTCCCTATTCCTCGGGCAGTTCACCCAACTCCAGCCTCAGATATACACACAACCGTTGGTGCATTGCAGCTTCCTTCTCCCGGAACAAACCCCTGACCACCTCCCGACCTCGGAATATACACACGATCGCTGTTAGAGGCGGTCGCTTCGTTTCCTGAGCCCAGTCGTTCAGCAGCACAGACGGACCGATGCTTCGGCAGCAGCAGCTCTCTGACCCCTATGGCTTACAGCAGCCGTGATCCTTATAATTGGTACCCTTTTAATCCTGGCACTCTGCTGCACCACGTCCACCTGCTGATTAGGAGCACGCAACTGGTAAACACACACATGCTGCTCGTTCCTGCAACTAAACATAGCAGGCAGGCTGCTACACACAGAACGCCGGGTTCCCCATTAAAACCAATTCCATTCTTATACACTCACAACTCTCTTATTTACAATAAATAATCCTTATGTGCATGGCCCCAGCCCTGCTACAAGCCCCCATTTTGAATTTGGATCCTAAATGTTTGTGACTGGCATGTAACAGTTTACATTTGTTGGCACTACATTTTATTTGCTACGTTTCTGCCCAGTTTTGTGTGGTCTGGATTTCCTGGGTGGCAGTAAGCATGTCTGCCACTCCCCCAAGCTTTGTGTCATCTGCAATTTGACTAGTTGGTTAATTATCCTACGATCTAGGTCTTGCTGATGTGTATAAGAAACAGCAGGGGTCCAAGCAAGGAGCCCTGCGGCACTCCACTGAGCACATGGCTCCAACTAGAGGTTTCACTCTTACAGTTACTCTCTTATGTTTGAGGGGGAAAGTAAAATACATTATAATCCTTGTACTGTAATATAGTTTTAAGATAGTTTAATAGTTTGTCATTTATACCTATAATCCAGCACAATTTTTTGGTCCCGAGCTATTCGGGATTAGACAAGTTTTACTATATTTGAAAGCGGCTTTATTGTTCTATATTGAAGAAAATACATTTTCTTTTGGGATTGAAAAACACTAAAGTTAAATTATAGTCAATGCTGATTACTGGTGATATGTATATTATGATTCATATACAGTACTATAGCATAGAAGGATGCTGTTGGGATACTGTTGCGCCTGTTTAGTTATGGAGGAAACCTCTTAAATGCTAAACTCAGATTTTCATTATTATCTCAGCAATCGTAGGGGATAGAGTGTGCGATGTTGCTCAGGTTTTTAAAATCAATTGTCATACTTTTAGTAGCATTTTCACTGCTCCCCCTATCAAATGCTATCACATCTCTGTATCAATGTTAAAGCCTTACCTGCGTAAAGCTGACTTATTTGGGAAATTCCTGGCTTTTGTGGGCTCAGATTTAACATATACCGTATTTACTCAAATTTAAGTCGCCCCTGAATTCAAGTCATATCCCCAAATGTCCCCAAGTGTCGCCCTGGCGTCGCTCTCACATCGCCTGTCTTTTTCACCAGTGGCGTGAAAGATACTTTTCAAAAGTATAGATTCATTTTTCGCATCGCTGCACAGTTTTGCTTGTCGCATCGTGTCGGGTGTGTAGAGGCCTTTACTGTACTCCTTTGTTTAATTTGGCCATTGTAACTTTCTGTCACGTTCACAAGCAAAAATAGCTTTTCAATTACGTCTCCATCTTCTGACACAGATGCCCCAAATTCTAATAAACCAGCACTGTATCAAGAGTTCAGTTCTCCTGAGCTGTGTGGGGAATTGCTGAATTTTGTGGCTTTGAACTGAAACCATAATATTATTTAAACTTTTTTAATATATATTGGGTAAGGGTTCATCCTACTCATGGGAGTGGTATAGTCAAATTTTGGTGCACACTTGTCTGATACTTAACTAATTGATACCATCACTGTTATTCACCCATGTGTCCTTTTGTTCCACAATCATAATACAAAAGGCAGACAGTCGAATATAATGTCTGATGTTTTATTTATTCCAAAACACAATGAATATGTAATGGATTCCCAACCTAGGAGAGTGTTTTCTGTCATGGTCCCATGTACGTTATTCACATTGTTAATAATATAATCAGTGGTGGATTGCAGAGTTTAACAGCTTTATTAAGATTCTTTAGTTTTGTCACTGATGATTACATTTCACTTCACCACTGGAGGTAATAAGATTGCTAAGTGCAGTTCTCTGACGTCAGGTTTTCAAAAAAAAATGTCTTCCTTAAAAACAACAATGCTATCCAAGTCGCTACCAAAATAACAACTTATGCATTTATGCTGCTTATTTGTATTGTTTTGCTTATCATTGTATTTATTCCAAAGCCCAATAAACAGCTGCCAGGTGACACATGTACACAAATACAAATGTGTATATGGAAAGGTAATGGCAGGTTAAGTATTTAATGTTAGACACAATAAAATCAATAGGCATCTCTAAGTAGAAGTTTTCCCAGAAATGTCTGAAGGGTTAAATGTTTTCTGTGCAGTTGTAAGGCTTGCATATCCTTATCTAAATATCACAAAGCATGCTAGTCTGTACGCACTGTGAAGTGAAAATGTCAGGGTTTAATTTTGATTTAATCAATGGCAGGCCCACAATTATCACATGTGGTTTTAAATTCCCTGAGGGCAGGCAGCGTAGGGAGCTGCAGAATTGACACATGGCTCCATTATGCCTGGTAAAACTAATAACAGCTCATCCTACTCATAAAATGGACCTCAATAATGCTAAATGAACAGTGTCATTCATCTCCAAAAGCCTCAGGTAAAACCAGGCTATTGTAATAATGTAGATGGCTTTATTTTATGTTGGTTTTCTGGGAGAAAAGAAGTAGTTTAGATTCGTGTTTTTGCATGTCTTGTGTGTAGGTGTGTAGTAAAAGCTAGCTCTTTCATCTCTTTCACTAGGGGCCTTATAGTGTGGGGTTGTGGGATGCAATTACAGTACTCCACAAAATGTGAATTTGGAAATTCACAGGGAATCTGGAAAAAATTCACCCCATTTCATTGGCTAAATAGGTCTCACATGCACAGTTTTGAAAGAAACACACGTTATAGCACACGTGTATTTTCATTAGGTTAAAAGGAAGCTCACTTTCATATGCCTTATTATTGGGTTATCTCTTTACACTTGTACCTCCTGGGTGATGTCCTGTCTAGATCATGTTACTGGCTGAAAGCATGTCAGTCAATAGGGGAAGCAACTGGTTAGTAAATGACAGGAAAGAAGCCATTGACGGGGTGGGGACAATTTCACCCTCCAGGTGAAATGACCAAGGAAGTGCAACACCAACTGAAAGCAAGGCTTGCAAACTGAGATTTCTTTAACCAAGTGTATACCAGGTTATACTGTATATCAGATTTTAGAATAAAAAATATCAGTTTACTATAACATGTGTTTCTTTCAAAACTGGGCTTTTGAGACTTAATAGAAGTACATGACCTGTGAGAGTGGAATTATTTTGTTAGGTACAATCACTTTAATGGCTATCATAAACTCTGAAGATTGCCCCAAAATAAACTATAAGTAACAGGGAATTTAAACATTAGTCCACATCATCGGACCTAAAACCACACATGTTTTTATGTGAAGTAATTTATTTCAACATGTTAAAATGCCAGCTCTCTGGAGTCAACAAATCATGTAACGTCAAATGCACCTCTTAGGCTTGTACAGGATTGACGGGAGAGTGCATAATAAACGTAGGCAGACATTTGATGAAGAGACTTTGTCAATGTCTTTTTGAGTGTGTTAGCCAAATGTATCTATTTGGGAGTGGTGTTGACCCCTACCTTGGTTCTGAAATGTATCTTATTCTTTTAGAAATACAGGTAGCAAATATAATTTGGGCTTTTCTGTGTTTCCTGACTGATTAGCCAAAAGCTTGTTACATTTAACCTGCGACAAGAGATGCACAGCAACTTAGTAACATAATGACCACCTTACTTGCTTTAATTCGTCAATAAATATTAGTTGAAATTAAGTTTTCCTTTGACCATTTTGTACTGGACATGCCCCAAGATCAGGCTTACTGCTCACCTTCATGTGTGGTTCCAGTTAAGTTGAATATCCTCTATGGAAGACATTGACTAGAGACTAGATCAGACCTTTCTGATTCACTAGGTAGTGAATATCAGCTTGTATAATAGATCACCCTACAGTATATGGTATTCTATCATCTGTGACCTATATATCATGATTTGGATAGAATTGTTACCCTGCTGAAGACCAAATGAAGTTACAGGCCCATGTTATCCAGATGATCTTTCCAGTAAATCTATATGACAAGCAAGGGATCAAGGAGAATCCTATGACTGACATCTGGCCAATTTGTGTGGCAATGCAGGGCTATTGACATTTTATCAACTATTTAAGAAATGCCAGACAAAATTAAAGAGAGGGAGTGGGGGAAATGGTGATTAGGAGGTAATATGTGATATCAATAGCACAGTGCATACCGCCTTCAGATCAATAGCTGAATGGTATTCTTCTTGAAGCGGAGAGTTATCAAGCCAGGGTGTCATTATTAGAAGAAGGCATTGCTTGCAATGTCACTTCCCTCCCCTGTCTGTAGCTGTCATTTATTCGCTGCTGATAACACATCTCGCTACAGTGATCACCCTAAGCGAGCCTTAAAAACCTGCCACTTTTGACAAATTACATGTGTGAAAGCAATAAAGTACCACTCCAGCCTATTATTCATTCAAGCTGGCAGCTGTATTTTGACATGCTAAAAGTAATCATTGGTAATTGTGGAGCCTAAATTCCCTAAAAATGACAAGAAAAAGAAAAGAAAAAAACAACAACTAGTGTCTTTTTTTCAGAGCTGACCGCAAATAACAACAACAAAGCTTTGATCTGTAATACATATGGGACAATTTAGAGACTTTCTGTGAGATGGACTCCAATGGATTCTCTGTTTTGTTGAACAGCTAGTTCTTTGGAAGAGCACTAAGTGCGTCATTCTGATAGACCCAACTTTCACCTTAATAGCTTTGCTTTGATTCCAAACCAAAACACAGTGGATATTTTGTTTTGGTTCACGAATGAGCAAAGCTTTAGAAAAGATCCCATTAGACCAGTGTCTTACCAGAAAACAAGAACTAACACAAGCATGTCCCAGCAATGACAGCACAGTGGATTTGAACAGTGCTCCCAATACTACGGTAAAACTAGAAGAAAGTCAAGTAGAAGTAGATACATGTTTCGGCTAGTGCCTTTTTCAGTGCGCTGTTTCTGCTTGTGAAAAGCAGATAGCAAGCCTGTAAAAAAAATCAAGAAAAACTTTGTCAGTAACATACATCCTGTGCCACGGCTGTAAATCCAGAGCAGTATAATATTAATACCAAGCTTCATGACGATCGAATAAGCGGTTCTCCTATATGGAAAAGTGAAACACACTTACGCACACATGTAATTGAATGAACTTCAATGGTGCAGCTAGATGCCACAAAAGTCAGGAAACAAGTGAAGTGTTTATGTGGCTGTTTAAATATGATGGTGAGACAGTGAGACTGTGTGAAAATGACAGGCTGCTGGGTGTGGCAGGCAGAGAGAGAAAGAGAGAGACGGGCACAAAGCTGCTTCGCTGAATAGGGACGGAAGTCACTACCGGGAGGCCGAGAGGCCTGCAACCTGAAATCAGTTCCTTGAGGCTGGCTGCAGACAGCCAATACCCCCCACTGAACAAGCAGCCTTCTTACACAGTGTCTTGTGTTATAGGCTGTAACAGGGCGAGGTGCCCTGTACATTGTTTTGTTTATTTTATTTTAGAGCGGGGTCCCCCTCCGCCCCTGTGTTTATTTTGTATTGTTTATTTATTTTTATTGTATTATATTTATGACGGCGAAGCGCCGGTTGTTTTGTATTTTAAATGACGGCGTAGCCGTTTGTTTATTATTTAGTAAGCCCCATCCACACGGTAATTAGTAAACTCGTGCAGAAGGTGGCCATCTCCCGAATTAATTAGGTGATTTCATTTGTTGCTAATCGGGAGATGGTCACCTGTTATAAAAAGCCTGCAGCTCTCTAGCTCGGGGTGAGTGTTCGAGATTGGTTTTGTTTACCCTTTTATTTTGCTCTGTGAGCGCAAGTGTTTTTGTTTAAATATTTTATTTATTTTTGTCATTAATAAAGACGGCAGCCAGCCGATTCTTTACTTTACCTGCAGTACTCTCTGGTGTCAGTTTATTTTCCCTTCCTGCTTCTGTCGTGACGTCAGACCACTCAGCCAACCTGCCACATAGGCGCTGATGGAAAACCACAACCTCTCAAACACTTGAATGTCATGCAATAAAAACCAACATTAAAAATAACAAGAACCTAAAAAGTACAAATACAATCAAATTCTAACCTCCGTCAGAAATTAAGCCTGCATAGACCAGTACCTCGGCGCTGAGTACTATAGCTGTAGCTATTACAGTTTTTTCTCCAGGTCTGCTGAACATTTACATTATAATTCGCATTGTACACAGGGTACATTTTTATGTTTTAATCATGTTTTTATCTTTTAAAATAGCAATCCTATTGAACACCATTTTAAAACGTACAAAGACAATGCTACAAAATGTTTATGTTCCAAAAGGTATGACCCTAGCCCCTACCAATACTGAGATATTATGATTTAAAACCGAGTTTAACATTTCAATCCATAACTATACAAGAACTAGCTTACATAAAACAAAATAAAAACTTGAAACATGAACATATTGAAAGAAGAGGCCTGGTGGGTCTATGAGTGAGATGGAATGTGAAATTCTCTTTGTGGAGCAACTTTTTATTTCAAAGATTAGTACCCTCAAAACAAGCATTCCTCTGAGGAAAAACACAGCACCAATTTCCCCCTAGTAATGAGAATCAGTTCCTGTCTGACTTCATTTTTAATATCAGTTTTAATATCAGCAGTGTGGAGTAGTGGTTAGGGCTCTGGACTCTTGACCGGAGGGTCATGGGTTCAATCCCCAGTGGAGGACACTGCTGTTGTACCCTTGAGCAAGGTACTTTACCTAGATTGCTCCAGTAAAAACCCAACTGTATAAATGGGTAATTGTATGTTAAAAATAATGTGATATCTTGTAACAATTGTAAGTCGCCCTGGATAAGGGCGTCTGCTAAGAAATAAATAATAATAATAATATCAACATTTTCAACAAGGTTGTTTAAACATGTTGAAAATATCAGCTTGGAAAAGCAGAATTTGGAATAAAGGAGTTTTCTGATAATGCTTTATTTTTTGTGTCCAGTATTTAATTGATTTGCAATTATTTATTAAAGTTAAGTTGCGTGGACTGCCATTGAAATGTGCTACTCATATTCCATAGTAAGTTGAGTATGATTTATGTTATATTTGTAGTTTCCATTATGTTTGTTAATACTGGATATCTTGTCATTTTCATATTGTTACATTTCATATTTATTGACAGTTTACCAATTAATTAAGAGCTGACAGCCTGTGATTGGCTGACTCAGCAGTTGCGGGTACAGGCCTGGTTGCTTTTGTAGGTGCAAAGTCTTGATTGGCTGGTTTTGGTGGATAATACAATACATTTGGAGACACGTTGTCTTGTTTTAGTATTTAATGTCCACTAGAGACTGAGCATTCAATTCGGCAAGTTTGATTCACAGTTGATGCTGTGACATTCCAGTGGGCATCTACTGTCTATTAGAACCATGCTAGAGCTGGAAGCTGATTGGCTGATGATACTGGATCATTTCAGTAATACTAACAGTTCTGTAATATTGCTCCTTTCAGATATCTGGCACTGTCCAGATAAACTATAAGCAGCTTGACAAGTAAAACAGTTATTTGTTTAATAAAGTTATTTGGCTCGGGACGCATAACTCCAGTCTTAGAAAACTACCACATGGTAAAGCACTATAGCTTAAATGTACAACATATCTATTTGCAATTGAAAAATAAATCTGAAACGCATGCTGCAGCTATCTGTGTGATCTGACTGGTGGGTACTGCAGGTACCTACCAGTTGCCTTTATTGAGCTCTTGTGTTGCAAAAACGTTAAGCTGGGCTGGGAACCTGGAAAGCTTCATTGAAAAGTCAGTGGCAAGATATGTCTTTCATTCATAAAACCTGTGTCTACACTGTGATCAAAACCACTTTTAATTTGGTTCCAAAACTTTTCAAAGCCTATTGGCCAAACTGCTCTTGCAACTTCAATGTACGTCAAGCTGACTCCTTTCATCTAGTTCCACATTCTTCTCTCGAATTTGACCAGTGATACTCAAGGAGTTGTGTATATGCACAAAAAAATACATAGGAAACTCTCAACATACACACTATAGTAAACCATAGCAGAGTGTGATTCTCATAACTCTCAAAATACATAGTAAACCATAGTAGAGTGTGATTCTCATAATTCTCAACCATAGTAGAGTGTGATTTTCATAACTCTCAACTATCTGTGCAACAAACTAATATGCTGTTGTTGTTTTTGTTTTTTAACAGCTTTACTCAACCAACGTCATCCACAGGTTTAGAAATACAAACTTTCTTTCAGGCTCCTGTTATTTTTACAATAATTACAGATTAAATATGTGTTGACTTTACAACCTGAATACAATATGTGCTTTCCAAACCCTGGAGGGAGGGAGGTATCATTATATGCTATTAAACCCTTTTTGTAGCTCCCAGCGAGTTTCATTAAAGCTACGAAGTAAAAAGGCAACATTCAATAACAAAATCATACATAATTGGTCAGTCAGACACATTGTAATTATCTCAGCTGAAATCAAATAATTACACACGGCCAACATAGTGCGCTATATATAGAGGAAGTATAGAAATTTATAATTGTGATAACTGATATTGTAATTCCAGTCTGTATTACTAAATAACTTTTTAAAAACAATTTGATGGAACCGTTTCATTCAGGATAAGTATTTTAAGCAAGCATTTACCATAACCCTTACAAAACAAGTAACATACATCTCCCATGTGGCTGTAAATTCAAGATTAGAGTTATCAGTATGATGAAAATGTTGATGATATATATACATAGTATGTACAGAATAGTATAAAATAAGCAATCAAATGTTTAATGGCAATTTAATAAGTGAATCTCCAGATCTAATGCACATGTGATATACTCCTCTATGCCTAGTCTCAGTAATTTATGCTAAATAACTTTAATACCTAGTTCTGTGACAATTGGATACACAGTTCTTCAGATATATAACAATAATAATATCTTTATTTTTATTTTTATATAGCGCCTTTCATAGTGGACCACCATCACAAAGCGCTGTGAACTGTGCATTATATGCAGAGTCACTTACAATAGGACATTATGCTAAAATGTAAGTGTGACTGTGGCAAAGTGGTAATTAGTATAGCAGGTGCAGTGCGGATGCAGTAATCCCAAGAACAAACAGACAACAAAGTACGGGTGAAATGGTTGTTTTAATGATTGTAAATCCAATGGTCTGATGACCAGCCAGCAAATAATAATGAACTGGCAATACACAACAATGTGTATTGCACAGTAATCAAAAGGGTTGCAGTCCCGTAAATAATAAGCACAGTACTGACACACACAATTAGACACACGATCACAAGTCCAAAGTGAGTGCTCTCAGTGCTTGTGGTGAAGTACAATATAATACGTGCTATAGTGGTGAAACAAGTGCTTGATAACAATGTTAATCGTGACTGTAGTGCAGTGTTGATCTGGTGTTGTGCTGGCTCTTGGTGACAATTCTGGATTCGTGTTTAGCCGTCTAGTGTTATATAACAAAAACACAGACAGTTACTAAACAGACAAAACAAACAAAACACTCACAAACTATTTTTCTTTTTACTGTGGGAAATCTCCTGGTCCTTCCAGTTCCTCATATCTCTCAAACCCAAGTGAAGGAAAAGATTTACAATTCTCCGGCCCCCTTTATGCGATCATGCCTGACACCTTGGTAAACAATTACAGCTGACTCTATTACCTGCAGCTGCTACCTTGTTTACCTTCCGGGTCAATATATTCCTGCAACTGAGTCTTGCCTTTTTCCAGGCTGACTGATTTTCCGACGCAGGAAATGAACTGTCAGGCCAAGCCTTTCCCTAGCACCCTCACAGGTCAGGAGGGAGATTTACAACTAGAACTCATTATATTTCCGTCACAGTGACATTTATTTATTTCTTTCCCGACGCCCTTATCCAGGGCGACTTGCAGTTGTTACAAGATATCACATTCTTTTTACATACAATTACCCATTTATACAGTTGGGTTTTTACTGGAGCAATCTAGGTAAAGTACCTTGCTCAAGGGCACAACCCTTCAGTCAAGAGTCCAGAGCCCTAACCACTACTCCAGACTGCTGCAACAAACATTGGCAAATTTTTGTATGTCACACTTACAGTGGAGTCTGCATTCACCTGAAATGTTACTGTTACATCAACACTGAGAACACTGTCATTTTGATTAAACTTGTTAAGGGCATTATTTAGCCCCAAACAGGTCTAATCTTGGATTACCTCACCTAAATCAACATTAGGTAATGCAAGATGTGTGCTAATCAGGGTTTATGAAACCAGCCGTGAGTGTATCAGAATCTGGGGTATATGTGTTTTACTTACCCTTTTTATAAGCATGATAAAAAGACATTGAAACCAGAAAGTAGCTGATCAGAACGACATGCTGTATATCTTTGGTTTGTTTTTAAATGCCAACTCTGTATCTCTCTTCTATTTCCCTGTCTTTGCTTATAAAGGGAACCCTTTAATTTGGCAGCCCCTGGCTATTGTAGTGATCTTTAGCATTTTCATCATATTCACTGAAGAAATAGCACTAACAGGATTCGAGGCCAGGACATTAGTCTAGCTGTAATCCTTTTAGTCCCAATGCCTAGGGGTGTGTGTAGTAATTCATAATCATATTATCTATCAACATGTTTTCTGCAGAGGCTTAAGAGTCACTTGATGCAGGGACTATAATCAGCATGGGGATTTAAAGCATATGCGACTGATGATAATGACAATGTGAAACTAATCTTTAAAATATCATCAACTTCAACTATATCTGGAATCAACTTACAAGTCATTTTTGTTTGCAATTGGTAACTGAAAGTAATGAATTCATTTACTACAGATTCCCCTTTAATGTGTTACAGAACATCCTGCAAAGATTACAAGAAACACAGTACGTTACCTTTGTCCCATGTCGTCTGTATCACAGCGTTATATTTTTTAACATATTGCACTCTTTTTAATCACACATCATGGGTCATAAATCAACTGGGTAATGCATTTCTCAACATTTACATGGGAACGTTCACCATGAAAAACAAAACATGTCTTCGAAGGATCGCAGTGTATCCAGATCATGCTTCCTCCTGCAACAACAGGGCAGTTTTTGTGTTCCCACAATATGACACGTGAATCAGAGAGCCAGCATTTTTGCCAGTAATAATATTGTGAGTGTTACTAAGATTTTAAAACCACGGTTAGCACCGCTAAGAGGTCTGTAACACTTTAATGGTGTGCTAAACAAGCTTTTAAATGAGCAAATACTGTATCACAGAATTTTGACTAGCTTGGTTTTGGATCTCTCCCCGATCATGGCCAAAATGAGGTTAAGGAGGAGAAGGTTCACTCAAGGCAAGGCACTGTCTGTAAATTCATTTGGATAGATTACTGTACTATTGGTGTCGGCACGGACTGAAGCGTGACGTTGATGTAGGATTTACCTCCTTAGTTCAATGTCTGCTTAACTTGTGGTTATGGTTGCAAAGATTATTTTTTTACATGTTTATTTACTTTCCTGCCTGAAACTTTGCATAGATTATTACCTTTTATTATCCCCTGCTGGGGATAATGCTGCATTTCACTTACATGTTTGCGTATATCTGGAGAATCGCTTATCAAATTATGATTAAACATTGTATTGCTAATTCTTATTCTATATTATACATACTGTTGGTCTATATCATGATCATCCACTTCTTTGTCAAACTATCCCAATGCAAAAGATATGAAGTTGCTGCCGCTTTCTGGAAGCTAATCACTTCAAATGCTGTACTGTAGTTCAGACTCACTCCACAATGTAATCAGACAATGCCACGTCCAGCAAATGCACCAGGGTGCTGCAGATTAGTTATAACGTTGTATTTGAAATATTAAAGTGAAGAAAAAAAGATTAACAGTAGAAGGGGGAGCAATTATAGTGTTAATTAAAGTGAATAGGAGTTAGTCGATTATTTTTAAAACCATTGGTTAGCATTCCTTCAAAGGGGTTTTAAGTAATTGGTTGAAAAAATGAAAGAAACAGCACAAAAAGTAAATCAATATATAGTTTCATATGTGACACTGTATGTGGTATCTGTCCAATATCACATGTACAAAAATGACCAAGTAAAAGGACTAGCCATATAAAGATGTGATATCTGCAGAGGAGCAACCCTGTAAAGATTTCATGTAAAAGTTTAACAAGACGCAGTTGTGGCAAACTTAGCCCTCCATTTCTTTACAATAGGAACTAGTAGCAATATGAATTTAAAAAAAGGGTGGGCTAAGTTTGCATCCCATACAAGTATGCTGGGTTTCATGAAGATCTGTCTTCATTTACTGCGCTTTTCTTCTGTCCTGTAAGACCATGGTAGTATTTTCACTTGGTCAGAGTATATGATTGTGAATGAAAAAGTAAACATCTCATTTACTGGTGGAGGGCCAGAAAGCGGTACATCGTCAAAATGTGGTACACGTACCCATGTAAGGTCAGAAAATGGTACGCTGTCAAACAGTGTTGTGTTTGTATTTCAAGTCTTTTAATTACCCTCTTTCTTGACCGTTTCAGGATCCTTCACTTTATGAAGCCTAATCAACATGTTGACCACCCGTTGAACTTCATTGCAGTCCAAAATACCAAAACACTATGAAAACACCTTTATAATATTTCCATAACACACATTCATAATATACACCATAAAGCCAAAGAGTATCAGCTGTGAGAATTATTGTAATTGTTCAAGAGTATAGTGCTAATATTGATGCATGAAATATGTAACAAAAAAGGAAAAATATACAGGATATTAAAATGTTTGTACAAATGCAGTATCCTGTACTGCATTAATACATTAATAATGGCACTAATAAGGTGCTTGAATAATCTCAGCTCCCTTTGCTGATTTGTCCATAATAACCGTGTTTATAAATGGCTTTATAGATATTTATAGCTTGCGCTCTCATATTTATGTGGCATCTATTAATTATTAACAAATGGTTAATAAAGTGTTTATTAGCATACCTTATAAAGCATTAATATCACTAATAAGGTGGTTTATAAATATTGATAACCTGTTTGTTCATAGTTTATATACTATGTATAAAGGGTAATTAAAGTGTTTATTATTGGACCTTATTATAAAAACCTGTGTGGACTCCACTTGGAGAATTGCTGGGAACTATACTACTACCTGTGTTTGTAAGTAATAGGCTTAGGGAGTCTCCTCATCAGAATCAAAACAGCGTGCCACAAATAGATAAAAGTTAATACCATTATTTAAAATGAAAAATAAATACAAAAAGAGTAATATTTTCAGCCGATCTTTATTAATTATTATTATTATTATTTTTTACCCTGGATTTGACTTTTGTTCAAACAATGTTCTGTTCAAACACTCAGAGCACATTGCATTTGTAAAATGCAGTTATTTGTTTTATAAAAATAACTAAAAGAAATAAACAATAAAAATAAACACATTTTTTGATACCATGCAAGGGTAGAACAGTAAAAACAAAAATGGCATGCAAGGCATTTATTAACTAGCTAATACAGGGCTTTAAGCCATTGGCAAAACCAAACAAACAAAAATACTGCTTATTGTTATCATTGTGATCTTAGTATAGCCCCATACCTTAAAGCCTATTGCACCTGAAATACACATCTCTCATCCATCCATCCATCCATCCATCCATCCATTATCATTAACCGCTTACTCCTTTACAGGGTCTCGGTGAGCCGGAGCCTAACCCGGCATACACAGGGCGCAAGGTAAGACTACACCCTGGACTGGACGCCAGTGCATCGCAGGGCCACATCTCTTATAATAATAATTTAAAAAGTTACATTGACACCTGTTAAAATTAAATCGCCAGCCATACAAGGCTCTAATTAAGAGCACATTGATCTGGAAGTGCTGTGCTTGACAACTGCGTCATCACTACGAACAAGACAAAATCACCCACAAAATCGAATATGTTTACTATTTTAGATATCCCAATTTGTTGCTCATAAGTCACATGCATTTGCTGAATTGTGAAAAAATATATATTAAAAATATCTTTTGGGGCCAAACACAGTACATCGTACACCGTTCAGATGGGAGTTTCCTTGTTTTCTGAGCTAAAATCATTAGCAGCATGACCGCAGTACACGTTTTAACGCGTAATAATACCACACTTGCACTGGTTGGTATATGCTATGGATAACTCGCAATAAACATACCAAAGATTTGATTTTGTTTGTCAAAAACTTTCAAATTCTAACTTCTCTTCGTTAAGTTCCAAATCACATGCGGTTAGCCAAACCTATTCTTGTGATGAACACAATTGATTATGCAATCCACAGGCTTCATCGATGTGGTATTTATTTCTAAAAGCTCCAAATTAGACCCAGAGCCGTCTGTTTTCCGATTTCCTGCACAGCCACAGGTCTGTACTCAAAACAAACCTTTATTTTTTTATTATAGACCCTTAACTGCAAATAAATGAAAATACAATTGCATGGCTCTAGCAATACGCTAAATGCTTCTGTAGGCAGGTGGGTTGGAGGAAATGGTATTTGTCAATGCAATACTGAGGCAATTAAGTTAAATGGAATAGAAGTGACAGAGGCTGTGGGGTGGCTGATAAGCAAATTGAGGGGCCTGACGTCAGGAAGAAGAAATGACCTGTATAAATATGCGAGGAGAAAGGGTACATAAAGGTTTGGTAGCGAGACGCGACTGGTTTACCTGAGGACAGACTCTCATGATGCCAACTTCAAACAGTTCCACTTCTTCAGATAAAATCTTCCGCAGGGCAGTCTCCGAACTGGACTCTAAACAGGTCGAGTCTGTTACGGTAAGCATTCCAGCTTAGGACCAGTACTTTCTGACACTTCTCTGCATCTTCAATTTGTGAAACAAACATGTATTTGTTTACTGCACGGAGTTACACTTGCTCCTTCACATAATTATTATTATTATTATTATTATTATTATTATTATTATTATTATTATTATTATTATTATTATCTTCAAATACTCCATTTACATTTCTCTACACCAAGATTACTTTCTTTCTTTTATTATGGAACATTATTTATTGTCCCATTTTTGTATTTTGAGCACGAACCATGTACAAGTTGTCCTTCTGTAGATAGGTTTTTTTTTTTTGCACCACTAAAATCATTTAGGTGTCAACCAATACATCGATTTAATTTAAATACACACTTAATTTGTGATATTTTAATACTATTTGCTACACTATAAAAAAGACGATATATAAAGAATAATATAAACGTTACTTCATGTTTAATAGCGGACATGTGTGCATACTGGCTGGGCGTTGTATGTGCTCATTTTAAAACACAGCGTTTGAGTATATTGGATTATTTTGTAGAATTTGCAAAACTGCCCTATATTGTACTAATGTATGAAAGCCTTGCACATTGACTATCTGGTCATGCTTTAACGAGCACAGCTTTTTAGTGGTTGGGTAAAAGAGACAGGTAACCCGGAGGGACAAGGGACAACGACAAAACTTCCATTTAAGTTGTTAAAGCAATTTAGGTCCTATCAGTCATGTACCCTCATACGGGGTAAATCACTAATGGGACTTAGTGAAGAATAATTTAAACCATCTCAAGATCATGTCCTTCAGACACACTTTGGTCATGTAGACATACTATTACTCTGAAAGCATCGTCCGGGTCAGTATAATACATTGGAATGAAATTCAATTTGTGCCAAATCGGTGTTGGTAAAAACCGGAAGAATTATTTAGTATTTTTATTTATTTATTTATTGGCAATTCTGGTTTCATATTTAAGCGCTGTCATCTTAGCGGAATGCGCCGCCATAATTATCATTTGCGAATGAAGCTTTATTGTCAATGCTGCAGTCACCGCGCTTTGTGGGAAGGAGGCAAAGCTTAATCGAAGATGCCCGGAAGGAAAGAGAAGCTGCTGCGGCGGCGGCTGCGGAGTCTGCTGATCCCAGTGATCAGATTGTCTTCGAGGAGGAGGATGGAAAGGCCATGGTTAATCTCTTCTTTACCCTCCGAAGCACCAAAAACCCGTCTCTATCCCGTACTTTCAAAGTGTTTGAGGTAAGACCAGCTATTGAGACGCTACATGCCTTTTCCAGCGTGTTTTATACGTTATAGATTAATATACAAGAGTGTTTTTATTTTTTTTTACTACTGACAGTAATTATACTTAACAAAACACAGTGATAAAAAAGAGAGAGACAGACTTGCAAACTTTAAAAAGTATTTTGCTCCCTATCAAAACCAATTTTTCATGGATTTAAACTTTTTAAAAACAGTGACATGCTGCACATTTATGAACAAGAACTAACTTTACAATAAAAAATAATAAAAAAAGACATTCTGAATGTTTATTTTTGCTTTTGAACAGTCAATCACTATCAGTATATATAAATGTGTTTTTTTTTCACTTAAAACCAACCACATACTGTAAGACGTGCAGAAAATAAGCGCATACTACTTTGTATGGCTTTGGTTTTGTGAATGTTGACAAGACGGGTTGACAAACTTCCAGCCCCTTGACTAAGGATAAACAACATCTATCCAGCCACGGGTAAAATACAATTGGCTTTCTAAATATAAGCTGCAGGGAACGGTTTGCAGACACCATTACAATATATGAGGCACCTTTCAGTTAATTCAATAGCTGTCAGATTATAGTAAATAAATTGATCGCGCTGAGACAACAACACGGAGAGGTGGCGAGATAAATTTAGAAGAGGAATTCAATTGAATTGACTAGTGAGAAAAGCGTGTGTTCCAGACGACTAATTCCCCATATTACAGGGAATCACATGCAAGTTATTTGGATAGCTGCTGTGTTCAGTTTGCATTGTAGATCATCATTATTATTATTATTTATTTTTTTCCACAATATTTCCTGAATTTAACTGGATCTCAACAGATCAATTTCAGTTCCTTGGACGTTTCGCAGGTGGATTGATTTTTCTACAGTTATCCATTAGAGTATTTATTTTTACTACTAAAATAATTTATGCGTCAACCAACAATTCAACTTTATTTAAATAAAGACACAATTCGTGATTTAATACTATTTTCTACACTATTTAAAAAGCGTGTGTGTTAGCTTGATTTCAGGACCACGGAGAGCGAACACAACTGATCAGGCGCTGGTGAAACCATATTACTTAAAAGTTGTTACCAAAGCATTCCTAATGATATAAAGTCAACTGCATATACTATGGTGGAGAGTTTTGAAGAATACGAAATTAAAACAAGTAAAGGCAATCAACCAAATAAAGCTGAAGCACTAACGGATAACGACATAGAACGTCTGTACAACACTGTTTATAAAAAAAAAAAAAAAAAAAAAAAAAAAAAACTGTACTGCTGAACCTCGTCTTCTTTAATATTAGCATCACAAGGGTATCCATGTATTATAAAAAATAATCATCCTCCATCAAGGGGAGCACCAAACAAGCCAGCGAGACAAATAATCTTCTTCTCTGACAGCGACTAAGAAAAAAAAAAACCAAACAAACATAAAACATAAACTCACTAAAGCCCATGTATTATGCGCTCGCTCTCTCTCTCTCTCTCTCTCTCTCTCTCTCTCTCTCTCTCTCTCTCTCTCGTGTTACCATGGCAACAGACTCCTGAACTGGAAAAAATAGATTCTGATATTATTTACGTTCATACCTCAGAACGTGACTAATATTTTTTTCATATTAGACTCCTTTCTACGTCATCTCCTTCTCAAGCAACAAGCAATGTGAAGTGGAGAATAATAGCCAATAACAGAATCCTTTAAACAAACGTTTTTTTAAAAGAGCAAGAAAATGAAAATACAATAAGAAAAACACATATGGACATAAACCTCACAAAGTCGTATTTGTGTTCAGTAAAAAAAAAAAAAGAAAATGGGGACGACTTTGAACGAGTTCTCTCCAAAGCAGCAGTGTTGACCGTTACCTGCGCAGATATAACGTTAGGTTACAGATGTAACCCTGGTTCCCTGAAAGAGAAGACAACCACCAACCAATACTTTTGGGATATGCCTGCCACAGGTCAGGTATTCACTGAGCATTTTATATCGGAGCTGCCGATAGGCCCCTCTGGGGAGTAACGTCCTCGGTCCCGCCTACCGAGGGAATAAGTAGTCACTCCGCGGAGCTCACTCCCTTTTTTGCATTGAACGTGCAAATGCGAGTGATGTGACCTCGCAAGGTTTGGTGGTCGTCTTCTCTTTCAGGGAACCAGGGTTACATCCGTAACATAACGTTCCCTTTCAATTCGAAGACAACCACCAACCAATACTTTTGGGAAAAGTATACCAAAGGCATCGCAAGGGAACGTGAGTGGAGCCAGCTGACAAGGGACTACTCGACACTGCCAAACCACAGTTAGCGGTGGCAGCGTGCAACCTCAAGGACCCTTGTGCCTAGTGAAGGCATAGAGGGATCTACCACATTTAGCTGGTAGCTCAGTGGACTGACTATTTATTCCCTCTGTAGGCTGGAGGGGCCTATCGGCAGCTCTGACATAAAATGCTCACTAAATACCTGACCTGTGGCACCCCAAAAGTATTGGTTGGTGGTTGTCTTCGAATTGAAAGGGAACTAGGAATGCAACATTTTCCTGAGTAGCCCATTGCAGTTTACACAAATAAAATAAACTATCTCAGCCAAACAAAAAGGTAAAGGCAACCAGCCATACAAACAACCTAAGAAAATATACATAATTTAATCAATTTATGAATTTTATTACTAAAATAACAGAAACAGCAAAAATGGAATGAAATAATAAAAAAAAAAATTACATTTCTGTTTGAGATTTGTAACACAGATGACAATAAACAAATAAATAAATACATATGTTCTATTCACTTTCTTCATAGCTTATTCCTTCAGCCTGATTATTATTTATTTCTTAGCAGATGCCCTTATCCAGGGCAACTTACAATTGTTACAAGATATCACATCATTTTTACATACAATTACCCATTTATACAGTTGGGTTTTTATTGGAGCAATCTAGGTAAAGTACCTTGCTTAAGGGTACAGCAGCAGGGTCCCCAACCTGGGATTGAACCAACGACCCTCCGGTCAAGAGTCCAGAGCCCTAACCACTACTCCACACTGCTGCCCATGATTGCTCTTTATTGATCTCTCTCCAAGGACACAATGTGTTTTGGTAATGTGGTGACCCAAATTGAATACAATATTCAAATTGTAGTGATTTTTACGCTATACTTTTTGGCTCTGTAGATCTGTGGATGGATTTAATACCTATTCTTTTCTTCTGTTAGACTTTCGAAGCAAGGATCCATCATCTTGAGACTAGACCCAGCAGAAAACCCAAAGACAACTTGGAAGATCTTGAGTATTTCGTCCGGTGTGAAGTTCACGTGTCTGATATCAACACTCTCATCAGCTCAGTAAAGCGAATCTCTGACGACGTGCGCACAACCAAAGAGGAGAAGTGTAAGATCTGACAGCATTACACATTCCTCTGTGTCATGTTGTAAATGGCTTAGTAAACATTGTACTATTTATAGTTACCTACAGCTATTTACAAAATATCATGCGTTGCCTTCCCTTTGTACATTTATATATCTTACCTGTTGTGCACTGCCATGGGCTTAATTGGTCTCAAATGTGCAGTTTTGAAAGAAACACATGTTATAGTAAACATCTATTGTGTTTTAAAACAATATGGTACTACGCTGGGTAAAGAAGTCTCTGTTTGTTGGCCTTGCTGTTAGGCTATTATTGCACATCCTTTCATTTCACCTGGAGAGTAAAATGGTCCCCTTCTTTACAACTAGCTGCTTCCCCCATTGACTGACATGATTTTAGTCACTATTATTATTATTATTATTATTATTTATTTCTTAGCAGACTTACAATTGTTACAAGATATCACATTTTACATTATATACAGATTCACATACATTATACAAATATCACACTATTTTACATACAATTACCCATTTATACAGCTGGGTTTTTACTGGAACAATCTAGGTAAAGTAACTTGCTCAAGGGTACAACAGCAGTGTCCCCCACTGGGGATTGAACCCACAACCCTCCGGTCAGGAGTCCAGAGCCCTAACCACTACTCCACACTACTTGACCCAGAAGACACTGCTGTGGTGAAATGACATAGGAAGTGAAGCAGTAATAGACTTTCTGAGACAAAGACATGAAACTTATTTTAACTGGAGGTGCAGGGTATGTGAGATTACAAGAACGCTTTAGGTAACATATTCAAATATGTGTTTCCTGTACAAAGTTTGAAAACTTAGTACATTTTGTTCCAACTATTTACCAAACTTTACTGTGATTTCTGTCTATAGTTTACAATGCTTTCACTATGTTTACTGTGCTTTATAAAAAAATTAAAAGTTTGTATGGTTTCTGAAGGGGGGGGGGATTCTGTTCAGTGCATTTCTATCTGTAAAATTAGTGTATTGCAATTTGGTTGGTATAGGTGCATCCACATGTTGCTACTGTGGCCCAAGGGAGACTCAAATGATGAATGATGAATTGCAGATCTCAATGCTCCCATAATGTAAATAATTAAAAAATATGGGATCCTCCATAGGATTTATATATTTTTACAGACATACATATATTTTGACCTACATGCAGTACACGGTTAAGGCACTTCCTGAAATGTTTGTCTTCTTGACTTAATTTCTTCTGAGTTTTTATACCTTGGTACACAAAGGGGATTAGATGATCTGCTACTTTTTCAATACTTCCAATAACTGTTTTATACTTGGGTCCCCCTAATATAAATTGCTGCACCCATAACCTATAAACTCTTTTTCAGTTCATTGGTTTCCCAAAAAAATTGCAGAGCTAGATAGATGTCACCACCTGGTAATGAAGTTCGACCCAGACCTTGACCAAGACCACCCAGTAAGTGAACAGCTAGGATGTCTCTTGTCACTGATTGTGAGTGAACTCGCGTAATGTTAATATTTTTCGGTTTATTATCCCATGATATGTGTTAAAAATTTACTTAAAAGACTCTAAGCTAGCCTGTACAAGATGGAATTTAGGATATCAAGCAGAACACGATTTGATGGGCAGATGCATTTGGCCTCTTGTCTGCTGTGCTTAGTGCGACAATTGCCTGATAGAAATTTGAGAGCGATCAGAGACTCCCATATATATATATAAGCTTAAGGGCTGCTAGAGACGTAGAGGGAGCTGGGAGGATAATGCTGCATGAGCGCTGCGTGCCGACTGGTATACTGGGAATGCATTCCCCGAGGGAAGTGATGAAGCACAGGGGCTGTCTCCTCACTAACTCTGTTGAACAAGCACCATTTTCTGTAATTATTTTGTACCAAGAAGCAGAAGAAACGTACACATTGTTGAAATATTTTTCAACAACTTTAAAACTTGGATAGCACTATAACAGATAATGACACATATGGTAAGTTGGGATCAAGCTGTTGGCCATTAAAATACATTTTCAATGTTTCTAATGTTGTTTAATTAATTTATACAGGGATTCTCTGACCCCGTTTACAGACAGCGCAGAAAAGCTATAGGTGATATAGCGTTCAACTACAAACAGTAAGTGGCCTGGCTGCTGTTTTTCTTTCCTAGCAGAAACCATATGGTCTTAGTTTCTGAACTGCAAGAACTATGCAAGGATAAGGATGGATTTCACACATATAATTTTGTGCAAAACTTGCATGATCCTTGCAGTCATTTTTTCTTGGTCCTTGCAAATTCATTGGGTGATTTATTCATCCCATGCATCATCCATGCAAAACCATTTTATTATTGTTCAAGGCATCCTTCCTTATCCTGGAGTCACACTTGCATTCTTGCTTTAAACATACATTACCGGTGTTGCATGTCTAGCTGGTTCTTTGCATGAATCTTATGTTTGTACTGGTCAGGGTTGCTTTTGGCAACTATGGCTGAGGGTGCAATTGAAACACTGTTGCTAAAAGAATTGTTGCCTATGCGCTCAATTTTTATAGAACTTTTAAAAAACAAGAAAGTGACCCAAGCTATTTACTAGTTGAATTCATAACATTTAACATTTAATTAATTTTTTTAATGTTTATTCCAAGGTCACGGGATATAAATTAAGTGGCAGATACAACCAAAAGAGGTTCTTATTGTTTTTTTACTCAGCAGCGTCACGTGGAAGAGGATTTGTCTTTTGTTATTACTGCTCTGACCTGCCACAGCACTGTTGTCTCCATAGATCCTCCTATTGAGCTGAAACATATTTTTTTGCTTTATTCCCCAGCTGATATTTCCCCAAGCCTGATGTGTGAAAAAATAACAAATCTTAATTATGAAAAACAAATCTCTTCAATATATACAACACAAGATAATGGCTAAGTGTGACAAAGCCCCTTTGTATCAGGTTAGGTCCGGGGCTTTATCACGGTTATATGTGGGTGCACCAATAAACAAGTCCTAGTCTTCAAGTATGTTTTAAGTACATAAGCAAGCTTTTTGAACAGTTACCCCAATTACATTCCCAAGATGGCTGCCTTTTGCAGTCACCCTCATCATGATGTCTCCCAACCCCCAGGGTCCTAAAGCCTCCACATTATTATTATTATTATTATTATTATTATTATTATTATTATTATTATTATTATTATTAATTATTTCTTAGCTGATGCCCTTATCTAGGGCGACTTACAATTGTTACAAGATATCACATTATTTTTACATACAATTACCCATTCATAGGTAAAGTACCTTGCTCAAGGGTACAGCAGCAGTGTCCCCACTGGGGATTAAACCCACGACCCTCCGGTCAAGAGTCCAGAGCCCTAACCACTACTCCACACTGCTGCGACATTAGGGTTGGGAACAACTACTCCACCACAATAAGATAAAGTAATGCATAGTAAACGCTGCAAGACGTTCTATAACCCTGAAACAGTAGTGCCAGAGAAGTGAAATTCTGCTTTTTGCATTTTCATTTTTTATATTTGAAAAACTCAGGTTAAGATACTGGGCTGCCACACTGATCTGGAGGGCCAAAATGTTTTAAGATATTGACCAGTTTTGTGGGCAACAGCACAAACTACTTTCATTGCAATATAAGGGTTTTACAGTTTTTTGTTTTTTTTTACAGTTTTTTTTAATCGTTGTTTTTCTTACAGCGGTGACCCCATACCACGAGTAGAATACACAGAAGAAGAAATCGGCACATGGTCAGTGTGTTTCTATGTGAATGAAAAGGACAACTTGGTATGGTTTAGATTCACTTTGATGGATTCATAGTTTTTAGTTATCACATTCTGGCAAATGTTTAAAACTCAACAGTGCTCCCAGTTTCATCCTCTATAAAAGTATCCCACAGTAAAAGCATAGAGAAGTGTCATGAAGCATAGTGAAAGCATAGGTAAGCATGTTAGAGCAGAGAGCTAGTATTTAAAAACATAGTTTAACCTTGGGAAAAGCATGGTAATACAGCAAATTTACCATGCAAATGTAATAAATATTCATAAGAGATGTCAAGTCTAAGTATATCAAATGCACCACAATATTTCACTATTTACAGAATAGTGTTCCTATTTCAAAATAGAAACAGCATTTATTTTATTTTTAGAATGGAAAACTCTTTTGAAAACATTTTTTTTTAAAGTAGAAAATAGTTTGGGTGTCCTTAACACTGAAGTTATTGTACATAGTCAAAACATTGAGGTAATTATTACATTAGGGACTGGAGATAGGGGCCTTGTAATGAGTACTGAATACAGGCGTGGCTTAATATTGAAGTTGGCTTTTCCTTGCTGTCAATAGACACAAATCGGAACTGTAAAAAAGGGTCCTTAATTGTGAGGAACTCTTCATACTAAAGGTAGCCTTACAGTGAGGTTTTAGTGTATATCTGCTGTGACATACAACCTAGGATTAAGATACGTTATTTACACCATGTTTTTTTCAACACCTTCCTGTGTATTTCTGTAGGCACGAGGTATACTCAACCCTGAAGGGCCTCTACCCCACGCACGCCTGCAGTGAACATTTAGAGGCCTTCAGGCTTTTGGAAAGACACTGTGGCTACAGCGAGAACAACATTCCCCAGTTGGAAGACGTGTCACGCTTTCTCAAAGGTGAGTTGTGCCAGTGAATCAAATTTCCTGGTTATATTTATTTTGAAGGTGAAACGGTTGTGTAATCTTTGTCAGTGTCTTCTAACAAAATAATTTCATTTAAAACATGATATCTGGTAATACACTGGGCTACATCAAATCTCTGTTTGCAGGCCTTGCTTTTACTGGACTTTCCTGGTAATTTCACCTGGAAAGTAAAATTGTCCACATCCTCCTCTAGGGACTGAAATGCTTTGTAGCCTGTAAGATTATTATTATTATTATTATTATTATTATTATTATTATTATTATTATTATTATTATTATTATTATGTAATTATTTGGCAGATGCCTTTATCCAAGGCAACTTACAGGGTCACAATGCAAGATTCATATTTAAATACATTATAGTTTACAGCAAGTGCAAATAATACTACTAAAATACTATATTAAATAGGCAACAAGTCAGGATTACAAGAAGTTATATCTACAATGACATATTAGTAGATCCAGTAACGTGGTGTGTAGGTCAGACAATTCCAGTGCATAGTAGGAGGGGTAGATCAAGAGACCCTGATGACACTGCTTAGGTGAAATGACCTAGAAAGTGCACATGCAACAGATTTCCTGAAAGGCAAGGCTAACATACCAATAAACATTTTTCTTCCTAACATCGTAGCTGGTATTTCTTTATTTGAGATTACGAAATATTTGTCAAGCTAGAATTAATCCATCACTGCTAATATATATTCACATGCTGCTTACAAGAAAAGTTGGTTGTGGGTTTGAAGATGGTATTTCTTTGATAGTTATCTAAAGTACTACCAGTATGTATATATTTTTGGTCCAATTCTGGTAATGGTCCTAGGAAAAGTACCACGATGTTTCCCCTCTTGGAAAATGAAAGCGAACAGGAATTGCACAGTGAGTGTTCTCGCATTGCCCTACAGATTCCCTGCCATATCTTACAGAAGCTTCGAAGTTTAATGGGAATGTAATGTGATTTGTGCCGGACATATGGCCCTAATGTTTCACTACTCCCCTAGTCAGAGCAGGATGTGTAGTACTATATCATTTCAATAAAGTCTTCTCTAGCTTGCAAAGATTTATGAAAATAAATGGGGGGGGGGGGGGGGGGGGATTCATGAGTAGCAAATTATGACATTTTACCATGGCATCGCAAAATACATAAGGCCATATTTTCAAAGAGTTTTCTCCAGTCTTTAACTTTTATTTTAAAACACTGATTGACTTTACAAAACTATATCAATGATGTAAGTAATGCAATTGGCAATCTCTTGATCACTCTTTTTACTTTTGCATTTTCATCTTTCAAAAAATAGGAGTTAAAAAAGACTGGAGTAAACACTTTGAAAATATGGGACTATTCTCAAAGCCCTTCACAGAAAAAAGAGGGTTGAGAATGTGGCCCTTTGTGTCCTGTTTATTGTGGTTGTGAAAAAGTTTACATTCTACACAGCTGACCGATAAAAAAAGGTTGTTAAATGTTTTGTAAGCACTACTGTTAAATGTTGTATTGGCTGCTCATTAAATCGCTAGCTTTGTCTTGATTGAATACTTGCGTCCTGCAGAAAGAACTGGGTTTCAGTTGCGCCCCGTTGCCGGCCTCCTGTCAGCCCGAGATTTCCTGGCGAGTCTGGCGTTCCGTGTGTTCCAGTGCACGCAATACGTGCGCCACGCCTCCTCACCCATGCACTCCCCTGAGCCGTGAGTACACACATTCACTCTCCTCTAATCACCCATGCACTCCCCTGAGCCGTGAGTACACACATTCACTCTGCTCTAATCACCCATGCACTCCCCTGAGCCGTGAGTACACACATTCACTCTCCTCCATGCTGTTACACTGGAAGAGGTATAAACCAAAGTGCTTTTCTACTTGACTCCTTGTAGGAATACTATTATTACTTGTATTTCAAAGTTTGGAACACAATTCACAGATCGGAGCTCAGCATTTGTAACGGGCAGTGTATGATGCACTCCCGTTACAGTTTCTGTTCCCTGTCAGTGAGCTGAGATGAGGCTAAAACGTCTATAACCATGAATGCAGATAAACCTGGCTCTTTTTTTTCATAGTGGTTAAGATGCTCGCTTGCAGCATGCAGGGTTGCCAGTTCACACCCAGCATCTGCCTAGTTACACACTGATAGGTGATGTTTAAAATGTGGTATGGCATGACTACATGGCCCAGAATCTTCTGGTGTGACAGGAGCCGTCCTTAGTTGAGCTGTGAACTTCAACATTGGCCAGCCAGGGCCAAAAGATGGAGGACCACTGATCCCCCACAAGGGAGATGCAGTTGCCAAGGAGTCAGGGGAGAAAGACTTTCAACACCTTTTGTGAGCTTGGTCTTTATAGGATTGGTGAGCCAAATGGAATAACATACTAGGCTGAATCTAGTCCCTAGAATTATGGCAAGTCTCCAGTTAAAATACCAGTTTATTAAACTGAAGAAACTGTAGGAGAACCATGAGCAGGCCACAACATTGCACAGGGAACATTCGGAAAACAATGTGATTTTGTCATATTAAATTAGGTCTCCTTGGTAAGGACGAACGGTGTGCTTCATGGGTCGAGCAGCCTCTTCCATTTCCCAAACGTTTCTTATGTTCATTACCAACAAAAACACAATGGATTTTGAATGAATATTTCATGGTGGAATTTCTTATCACAGTGATACTGCTATGATATGAAGATACTGCAGTGGGTTACCAGCTTGCTTTTGGTTCCTACTATTATAATAGAATTGGTATCAAAATATGAAAATGCCATCACTGCAGTACCATTGTACCAATAGTTCATACAATAATAGCAGTACCATTGCTTTATTGTTATACCGAAGCTATGCCAACAAAGATTGGTTGGTCCAATCGGAGTACAGATAGTCATTCATTAATTACTCAGCAAAAGCACAAATCCAACCCAAACCATGTAAATATACCCTCAACCACGCAGTTAAACTACAAAGGTGTAATCGTAGTCATGCAGTTATACTGCAGCCCAAACTGAGTCTTGCATTACAGTTGAATTCGACGCATATGCCATGGTTCAGTTCAAACACAGCACATCACAATTTTATTCATGCATCTTTGATACCCACCACGGCACTGGACCTTCAGCAAAGTGTAAATATCCCCTCAATAACCAGGAACTTCTGCTTCATTATTCCATATGTAAAACAGCAGACACAGATTTATACTTCCCTCCACCCTGGTAAGACAACTTAATTTACCTGGTATTTCTGTTTCTTCTTTATAGAGACTGCATTCATGAGCTTCTAGGCCACGTCCCCATCCTGGCTGACAAAACCTTTGCACAGTTCTCGCAGGTAATGCTGTTTTATTTGTTCTCCTCCCTTTATACTCTAACATGCTACTTTTCATTAAATGTGTGATAACCAAGGCTTAAACATGGTCCCTCCCATTAAGAAAAACATGTTAAGTAAGTAGCTTCAAAAGCTGCCGCTTATCTATCTAACAATTTCAAATGTTTGTTCATGACATGTATCAGCACCTTTACATTAAAAGTCTGTCAAAATGTCATAAAACCAATTAAAGATATGAATTGATTAAATACCATTACATGGTAACTAAGCTGCATTATAAAGTCAATAGCCAGAAAAAGAGGTAATTATTTCCAACATCTGTCGAAGAACAATGTTTTGGCATGGTCAAGACAAAGGAGTTGGATTCACGTTTGAGAAAAGCAATAATAAAGAAGTACACAGAACAAATTCAACTAAAATGCTTGAAAGAAGTGGACATCCATAGAATTATGGGTACAGCAGGTAGAGTCATCCGAGCAGCTAAAAAAAAATCCAAGATTAACAGCCAAAGACTAGAAGCGTCAGGCGTAACAGAGTATGAAAGAACTGTACAAAGGCACCTAGACACAGAAGAGTTGTGTGCATGTAGACTTCGCTGCTAAAGAAAATTCATAAAACATTCTAAAATTCTAAAATTTGCCAAGAAATATGAACGGGAATCCGAAGCATTCTTCAACAAAATTCTCTGGTTCCAGTGAGTCTAAAATATAACTTTTCCCCAAAAATGAACCACAGTATGTTTGGAGAAAAAAGGGAAAGCCTTCAATGAAGTAAACCTTGTTCTTACAGTTAAACATGATTGACAGACAGCTTATCTTCCAACACAGCAATGGCCCAAAGCATATGGCTAAGTCAGCTCTATAGTTTTTGAAGAAAACAAAGGTTAAAGTTCTAGAATGACCTTCACAATCAACAGATCTCAATCCAATAGAAATGCTTTGGACTGATCTGAAAAAAAGATGTAGCCAAGCATTGTGAATCCAATCTGTCTGAGCTAAAGGAGACAGAATGGGCCCAGATTTCACCAACAAGGTATAACATACAGTACTGGTTAAGAATTATCATAAACATCTTAAAGCCGTAAAAAAAGCAAAAGCAGAACACATGAAATACTAAAGCAGGGATGCTTCTACTTTTGTCACTTTAAATGAAATACATTTGTTTGTTTTTGATAAAGATTATTTGTTAAATTACACTATGTAACACAATTTTTGTTCCTGGGTAGTAAGTGTTATTTCCTAATTGCTTATGCCTCAAAAGTATAGAAAATGGCTATTATTCCCCACAAACTTTGCTTTTGTGACCAGGACAGTGATATTTTGAAGTTTACCTATTTCCAATGAGAAAACGGACGAATTTGTGTCTTTTCGTTCACATAAAGTCAGAAAAAAACAACATATGAATCCAAATTAACATGTATTTATACTAAAGTAATACAAAAATGACTACAAAAGATTTAGAAGTGAGTAGTTTTTCGAGATTTACGATTATACTGTAAATCACTTTCACGAATCAGCCCCCAAATGTAGTCTCCCATCATGTTCTCGTCATACTGTCCTTGGTAGCGGCGTTCAAAGTCCAGTATATCCTGGTGGAAGCGCTCGCCTTGCTCCTCCGAGTACGCTCCCATGTTCTCCTTGAATTTATCAAGATGAGCATCAAGGATATGGACTTTGAGGGACATCCTACAGCCCATTGTGCCGTAGTTCTTCACCAGAGTCTCAACCAGCTCCACATAGTTTTCGGCCTTGTGATTGCCCAGGAAGCCCCGAACCACTGCGACAAAGCTGTTCCAAGCTGCTTTCTCCTTACTAGTGAGCTTCTTGGGGAATTCATTGCACTCCAGGATCTTCTTTATCTGTGGTCCGACGAAGACACCTGCTTTGTCCTTTGCCTCAGACAGCTTAGGGAAGAAGTCTTGAAGGTACTTGAAGGCTGCCGACTCCTTATCTAGAGCTCTGACAAATTGTTTCATAAGGCCCAATTTGAT
The DNA here is from genome assembly GCF_902713425.1 of Acipenser ruthenus. Taxonomy (NCBI): domain Eukaryota; kingdom Metazoa; phylum Chordata; class Actinopteri; order Acipenseriformes; family Acipenseridae; genus Acipenser; species Acipenser ruthenus. Next base: position 15,997,681 of record NC_081215.1, read on the forward strand.
GTGCAGTGGTGGTATCAGCACCTTCCGGGGGTCCACCAGTGGCTCCCACTTGACGTTGTTCCTCCCCACAGAGAACTCGGTCCACTGTGGCCAGTCCCGCCTGTGGTAGTGCGCCTTGGTGTCCCTGCTGTCCCAAAGGCAAAGATAGCAGGGAAGCTTGGTAAAACCGCCTTGGAGACCCAACAGGAATGCCACCATTTTGAAGTCTCCTATGACCTCCCAGCCGTACTCATCATACCTCAAGGCGTCCAGCAAGGTCTTGATGCTGTTGTAATCCTCTTTGAGGTGCACCGAGTGAGCCAGGGGAAGAGACGGGTACTTGTTACCATTATGGAGCAGCACGGCTTTGAGGCTCCTGGATGAGCTGTCAATGAAGAGGCACCACTCATTCTGGTTACAGGCGATTCCGATTGCCTCGAACAGACTGGTCACATTGTGGCAGAAGCAGAGCCCATCTTGACGGGTGAAGAAGCCGGAAAAAGGTTGGTGACGCTTCCTCTGATCTGCGACTTGCACACTTTCATCCAACAAGTTCCACTGCTTGAGCCTAGACATCAAAAGCTCGGCATTGGACTTGGTGAGACCAAGATCTCTAATCAAGTCGTTGAGGTCTTTTTGGTTGGGGTAGTATGGGTTTCTCTCCTCAGCTCCACCTCTGAAATTGTCATCTGGATCTACAACGTCTTCCTCGCTCTCTGACTTGCTGCTCTCTTCTAAAGACGGCTGCTCTCTCTCCGGAGGAGTGGGTACGGGGAGCTCATGGCAGTGTGGCACCAGGGCGATGGATGAAGGAAGGTCCGGATACGTGATAGCAGGTGCATTCTTGCCAGTCCGACGTTTGGAAGGGTCCACCATGCAGAAGTAGCAGTTGCTTGAGTGGTCAGTGGGTTCCCGCCAAATTCTTGGGATAGCGAACTTCATGGCTCTCTTTTCCCCTCTGTACCATCCTACAAAAATACATTTATTTCACCCATGACTAATGTGTAAGAGATTCTCGCAACATTTTTCATATATGATATATTTTTTCAATAACATTGAACATTGTAAAACATTTTAAAATTAAAAACTTTTACAATTTTAAAAATTTTAACAAATTTTATAACATAAAATTCTGAGCAACAATTGTCCATCTTACCTTCCAGAGTTTTTTTGCAGTGCTCGCAGGTGAAATGAGGTGCCCAGGGTTTGTCTTGATCCCGACAGGCATGCCGAAATATGCCTTGTAGGCCTCACACATCTTAGCAGATGCTTCCACGGAGTACTTTTTCGCTCTTGTCTTGATAAATTGGCTGCAGACATAGCAAAATGCGTCTGCCGGATGCTTGCAGCCTCTTGATGCCATCTCAGAAAAATGCAGATATGTATCCACTTAGGCAGCTGGAACTAAACTGAACTGGTGGGCTTAAGGCCCCTGTATTTATACTACTATTTATATTACTGGAAAGTTCTAGAAAGTTCTAGAAGTTACTCCAAGTTTACTCAGCACTGAATCTATCTGAAATGTTCTGGAAAATAGGTAAATTTCAAAATATCACTGTCCTGGTCACAAAAGCAAAGTTTGTGGGGAATAATAGCCATTTTCTATACTTTTGAGGCATAAGCAATTAGGAAATAACACTTACTACCCAGGAACCAAAAAATAAAAAATAAAAAATTGTTACACAGTGTTATTAGACATTGTGTATTTTTTGTTTGTTTGTTTGATTAGAAGGTGGTTAAAGTTTACTAAATGCTTGTCCTTATCTGTTACCTTGAATTGTGATGTAATAAGCATAGGGCACCAATATTTTTTGTCTGTAACTGCACATATTCAATTGATCCTATTAAAAGTTACCAACAAAAAAAGTATTTTTTTTTTTTTTTTTTTAGAAAAACACAAATAAATCTGGATCTACAAAATAATAGCAATATTGATAATAACAGTTTTGTTTTTCTATTTTTTAAGAACATTGGTCTGGCTTCCATGGGAGCAACTGATGAAGAAATTGAAAAATTATCAACAGTAAGCATTGTACAGATTAAACAGATTGGGCCAACTGCTGTTCTTTAGCCGATTGGTTTTACATTTTAACTCTGGTGTTGCTATTCTTATCGTACCTTTAAAGAAGCACCAGCCAACAAAACTGTGATGAAGACAATTGACTTAAATGCAGTTCTCTTTAGTTTCTGTTTTGTTTAGTAATTCTTTAATTCTGCTAAAAGGGTAGCAGTGCTGTAATTCAAATGTATTCCCAGCCTAATAATTCCTGTCTGTGGTAACATTCAATCAACTTTTACCAGAGTGTTTTCATCAAGGGCTTATCGAATGCTACCACAAGCGGTTCCTATTTGATTGTATAACCCTGTAATAGGGGGTTGTGGGTTATCTGATGACAGACCAGACACACAGTTTGTGCTTGAACACGTCACTCAGGATGCACAGATTGATTCATTTGTTGCAGTTCTTTTTTTTGATGTAGTATCAAGGAGCAACTAGGGTGGACTGAGGCAAATAGGGAACCAAGACTGTGCCAACAATGGTATAGCCCTGGGCACATATACACAAACGAGACTGTACACAGAGAACTAAAAGGTATAAAACAATAAAAACATAATCAAAACATAAGCTGGCCTACAGGCAGCCAAGCGCTACCTCCACTAAAGGAGGGCCCGCTCCAGAAACCCTCCACGCTTCCTCCTTCCTATAGCTTCATGTTGGTCGAACAGCACCATAAAATAAAATACTGTGACAAGGATGATTAAATACTTTTTTATTTTTTACTGTATCCACCCCAAAGTGGCATTTTCCCTTGAGCAATATCCACAAATGAAAAAATACACGTATAGAGGGGGTTATTATTACTATAAATGGAAATTATATACCTTATTTATCACAATTCCAAAATAAAAATGTATTCTTGAATAAGATTAATAGTCCAATGCTGTAACGGTGCACTGTTTATTTTCACCAGTGGAATGTAATTGTAGTGATTTTATTTGCCTCTCTTCATGATTTCAGCTTTACTGGTTTACGGTGGAGTTTGGACTCTGTAAACAGGGTGGTGTTATTAAAGCCTATGGGGCCGGATTGCTGTCATCATATGGAGAGCTTATAGTAAGTGACCTATTTTCTAATCTTATTTTAATGAAAGTTATTGCATACAATGGAACCCACAAGTATTTTATGTTAAATGTTTTAAGACTGGTGTGGAAACATCAAGGTTCTTAGTTTAATTGTACACAAGATGTTTCCAATCACTCTGTATTTTGTTTGTCATGTTGCTTAATGTGATAATCTGACAGCCCTCTGTGGCTCCCTTGATAAAATCACTGGCTCATGGTGCAGGGGGAGCTGCTGATCTTGGCTGGGGATGCTGCATTGGGCTCCCAGCTCTTCAGTCCACATGAAAGACAGTGGTGGAGAGTGGCAGCACCATGTTATTATGACTCAAAAGAGGGACTGCGAAGAATACGCTTTAAGTTTGATCATGAGAATTTTAGTCATGTTTGTTTGTAAAAGCACATTGTACTGTATATGTACTTGAACACCTAATACTTTATACTGATGGTGTGGGAGGAATACCATTGTTCCCTTGATCTTATTGTGATGTTGCTTCCCAGCATTCTCTGTCAGATGAGCCGGAGCTGAGGGAGTTCAATCCCGATGCTGCTGCTGTTCAACCGTACCAGGACCTGAACTACCAGTCAGTGTACTTTGTGTCAGAGAGCTTCGCTGATGCCAAGGAAAAGCTCCGGTATGGACTGAGTTCATTAATAACACTATTTTATTGAAGATCAACTTGGTATGAGTATCACAGTCATTTCAACTTGCGTATTCTTCTTGTTTAGATTCACTTTGTAAATCTGTTTCAGATCCTGGTGACTTTAAGTCAGCAATAAGTTTACAAATATAACTCTGCGATATAAAGTGTTCTGTTACACTTTAAGCCAGTTACAATGTCTTTGGAAAATGGCTTCAATTATGTGATCTGCATATTAAATATATATTTCTCTTGTAGAGCCTATGCTGCCAATATCAAGAAACCTTTTTCGGTGCGATTTGACCCTTACACCGACAGCATGGAAGTCTTGGACAATCCTCAGAAGATCAAAACTGGCTTGGAAGTTTTAAAAGAGGAATTAAGGGTTCTTACCGATGCTCTGAACTTTGTCGGATAATAATGTGCAAACCACTGTGCCAAATGTGCTGGTTTTCTTATGACATGCATTTGCTTCTGTGTATTGCTGCTACACTGTTGTGGGGATGGATAGGCTAGCTAGAAAATAACTAGATTGAAATATAAGGCACTGGATTAGATTTATATTTCACATCTGTGTTTTTATGTGCACGTGATACCATCTGGATTCAAGTAGTTTTAGATTTTTTTACAAAACATTTATATATATATATATATATATATATATATATATATATATATATATATATATATATATAAAAATATAATGTATATATAAACCTGAACAAAAATTCTAAAACTACTTGAATCCAGATAGATCATGTGGCCTGTGATTGGTTAAAACCTCATCATCGCAGCAAAAATAGATTGAACTATTGCCCTGACATCCTTATGCCGCCGGGCAATAGTCTCCGTCTGTCAAGTGATTGGTTCACATCACAGTTAGTCCTGCCCCCTTTCAAAGGAACGCCCTTTTCCCCTTCACTCACAACAAGAGAAAATGGCTGAACACCGATTCTGTGATTTAACAGAAAATAAATTACAAAGCATACTACAAAAGAAAGATGCTCCAGACACTAAAATGGTGATGAAAACGTCACTGTTCTGACTCGACGACGTCAACAAATATGATGATAAACTGGATTATGCAGCAGTCAGCAAGCCACAAGGAGACCTGGATGCCAAAAATAAACTTTTATAACTACTGTATGCAATATGAACTTCAAAAAAAAATTCTGTTATTTATTTCTGTTATTTATTGATTTACTTATGCTGTATCAGCTATATTTAAACAAAATATATAAAGTTGTATTTAACCTTGCCTCACTTTTTTCTTGACTGATTCATATATTAAATATGTACTGCAGACTCAGCCATAGTGGAAAATTAAATGCCACTCGGGAAGACTACTGTTACCGACAGAGGGCTATAATGCCTGAAGCCGCAGTCAAAATAACGAGAGGCAAGGTTGGATAGTAAATATGACTTTATATACTGTAAAGCCATAAATATTTGCAAGTCTTTTATATGCGTTTTTCGCGTATGAAAAAAAGTTAACATTTTTGGCATGAATATCTTAGTGCTGTACATATAATGAAGTAATATACAACTACCAGTGCAACAGGTCGCCAACATTTCTGGAGCAAAATAGGATTTATGGGTGTGATTTGCCAAATATTTCGGTAACAAATATTTATGGCTTTACAGTATTCTGTTTAAATATAGCTGATACAGCATAAGTAAATAACTAAATAACATGCATAAATAACAGAACATGTTTTTGAAGTTCATACTGCAAGTATTTTTCTTCTTTTTTTAGTATGTTTAGTTATTCATTTTCAGTTTTTTCATTCTAACATTTTATCTTGTTGTTTAGGAGTGGAGGTGGGAGGGCGTTCCTTTGAAAAGAGGCAGAACTGACAGTTATTTGAACCAATCATATGACAGACAGAGACTATGATGAGGTTTTAACCAATCACAGGCCAGAATTTCCAAGCATTGACTATATCTATCTATCTATCTATCTATCTATCTATCTATCTATCTATCTATCTATATATATCTATATATATATATATATATAGATAGATATAGATATATATAATCTGTGGCTCAAAGATTAAAATGTAATCGGAAATTCTCATGAATGTAATCACATATGGGAAAACAATATACCATTCTTGCGTTTCACAAGCCAGGGGCATATAGCATTTTGGTGTCAGTAAAGAGGATACACCATTATTGTTATTAAAATTATTACATAACATGCCTAAAATGAAAATAACTAAAAAAAACGAATTTCATACTTTGACAAAATAATTTGGGCAATCAACATATTTTGTATGAAACCCATTCATTGCTAATTATTGACAATTATCATGATTGACCAACACCTGATGATAATTATAGAATAAATAAATACATCAAGTGCTGAAAAATAAATCGGAAATTTGTGATTAAAAAAAAGCTACAAAAAAGGTTAAAACTAAAGAGTACAGCAATTATCTCAAAATGGCAATGATAGAACTGAATGAAAAAAAGAGTACCGAAAAGCAGTGTGGGCTTGTGACAGGGTACTCCCCGCCCCTGTGTGTATTTCATGTTTTGTGTTATTTTGTATGTGTTGTATTATTATTATTCAAATGTACTGTTTTGTGTTTATTTAAAAACACACCGTTGTATTGTTATTATTGTTTACAGCCTGGATGGGGTTAAAATGCCCTATCCAGAGAAAAAAGGTGAGAATGCGTGCTCAACAGCGAGTGCTTATTGATAAACTGGCTGTTGACCACATATACGAGAACCTTCGTGCCAAATGTGGCAGAGGGATAAACTAGGTAATTAATAGCCAGTTAATCCCTCTGCCACAATATAAAAACAAGCAGCTTTGGCTGAACGTAGAGTGTGTTCAGAGGCGGAAAAACATAACAATTGCTACACGTGCTGGATATACACCAGCACGATACTTGTTGGCGTGTTCCGTGTCTGTTTGCTGTGTTTGTCTGTTTTGGGCCATCGTGCCTTTTGTTTTGTATAAGTGTTTTGTTTCCTGTTTTGTTTAAGCTTTTTATTGTACAATAAATCTGCGCACAAGCGTGTTCATTCATTACTCTAGTGCTGACTGTTGTCTGTCTGTCTTCCGGGTCTGTGACATCACACCACACAGCCAACCTGCCACAAGGCTATTATTGACAAACACATCAGAACAAGAACTACTGCAACTAGCTCCAGGTGTGGAAGACCAAGAAAAATTTCTGCAAAATCTGGAAGAAGAATCATTCCAGCAGCCCGGCAAAATCCTCGGATTACTGCAAAAGATTTGTCACAATTGAGAGAAGATGGTAAAGAAATTCATGAGCGACCAATTCAGCGATACCTTAACAAGATGAATGTTCATGGGCGAAAACAAAGACGCAAACCTTTGTTAAAATCAATACACAAAAGAAAGTGATTGGTTTTCCATTGAATACTTGAAGAAGCCTGATGATTTCGTCAACCAAATTTTATGATCAGATGAACCCAAAATATAACTTTTTTCACCAAACAAACAAGTGTTCCACCAACCGCGTGGTAGCTGTACTGTGCCCACAATCATTGTGCCCCAGTCATATCACTAGCATATAGTGCTGCTGCAGCGTCCCCGAAAAAAAATAAAAATAAAAAAACTAAAACAATTCCCATTCACTACACAAAGGAAGACAACCACAAAGCACCAGCACCAACAGGTAAGTTGTGCACAGCATCAAGACACTGTACCAGCACTTAGCGTCTCCGCTCTGCGGGTAAGCTGACACTTAGGCGTCTGTGCTAGCGTTCTACGCTCGGTACTCACTCTCCGGCGTGCTGCGCTTCGGCGCTTTGGTGTCAGCGCTTGTCGCTTGGTGCAGCGCTTCAGCGCTTGGTGCTAGCGCGTCTGTGCTTAGGCGCTCGATGCTCGGTGCTAGACGCGTCGACGCTCGGTGCTCGACGCTGACCTTCCAGTCCCAGGACAACCGACTGGGCCCATTGCTAGCCAGCCAGTGGCCCCTACACAACCTGCACCGGTCATTGCCCTCCCAGTGCAACCTCTAAAGGAGTGGGATATCGATGCCGTTTCCAGAGACGCATCTGACATCCTAGAAGGGGAGAGTATAGAGGCTGAGGTAGTCTCCCAGCACTCTGAGCAGGACATCGAGCTCCAGGTGCTGGATACCGGTGACCCGACGTGGTCTGTGGTGGAGAGAGCAACTCGCCACTTGGGCATCGAGTGGCCTATGACAGAACTACCACGGCGATCCTTGTTCGAGTCGCCTTCAGCCCAGCCCCATCAGTCCAGGATGCTTCCGGCATTCCCAGACTTATTAAGGAGGTACAGTCCACCTGGGGGGCTCCGGCCTCTGCCCCTGCGACTTCTCGCAAGGCCTCGGCCTTTAACATGCAAGGGGCAAGTGAGGCTGGGTTGGCGTCCTTCCCACCGGTGGACGCTGCGTTCTCTGCGTTGGTGAAGACGCCAACATTATCGGGGCTGACAAAAGATCCTGCATGCCCCAATAAGCAGTGCAGGACCACAGAGGTACACCTGAAGAAGGGGTACGCTGCGGCCACGGAGGCGGTCAAACTGTCAAATGTGGCCAGCTTGCTGACAGTCTACCAAGCGGCACTCATTAGAGACCTGCCTGAGTGCCCTTCTGTGGCCCTCAGAAGCAAGTTGGGGACGGTCAGTCAGCTGCTGTTGAAGTTGGCCCAGCTCAACGTGTGGGCTCCGGGCAGGAGCATCGCGTCTCTGGTGGTGGCCAGAAGGCAGCTCTGGCTCTCGCAAGCAAGAGTGCAGGAACCTGACAAGGCCCCGTTGCTGGATGCCCCAATTACACCGGGACACACATTTGGTCCGGCGGTGGAGGAGATGCTGCAACGCTCCATCAAGGTGCGGGAGGCATCGCAGCAAATGGCGAAAATGTGGTCAAATAAGCCGTTCCAGCCGAAGCGGCCTCAGGAACATCAGTGGCGCAGGACACCGCCACAGCAGCAGGCGCAACCACAGGGTAGTAAGACCTCCCCTTCAGGTCCATCAGCACGCGGCCAACCGCCTTTGTAAGACCGCAGCGCGGAGGGTGGCACCCTAGAGGAGGTGGCAGGCCACGCCCTCGTGGCTCTGGTCAGGCCCCTCGCGAACGAGCGCAGCCAAAACAGCCCTGAAAACTTCTGGCAGCTGTTAACCCACCCCTACACTGTCCCACAGCTCCATTTCTGGCAACAATGCACCAACGACATCTGTTCTCATCTGCCCGGGTCACAGGAAGTATCTGCGTTTCGCATTTCAGAGCAGGGTATACGAGTTTTGTGTCCTTCCATTCGTCATGTCACTAGCTCCTCGAACCTTTTCGAAATGTATGGATGTCATTCTATCTCCCTTGCGGGCTCAAGGCGTCCGACTGCTGAACTATCTGGACGACTGGCTCGTCTGCGCGCAGTCGAAGGAGCAGTTGGCACAGCACACAGTGATGGTTACAGACCATCTTCAGTGGCTAGGTCTGAAGGTCAATTCAGAAAAGAGCCGCCTCGTGCCGAGCCAACAGACTGAATTCTTGGGTCTGCATCTGGACTCAGTGTCCATGGAAGCGACCCTGTCGACACAAAGAGTTGCCTCGATGAAGCGGTGTCTCTCCCTATTCAGGTTGAGAGAAACAGTCAGCATGGAGCTGTGTCAGCGCATGCTGGGGTTGATGGCTGCCGCCTCGCAAGCCCTTCCCTTGGGCTTATTACACCAGAGACCTCTGCAGGCCTGGTTCAATGCCTTCGCGTTACATCCGCGGAGAGACTAACACTGCAGGTTGACGGTATCCCGAACCTGCTGGGAAGCGTTGCACTGGTGGAAAGTTCCGTCGAACATCCGCCAGGGCGTACACTTGGGTCCCATCTTCCGAAGGGAGGTTATCACGACCGACGCTTCCAACCAAGGTTGGGGAGCAGTCTGGAATGGCTCAGGGACCTGCGGAGTGTGGTCAGGACCCTGGAGGTCAGCCCACATCAATGCTCTGGAACTCAGGGCAGTGGACCTCGCCCTTCAGCATTTTTTGCCAGTGCTTCTAGGCAAGAATGTGTTAGTGCGGTCAGACAACACCACGGTTGTGGCGTATATCAACCACCAGGGCGGCGTACGGTCCCCTCGCCTTCACCGGATGGTAACACGGATGTTGCTATGGGCACAACCGCGTTTGACCTCTCTGCGTGCAGTTCACCTACCGGGCAGAGTCAATTATGCAGCGGATCTCCTATCCAGAGGAGGTCCTCTTGCGGGGGAAGGACATCTCCACCCTCAGGTGGTAGAGCGCATTTGGGAATGGTTCGGCATAGCGCAAGTAGATCTCTTCACTTTGTGAGAGACCACGCACTGCCCCCTATGGTTCTCGGTGAGGGACCTCGACAGCCCCCTAGGAGTCGATGCACTGGCTCACGAATGGCCGCCAGGGCTCTTATATGCATTTCCACCGATTCCGATGCTTCCCGCCTTCTTGGAGAAGTTCAGGGTAGAGCAAGCGACAGTGATTCTGATCGCTCCTCGGTGGCCTCGGAGAATATGGTTCCCGAGTCTGGTGCAGTTGTTGCATGGTCGCCCGAGGGCTATGGCACTCGAACCCCAAGCTCATGCAGCTATGGGCTTGGCCCCTGAGCGGGAGTGCCTGTCAGCCCTAGGGTTTTCTACGGCGGTGATTTCGACCATTCAGAGCGCCAGAGCACCCTCTACTAGGTCGCAATGCATGTACAAATAGCAGTTGTTTCAGGATTGGTGTCTGGCACAGGGCCACGACCCAATATCCTGCCCTATGGCAGTGATATTACAGTTTCTACAAACTGTTAGATGAAGGGAAATCTCCCTCCACACTTAAAGTGCATTTAGCTTGCCATGTACGCATTGACGGTTTATCACCAGGTTGCCATTTTCTGGCATCGCAGTTCCTGAAAGTCGCAAGATGTTTGCGGCCTCCAAGGACGACCAGTTTACCGTCATGGAGCCTTGACGTGGTGCTAGAAGCTCTTACCAAGGCACCATTCGAGCCTCTCCACAGCGTGGATATGAAGCTCGTGTCTATAAAAACTGTGTTTTTGCTGTCAGTGGTATCAGCCAAACGCGTGGGCGAGTTACATGCACTGTCAGTGCATTCATCATGTACTCGTTTCGCAGGAGACGGTTCTAAGGTCTCCATGCGCCCAAATCCAGCCTTTTTACCCAAGGTCATATCCCCGTTTCATATGAACCAATCAGTCGAGTTGATGGCGTTCCATCCTCCTCCTTTTTCTTCCCCAGAGGAAGAACGGTTACACATGCTCTGCCCCGTGCGGGCATTGAGGTGTTATATTGACCGTACAATGACTGTGAGGCAAACAGAACAATTGTTCATATGCCATGGTTCTAGGACTTTGGGTCAGCCGTTGTCTAAACAACGCCTTTCCCACTGGATAGTGGATGCTATTAAATTAGCTTATGAATCTGCAGGCCTTCCGCCACCAGGGCAGTTGAAGGCGCATTCCACTAGCGGTATGGCGACATCCTGGGCCCTCTTTAGAGGGGTGCCGGTGTCTGACATTTGCGCGGCAGCCAGTTGGGCTACACCGCATACTTTCATGAGGTTTTACCGATTGAACGTACTGGATTCCTCTGCTCCACTATTTGGAGCATCTGTGCTACACTCTATGACGCCTCAGGATGCGGACGTATAGAGTGGTTGACAACATGGTGTTGACTATTCCACCTTAGGACAGGTGTCATTGCGAGCATAGACGCTGAGGCGCAGCTCCGCATATGCGTAGATGTATTGCCTACGCAGTTGCGTCATGACGTAAGTCTGTCCTACTGCTGAGAATCCTCCCTCGCGACGGCTTGGGTACACTGTTCCCACACCTTGATGGTTATTTTCGACTTGAAAGGGAACGATAGGTTGCGGATGCAACCCTGGTTCCCTGAAAGAGAAAATAACAATCAAGCCGTGAGGTTGCTCCAGAAGCCTTCACGGCCTGAAGAGCAAAAGAGGAAGAGAGTCTCTGCGCGCTGCGTGTAGTAAGCTCCCAGGGGGGCGGGCTTACGTGACAGCTCACGCAGAGGCCTATCGGCAGCTTTGCTATAAAGCTCAGCCAATCGCTACTGCCTGACGGCAATATCCCATACCTTGATGATTATTTTCTCTTTCAGGGAACCGGGGTTGCATCCGCAACCTATTGTTTTGCAACGCATACCACTCACCATTTATTTCTATGAGGCTGAACTCCCATTGACAAAAAAAAGATACCGTAGCGAAAAAGCATCACAGCTGCATTTAAGCCTGGCATACACATGAGCGGCGCAGGCAACGCTAGCAGGGAGCAGTGAGGGGTGATACCACAAAATTAGTGGACACACAACAGCGTATGTGGAGGCAGTTTCCAAAGTAAATCATGCCCCTACCACAGCCAAACTGGCCATAAATTATGGACTGGAGTGTAAGTCCAGTATATGCAGTTAATTTATTAAAGAACATTTACGGACCAGGAAAGAAATGGGAGGAATAGTACTGGGCAACAGTATGTTTCCCATCATCTCATCATTTTTTCGTCAATGTGAGTTCATTCTCAGAAATAAATGGTGAGCGATATGAGCTGCAAAATGTTGCTTTTTCCGCGGCGCTCATGTGTGCCCTGCTTTAGCCGGGCGACACGTCTGGCTGTAAAGGACTGGGAAGAATCCTGCAGTTAAGGTTTAACTTAATATTACAGTACATGAGCGATACATGCATAGCTTTCAGAATTTTCAGCTTCTTGATTTATGGTGAATTGGTTATGTTTTATCAGTTGTTTTTTAAGGCTTAGTTTGTATTCATAAATGTATCGTATGTATACATTTAAAGTATTTATTATTAAAATGTTTACACATGAGAACCAGCACTTTATTGTTGAATTTCACAATATAGAGCACACACGCAAGGACAATAAAACGTGTCAGAAGGGGCCTCCTCCCTAAAATCAGAATCTTAAAATCTGATGTGCTGTAAATATGTTTGTTAATATTATCTCGGCAATGGAGGTCAAGCGTTTGATACCTCATCCTGCAGTTGATACATTTCCTTAATATTACTGAGCTATATAAACCACTATCAGTTATCCTAACCACTGTACATTAAGGAGTGGGCTGAAAAAACATGAAATAGCTCCATAAATCTTACAAGATTAGTTAGTTCAGTTTTGAAAGAAACACATGTTATAGCAAACATTTACTTTAATTTTAAAACTTTTTATCTGTTACTAAAACAGTACTGGTTACAAAAGCGTCCGGTCTCATAAAGATGTGATTTTTTTTTTTTTTTCTAAATGGCAGATAAGATATAATTGGGACTAACTCCCTCCCCCATTTTAATGTCAGTGCAAACAATTTACAAAAAGGGGGGAACAAACTCAATTTACTACAGTATATTATTGCAATTAATAACTGGGCAGCAGTGTGGAGTAGTGGTTAGGGCTCTGGACTCTTGACCGGAGGGTCGTGGGTTCAATCCCAGGTGGGGACACTGCTGTTGTACCCTTGGGCAAGGTACTTTACCTAGATTGCTCCAGTAAAAACCCAACTGTATAAATGGGTAATTATATGTAAAAAATAATGTGATAACTTGTAATAATTGTAAGTCGCCCTGGATAAGGGCGTCAGCTAAGAAATAAATAATAAGAAGAAATAATAAAACAGCAAGCATGGAGTCTGACTCGAGTGAAATGGTCATGTCAATCCTCTGTCAGTGTGTTTAACTTACATCAGAGGGCGCTGTAGTTTACAAACGCAAGTAAAGTGACCTCATGTGTTTCTCTTGCCATGTCTCTTCCTGATCTCCAGCCAGGAGCAGGAAGCTTGTGTTGACCTCATGTGAATGCTATGAGCGCTTTCTAAATGTAAATTTATTTAGGCGTTAACAAAACACATTATGGCAAGAAGAGTAATGTAAGTAAATCTACGTTTCAAATTAGATCTGTTGGGACTCTGAGCTCGTCCATGTATAAAAATCAAACGCACTGTTTTATATTATTTTGTTAGTTCTTTATGTTGCACATTTCTTCTGATACGTACGATACTGTATTGTAGATCCATGTCTATTTGTAGGTGCTGTGTAAACAGATAATGGTGCAATGTATAAAGAAAAAGGTCATGCATGCATGCATGTGTGTTGTTTTTATTAATAACTATAAATCATAGGAAACTAATAATAACGCATGGTAAAGGCATGCATTGTAGTGCTTAGTAGAACAATGGAAAAACTGCAGTTACCATGCGAATTTCCTATGGTAAACTCCTGAGGGTGTAACCCTTTCAGTATTCTCAGTACAGAAAAGACCTACTCAAATAATATTATTGTTATTTTAAAATACTGTTAAGGGTTTCATATTTAGGCAACGCAACGTGTGATAAATAGTGGTTCCAGTAGTAAATAAATGGTAACATAAGAGTATAAGCTCTCTGAATATAGTATAACTATTTCTTCTTCAAAATATACGGGGATAATAATATTAAGCTACTTTTTTAAATGACACATTTGAAAGCAGCTGAATCGTTGGTTGTTTTTCTTTTCACTGTATGTTGATAATAATGTTCTAGCAGACTGCGTTTGAGTTCGGATTCTCAATTGGCTGTTGAGTACGTAATCGTTATACAGCGGTCTTACTGAAGCGCAGACCTCTGCAGTTTTTCTGAATGTACAACCACAGATGGTCTCGTATGCAGAGCAGTTTACACCTCACTGCAGTCTCATTGCCCATGGTTCATACACAGTATGGCATCCAGGGGGCATGCCACACATTGTTATGAGAACAGCTTAACTTTGAGTTGTTAAGTACAGTACCTAATTTAGGTTTAACAGTGTAAAATAATTTTAGTCTATGTGGAGGCGGTTTGTAGTGTATGTCACAATTTTACTTTCTGCTAACTGCTAATCCAATTGAAATAAAACATGGCAAGGGCATTCTTTAGCACAGGTTTGTAAGAGTGTTAGCATCTGAATGTATCTGGAAGCTGTCTGACTGTATAGCTTTCAAAGTATTCAAGATATCTTCCTGATACTCGCTACACGCACATAGCTGCTCTTGTAGCTTAACAATGTGCCAACATATCACCTATTGGTGACCACGAATGTCAATGCAATGTAGAAAAAGTGCAATGATGGCACACAGAATGCCATATTGTACTTGTGAGAACCCATGAATCTCTGTAGTTACCTGCTTCTCTGTAGTTTGTCCAGGTTATATAACCCCAACAAAGACTGTATGCAATGTCTGTATTATAGTGTGAATGGGTACTGAGGTGTGAGCCCCCAAAGTGGACAGCAGGCCAGGCATGGCATCCCTTCAGCACCCCAGAACTCAAAAGAGCCCATAACTTTAAAAATAATAGTTGAGCTTAGAGCTAACATTTTAGGATTCTTCATAAAACACTTCCAGGTATTTCAATATGCAATATCAAAAGAATCTGAGACTGTGAGGTGGGGGCTGTTGTTCCATTTGATGGGGGGATGTATGTATGTTTCACTGTAGTTGACAGCTTTAATTTTGTATTTAGAGGCTTATTGGGGATATACAGTTTGTTACTTACATTTGTTTCAACTGTTGGATTAGGAGTGTGCCATACTGTAGTAAAAGTCCCTGTCTCTATGAAAATACAGATTCTTCTGCCCCAATGGTAGTATGTATGTGTTGCCCATCATTTGGGGACTCATCCTGCTATTGCTCTGTGGTGCTGTTTTTAGAAAGCACTTCTTATTATTTTTTTTTTTAATAAGTGGTCTACTGGCTTTATTGTAACACCCCTACACTTCAGGCTGCCCATGAAGTAGTGTGAACCCCAGACATGGTGATTGATTTGAAATGTGCTTGTCTGTGCCTCTCTCTAGATACCCACTCTATCAGCTCGGGAACCCCCAGTTGAGGATTTTCCGAACCAACTTCTTCATGACCCTGGTAAAACCGGGCAAGGAACAGCCGCCTGACACTGTGCAGTTTCGGATACCCATGGAGTGAGTGCTTAATACTGTACACACTATGCCACAAGCAAACACATTTTTATAGCTCTAGTTAAGGCAGCCATGTTTTCATTGTTGTTTTGTAAGCTACCTGCAATAAACTACAGGTAACTTACAAAAGACTCAGTAAACTCAAATTTTATTTTGGAAATAACGCTGTTTAATCACATGAAAGGACATCCCGCGATCTTCAAAGAGTTATAAGATATGTTCATTTTTAACACACAGGGGTGCATTTGCAGTACTGGCAGGCAAGTATGTAAAGAAAAAATACCTTTAAAGCCAGTCTTTAATGATGAACTGGAATGCCATTAAGTCAGTATGCTATTGCAACATAATTCAGAAATACAGCAGGAATAAAATGATACAGACTTGACCGCTGCTTAACACTAGTTTATAGAATAATAATTAGTACAAACATGGGTTTGTCACATTTTTAATATGGCTGGCAAGACCTATGGTCAATGGAACAGAGCAGGATCAGTTTCCTCATCAGGTCAACATATGATGTTCTCCCATCACCACAGAACCTAAACCTCTGGGTAGGAGAGGATCCCTCATGTCCTTTGTGTTCATCACCTGCAACATTAAGGCACATTTTGACAGGATGTAAGGTGGCTCTTAGCCAAGGACGGTTTACTTGGCGCCATGACCAGGTGCTGCGATGTTTGGCCTTAGCATTGGAAGACAAGCGTAACATGACCAATAAGTTGCCATCTGTTCCATCAAAACATTACACACAAAAGACAACATTCCTCCGTCCAGGAGAGCAACCACCAAGAAAAGGTGTTAAAACCAATCCTCGCCCAGGACAACTGGAAGCTGCTAGAGACTGGAAAATGCTGGCAGATGTTGGTCAACGGCTTATTTTTCCACCTGAGATTGCCACAACTAACCTTCGACCAGATATTGTCTTGTGGTCTGGATCAGCACGCCTTGTTCACCTGGTAGAGTTAACAGTGCCATGGGAGGATGCTGTAGATGAGGCGTATGAGAGGAAGAAACTGCGGTATGCTCAACTAGCCACTGAAGCGGAAAAGCGAGGATGGAGAGTCCGGGTTTACCCAGTGGAAGTTGGTTGTCGAGGATTTGTGGCACACTCTACAACCCGGTTTCTCAGAGACGTCGGATTCAGTGGCCAAGAGTTGCGTCGCACAGTGAAGAACTTATCTGAAGCAGCAGAGAGGAGCAGCAACTGGCTGTGGTTGAGACGGAAAGATTCTGGCTGGGGATCTCAAGCACAATAGAAAGAAACAAACGCTGATGTACAGGTAAGTAAGCTGGGCTGAGTTGAGTGGGGGACGGAGGGGGGTGATGCTGGGATGCCAGAATCACCGTCAAGCCCTCTTGAGGTGTCGTGGGCTAGTCGACGAAACACTGAGGATGGAAGGTGCCCACTTGAAGACCCCACAGATGTACCCTACTTAGCTCAGTCCAGACGGTTGTCATGCTGATGCGCTGGGGAGGCCGCACTGTGGTTGATCCCCGGAGCCAGCCTTGCAGCCGTTGTGTGTGCTGATGTGCCAGGGAGGCAAAATAAGCTGATCCCTGGAGCCAGCATTACACTTCAGCCATTAACACCAGACAGAAGGATATCTACATCATCATATGGAAGGAAACGTGAATGGATGGAGACACATATGGATCACATTAGTTTACTTTAAAGCTACGTCTTAGTTGGTGCTTATCTTGGTGAGAGCCGAGTTCAAATCAGCATGAAGTTTTAACATCTACTCTCGTGTAATGGAAATCATATTCTTTCAAAATGTAAATGAATATTTGAATATTGTTCAATTTTGAATTAAGTATGTATATTTTGTACCATATTGCAGTGGAAAATAACCCAGGTACCCTATAAAAACCTATTAAAGAAAGAAGAGAAACTCTTCTGTATTGTAATGTGTGCTTTTTTTTAAACGTCATTTATTATTATTATTTATTTCTTAGCAGACGCCCTTATCCAGGGCGACTTACAATTGTTACAAGATATCACATTATACATTATTTCACATTCAATTACCCATTTTTACAGTTGGGTTTTTACTGGAGCAATCTAGGTAAAGTACCTTGCTCAAGGGTACAACAGCAGTGTCCCCCACTGGGGATTGAACCCACAACCCTCCGGTCAAGAGTCCAGAGCCCTAACCACTACTCCACACTGTTGCCCATTTATGCTTTTTCTGCATGATAACTTTTTATAAAGAATATGGCCATTTTTTGCAAATAAAATTTATTTCAAGATGATGTGTGTTTTGATATTTGGATATTTGTCACTACTACTACAATTTATTATTATTTTTTTTTAAATGTAGACTTTTTTAATAAATTTGTATTTTTGATTGTAATACTTCAAAAAATTCTCTAGAGGGCATGCAAGTTCCAAGAATGAGCTTTTGTAAATCTGAGAGGCTCTTGCAGTGCTTTCCCTTATTAGTCCACTTTTTAAACTGAAATTCTATAATGTTAATTGAGAATGATATTTGATGGCTAATATAAAAGCATTGACCGTTTCCCTAGAAAGACACCTTTATGTTCCCAGTATGACAGCAGGGCTAAAAGAAAGCTGCCAGAGCATTTGTCCTGGTGAAGAAACCAGCCAAGTTAAAGTGGATGGAAACCAACTACTGGGGCTCACTAATGAACAGTAGTGAGCTTTATCCCTAGCTGTTCTTACATTCATACCACACTTCAGTTTCACATAGGCCTATATACATCTGCTTATCCAATTGTGATACAACTTGGGAACCATATTCTTTACATTATTGAGAATACAGGGGTGTGCAATTGATATCGCCCGAAAAATTACAAAAACCTATAAACTATTTTATATGTAACGGTATAGCAATGTGTTTATTTTTTCAAAAGCTACTTAATCGGGTGGTCGGCAGTAGGTTTGTAAAGCTATAGATTGATTTAATTATTTTTTAATACAACTTTGCGCTGTGACCGACAGCACAATGCCCACAAAACAGAATTATTTATCTTTATCTAATGTCCATATAGGAAACCAAACGTATTAAACAAGCGGCATCACCGGTCTTCTGGGTAATGTAGTTTAGAGCGTCATCACCGGTCTTCTGGGTAATGTAGTTTAGAAACCAATCATTTAACCCTTCCGCTCCGGTGAATATTCTACCTGTTTAAGGTCTGACTGACATAACATGACATTCGGCTGTTTTTAGGACAAATATCCACGAAAAGTATACCGTATTAAACCTTTCTAAACAGCTGAGAATCTGAAGATTAGTACGAGAATAACGTTTTCACTTAATGTAAAAAAAAAAAAAAAAAAATAATAATAATAATTTGATAAGTACCATGTCTGGTTTTCATTTTACACCAACTTGTTTAACGAGTGTATAATGGGAAGAAGTTCACCATCAGATAGATCTGTCAACTCGTCGACATCTGTAAAAAATATATATATATTTTGGGTCAGTAAGCATTCTTGGTTATGTAAAGCAGTTTAGTTTGCTCTCCGGTAATGCTGTGCTTTAAAAACATGGTATATACGGTAATCAAAACTGAAACCTAAGATACTGAAATGCTGCACCTCCAATTAAAAGTTATCTCTATTGGCCGGGTGTATGGAGTCTGACTTGCCATGTATAATGCACAAAAATTACTTGGGCTCAGTTTTGGCAAGTATGTTCTTTATTTGATTTCATGAAGCAAGAATTATTATTAATCACTAGTTGATTGTTTAATAAATGCAACATTCTAAAAGTTTTATTATATTTGTGTGTTTTTTTGTGGGACGGTGAAGGGGCAAATAGATTTGGGCAAATAGATGGACAAGAAGTTTTTTTTCAAAAATTGCACACCCCTGGAGGTACAGAATCTGGAATATACAGAGGAATATATTCCTACAGTATGTCTTGCTTACATTCAATGTCCTGTTGATGTCTGTAATCTAATTTTGTTACAGTCACATGGATGCAGTGGTGTAGTCGAAGGAATATGCAGGTAAACGACATTTACCCACTTTTAATTTGGGCAATATAACGTTTACCCACTTCTCATATAAGGGATACAGAGTTTCCTCATATCCTGTGATATGCAAATTCTGAGTTAAAGACAAGATATTTTAACAGTGAATTGTGTTGCTGCACGTGAGACTGCCAGCTGAGAGCTCTCATTCATAACTGCGGTGCGAGCAGGGGGGCGTGGCCACTGGACTGCGTGTTCTCTTTGTGTGTTCTGTGGTTGGTTGGTTGGTTGGATGTTTGTCATGTTAATGTTCGTTGTTAGCAACACTGGACTTGAAGGCGGTGCTAGTAGCCTTCATCCTAGCCCGTGAAAGGACACTCACAGAACTGTCACCTGAACAGTACCTGAGAGGGGAAATAACTCTCAGGTTAATCATAAACTCTTTCAGCTTTTTTTGATGTCCAATTGGTTTTCAAAGTTTAACAGAAAAATCTAATTGCATTTGTGCAGCCAAAGGGACAAACATGCCATTAATACACACATGTTTTATTTTTTTTATGCATATTGGAGCACTCATATCAGTGTATTGTACAATTAGACGAAATGTAGAACTAATACACTAATGTAGTAAGAGACATACCACTGAGTACTTCTCATTTCCCTGTCCCCCCCCCCCCCCCCCCCCCCCCCCCTTCTTGTTGTTGTGGTCGGTTGTAAATGGCATATCACATGCGAATAGAGCCGCAGCTCATGGATTTCCAAATTAAATTATTGAATCAACATGTTGGCTTCAAAGCGACCAAGATGCTTGGCAGCATTTTAAAATGAAGAAACACTTCCAGGATTAGAAATGAACTTTTTGAAGAGGTGGCCACTCGGACCACCGGTCAAGAATATCTGGCGGTCCATTAGAGATTTTAGTGGCCCTACATTTTTCTAAGTGAACTTAAAAACAGTCACAATAAATCTGGTAAATAACACAGCGTGTGAGCAAAATAAATAAAGCAAGCTGACGTTTGTTTAATTTGACCAATTATTACTTAAGTGATAGACGCTTTACAAAGATATTAAATGTTCATCACAAAACCCCACTGAATTACATACAATGCAAAGGATGTCATACAGTAGTTTAAGTCAAATGTTTGTTTTTTTCTTGTTGTTTTTCAGGCATAAACAGAACATAAAAGTAGAAATTCCATTTAAAAGAAAAATCCCTGCCATTGTCTCTTCTTCACAATAAACAAAGTGACAAAAGACACATTTTCAAGTAATAGCATTACTGAGGTGTAGTTATGCTTTTTATTTGCTGAAAAAGCAAGTGAAAACTGTCATATTTAACCCAAATAAACACTTCAGATAAAATTAACGTGGAAAAGGTTACATTGTACAATGAAAAAAAAACAAAACATTTTGGTTCTCGTTTATAAAACAAAAACAAAGTGTTGACCACCATACATAACGTTCCACTTGCACGTTAGGCCCGTGTTGGACAGAGTGTGGAGTGACGTACCTGCATCTGTACCCCCGATTCTGACTCGCTTCCCAAATCTGAAACACTGACTTGAGCCGGTAGAGATCCCTATTTGGCAGATTGGGTTGCGCATGCATAGCCAGACTGCATATTCTTGGTGACAGAAACCTTTTAAATTGGGGATCAAGAGCAGCTGTCTTATTGTCTGTTTTAGGATTGTCAATTGTCATTAAAATGCAGTGTTATAAAAATGTAGCCTTATTCAAAAAAACTTTCACAGGCCACATTTCAGTTCCATTTCGTTTGAGTAGCACTTGAAACAGCAAATTAATGACCGGAAGATTTAAGTCTGACTCTGACAGGCGGGTGTAACCTTCATGGAACACACATTCCCTATTATTATTGGCTCCTCAATTTAAGTAGCTTTTGAAACAGCCAATGATAGCAGAGTAATTGAAATCAGTCAGGATATTACCTTGATAGAAATTCAGCTAATAGAGATTGCGATCATTGACGTATTTCAATTTCTTTAACCACATGCCTACATACACACAAGGTATTCCATTGGTTTGTACGCAGTGTCCGTGCCGACATCTTTTGGAAACAAGACCTGGCAGCCCCCTTAAGCATTGCACTTTTTAACCATTAGACAAAATATTTACATAATACTTAAAAACTGCTGCTATAATCATGGTTAATTTATTAACAGCATTAGAATTAAATTATACCAAATTATGTTTTTTTTATAAATATGAAATATTCACTTGTGTACCATTTAATTGAATATAGGGTCTGAAATGTAGAACATTAACACAAAAGGTTTGCATGTTTAATATATTAAATATAGAGTTCCAGCTTATTTTATTAAGTGTGCTTGTTTTGTAAAATAAAGTAACAATGCATATTTTATTGAATTCATGTTTCTGCATTGTAGCAACAATCAAACAGATTGATGCCCTTCCTGCAATTAACCAAGAATGTATATGATAAAAAACCTGCTGCCTAAATAAGCCAAGGCCCAAGTGTTTTAAATGTTTTAGATGTCATTATATTTACATCATGTTTTTGATTCTGTTTTCCCCCACCATGTTTTTTTTTGTTGAATTCTCCCAGTATTGGTGCACCATTATCATAACCATGCTTTTGTTTTGAGGTTTAATGCAAAACAGGCGTTTTAACTGTTAATGGGCGCTTTAATAGAAGTTTTCACATGGTAAAAATACAAGCTTTTCTTTGTCTCTACAGAGCATGAAACAGAACAGCAGACAGTTTAGCACAGCATCGTATTGGTTTAAGTTTACAAGGTGCTTACCACTGGAAAGCCTTAACCCTTTCTAGATCTCACAGAACACTTTGGTGTGGATATATTTTATCAGTTATTGATGTTGTTTTCTTGTTTAGACTTTGTATCATTTTCTGTTTCATTTCAAGCACCCATAAAAGCTCTCAAACATGTCTTCTAAGTTCAGCTGGTACACCAGGGTGCAACCATTAACCTGCCCCCCTACAACACTCTGCTCCCATATTTGTTTTATTTTTTTGTTTCTCACCTATCTGTATTTCTTGCATCCACTAGGGGCAGAGTGTTGTGGGGGGGGGGGGGGGGGGGGGGGGGGGTAGGATGTTTAGCGATATCAAACAGAAAACAGTTTGTAAGGTTGAAGTTTACACTGTGGATGTAGTTTATTTTTGATACTGAAAGCTTTTTTGTCTACGCTGGGGGTACAATTCCCTGGCAGTGGGAATATAACTGAGGTGTCTATACATAACAGGACAAATATCAAAATATATGTGTTCAGAATTCCCATTATGATCTAAGTAGAACGATAGTTCATGACTGTTTAACAAAATATACAGTCTCTTCTCATCATGCATTTTTATCATAAAGCAGATGACAGTCATTATTGAAGACAAATTCAGTATTTCAGTTTTTGTCAGATGGTAGGGAAAAAGTTTAAAGATTAGAGCAGCAATTTGTTTTATTAGATTCACATGAATAATGGGATACAAAATGCTACTTAACAATATGACAAAGAAAACTACTACTGTATTTAGGAATAGTTTTGCATTATCCCAATTAAAAAAACACAAGCATAAAATATTAGATGTTAACTCTCAAATCCCCAACAAAGTGCAGGATATGAAGGATAGGAAATCATCTAGATAAGACAACAATTATTTAAAATCACCAACCAAAAACTTACCCTGCCATATTTAGTTAAAAAAGAAAGGCCATTTCTTTTGTGGACTATGAGTTGAATTTAGGATAAAGCAGAACATATTTAGCTACATACTTTTAGGTTTTTCATCTTCTTGATATTAAGTGAGAACATCAAACGATGCCCAGTAGGACACCCAGTCTCTTGGCTAAGCCTTCAAACATGGCCTAACCAATAAGGATGCTCCGTGTGAAAACCAAAGCCATCCTTAGTGTAGAATTGTATACAAAAAACACAGAATTGAAAGCTAGAAATCTGTCACATTGTCAGAATCACCTTGGTTCTATGGTAGTGTTTTTGTGTATTATTGACTGCATAACGATTTCTTGAACGTTGTTATTGTGTGATTGCTTGTTTAAATAACATTGCTTTGAATGGATTCCTAGTAAATCATTCTCTCTCTGTAACAAACACAATCTGCGAACTTTTAAAGCAAAATAATTTGCTGTAATATACAAGCATGTCAGGAAATGTCTATATAGTGTATTAAATTCAATTAATATTCCAGTAATAATTATAAATTAACCAAATAGCTACACTCAGGCACCCCTAGACATGGCATTTTAAAGTGTGCCCAGATAGTGTCCATTGGCATCCATAGACTGAACCCGAGAATAAGAACATAAGAAAGTTTACAAACGAGAGGAGGCCATTCGGCCCATCTTGCTCGTTTGGTTGTTAGTAGCTTATTGATCCCAGAATCTCATCAAGCAGCTTATTGAAGGATCCCAGGGTGTCAGCTTCAACAACATTACTCGGGAGTTGGTTCCAGACCCTCACAATTCTCTGTGTAAAAAAGTGCCTCCTATTTTCTGTTCTGAATGCCCCTTTATCTAATCTCCATTTGTGACCCCTGGTCCTTGTTTCTTTTTTCAGGTCGAAAAAAGTCCCCTGGGTCGACCTTGTCAATACCATTTAGAATTTTGAATGCTTGAATCAGATCACCGCGTAGTCTTCTTTGTTCAAGACTGAACTAGATTCAATTATTTTAGCCTGTCTGCATACGACATGCCTTTTAAACCCAGGATAATTCTGGTTGCTCTTCTTTGCACTCTTTCTAGAGCAGCAGTATCCTTTTTGTTACAAGGTGACCAGAACTGAACACAATATTCTAGATGAGGTCTTACTAATGCATTGTAAAGTTTTAACATTACTTCCCTTGATTTAAATTCAGCCCTTTTCACAATATATCCGAGCATCTTGTTGGCCTTTTTTTATATCTTCCCCACATTGTCTAGATGAAGACATTTCTGAGTCAACATAAACTCCTAGGTCTTTTTCATAGATTCCTTCTTCAATTTCAGTATCTCCCATATGATATTTATAATGCACATTTTTATTGCCTGCGTGCAATACCTTACACTTTTCTCTATTAAATGTCATTTGCCATGTGTCTGCCCAGTTCTGAATGCTGTCTAGATCATTTTGAATGACTTTTGCTGCTGCAACAGTGTTTGCCACTCCTCTTATTTTTGTGTCGTCTGCAAATTTAAGAAGTTTGCTTACTATACCAGAATCTAAATGATTAATGTAGGTTAGGAATAGCAGATGACCTAATACTGATCCCTGTGGTACACCACTGGTTACCTCGCTCCATTTTGAGGTTTCTCCTCTAATCAGTATTTTCTGTTTTCTACATGTTAACCACTCCCTAATCCATGTGCATGCATTTCCTTGAATCCCTACTGCGAACCCATAACCGCAGTCCAAAGCCCTAACCGGTAACGTGCAGTTGCAGGTTCTTGGAATAGGAAAAAAGCTAAGTAAAAAAAAAAATAAGAATAAAATTAAGAAGGGTTTCCATTTCAGGCAGTATTCCGTAGGTCTTTACTACACTTGGTGCATTAATCAGAAAAAAAAGTTTGGATTAGATTATAGAGTGTGGTAATTATCAATCACACAAACAAAACTACAGTAGATGGTTGTATGGTGTTGTTGGCACTGTACATCTTGTTTGGTATTCGACCAGGACGACTGTCTTGAAACACCTGCTAAGTCATTATTATATTGTTAGTGATTGACATACACTGCTTGGCTACTTTTTTGGGACCTGTACCTAATGATCTCAGATTTGACATGGCATAGATTCCACAAGGTGTTGGAAGGTGTCTCCATTTAGTCATTAATATGTCCTATCATGCAGTTGGTGCAATAGGTAGGAAGAGAATCCCAATATGCTCAAAAGGATTGAGATGCGTGTAGTCTCTGTCATGCTCCTCAAACCATTTGCACACATGGTGGATGGGTGCATTATTGTCTTAATAGTCGCCATTGCCATCCAGGTACAAGGGCACAATTGTTGGGTGGACTTGATCTGCAACTATGCTGAAGAAAGTGATGGCAGTTTTATAGGGCAGGGATCACATTGCATGATCGACTTCATTTGTGTCTCTAATTCAAATGGGGTAATATTTCAGTATTAAAACAGTGGGGTATTTGGATCTGCCAATGTTTAGACCAATTATCAGTGTTTTCAAATGTTGTTCAAATTTGGTATGATTGTTGTAACTTTGTTATATCTCAGAAATCAGTTGTATGTCAGATTTTATATTTGTTACATTAAATGTTATGCAAAACATGACAGTGGCCAAAACTTGAACTCAGATTTAATGTGGCTGCCAGATGATGAACAAAAAACCCTTTTGAAATATTACTTTCCAAGTGAATTCACAGCTGAATTTGATTCTTACAGTGAAGTTTGAAACCATTCTTTGGGGACATGTACTTTAACCTCTGGTTATAGTGATGATGGACTACTGGCTCCGATATATATTTTATTTAAATTTGATATACAGCTGTGTTTTCTCAGATACCTTTGATTATTAAAATTGTCAACAATTCACTGTTCTGTGGCCATATCATATTTCAGAAACCTTCAGATGTATTCTTCATATGTACTTCACGTTCTTCATGCTTACAAACAATTCTGGCAGCCACGCTATTCCCCAAGGGATGCCAGTCAGTGGTTCATTAGTAGCTCCCAGGCCTAAGATCTAAGGAATAAATGTTGTATGTACAGGCCACAATGCTTTTGTTTTTTAGTTCAAAAGGATTTCTTAAATTGCTCTTGTCTCCGGTTTCTTACATGAATATTCAATTTGTATACGTTTTTTGATTGTTGCAGCATTTTCTTGATACAGCATACATTTCTTTTTTCTTCCATCCTACAAATATAGAAAATATAAACCTATTTGAAATCTGGACCTCTTTTAGAGCTGCTAATTTTGCCATTCGGTTTGTACAGCTGTTAAGGCTTGTGCTTTGTGTGTTTGTTTTTTTTTATTATTTACAGGTGGCACGTGCAATGTCTATCTGCTGGAAATAGTAGAATGACCATGCCTTTGTCTTGCAGAGTGACTTGGTGTGCATCTGGTTACAAAGGAGGACATGTGTGTCCCTACAACAAATCAACAAGTTTAACACTGAAGATCTACCTCAATAGTTGTACTGAAAAGAAATATGTAAATATGCTTCTGTGATAAATCTTTGTTTTGTGTTAGAAGATTTTTTAATCATATCATCAGGACTTATACTTCTGTTTCCAGATGGTTTTGATACTGTGCGAAATGGAGGCACCTACAGCAAAAAAAAAGAAAGTCTAAAGGTTACATTTCTGAATGGAAACATAACGTTTGTAAAGACATCTGTCCTATACATTTCCACAGTGTTTTCAGAGTACTGTTCTGTTTACAGCTGGTAAAAGCTCTTGTAAAGACACATTGAAACCAAAAATAAATTACCAAGTTTTTTCCCTACAACTACATCTGCCTTTGGGTACTACAAACAAACTGGATTGTCAACAAGGCTTTCTGTTTAATAAGGTATTATACACAGATGGCTAAGCCAGTGGACTAATAGAGTAAACAGGCATCTAGGGATAATCTTGTACTGTAAGACATTAGGGCAGTTTTAGCTTACTTTCTCTTTAAAGATTTCCAGGTCTCTAATCAAGCTCTACTCTCCAATGATTTGGCAAAGCATGCCTCTTTAGGTCACATATCCGGCAGCCCACATTTCTGCTTTCAAGGAATCCTTCGTTTAAACAAACACAGAGGCTAATGCTTTCTGCAGTGCTCTGTGGCAATTACATCACAGACGCAGATGGCTTGGAGGCAAACTAAGGTAACTCAAGGTTACATTTGTTTTCAAGTCTCTAAGGATACCAGCTTAAGAGTTTGAAACAGTTGGTGGATTCAGCCAGATGAAAACAATCTCTTGATTGAGCTCCCCACCCCCCAAAGATTTTCCTAAAGTTTCCTTTACGCGATTAGAATTAAATAGGCTGAAATCTATTAAGGTTTTGCATCAGGGGGAAAAAAAAATCTGTATTTTCTACAGTAACTCAGTATTTAAAACAATAATCCTTTAAAAAAAAAAGATATATATATATATATATATATATATATATATATATAATATATAATGTGTTTGTGATGTCATTTACTACACAGTTAATGATGTAACAATCTACTATTAATTTTTATTTAAACCTTCAGGCATCCTGGTATGGTCTATTTATCCATTTATGTTCCTTTATTCTCGTACATTACCTGTCTCTCTTACATATTTTGTTTGGTTACATTTTGGTACAATATACCATAAACAAGGTTGCTAGTTTTGCATGACAAGTTTCTTATGACTATTTTTTCTTTATTTGCGATTTCACTTTTATCTTTACAAATACATTTGCATAGTTTACATGTGCTCTTGCAGGTTTTAATGTCCTTTTAATATGTCTGTGATACGTTTATGTTTATTGTGTGACAGCTTGTGACAGAGACAGAATGATTCTTGGTGAAAAAAATCTCTCTCCCGACCTGTGAGGGCGATGTGTAAAGGGAACAGAGTGCCCTGGACTGGATGGCCAGACAATTCATTCCCAGGGTTAGGTGGAAGTCAGCCATCTAGAAAGGGGGCGGAGCTACGGTACGACCCAGAAGGGTAACGATGTGGCAGCCGCGGCTTGGAGGAGCGGTTGCAATCATTTACCAAGGGGGCGTGATTGACTGTATATAAGGGGACGTAGCGAGGTGATCTGTTCCTTTGTTATGGTTAATGCTGAACTGGAGGGAGAACCGTGTTGTTATTGTGAGTGTTTTGTTTGTTTTGTCGTGTCTAAATATATACTTGTTTGTTATTAGATGGCTAACACGATCCGGAGCTGTCGCTAAAGGCCAGCACCAAACCTGGACAACATTGCACTTGTGTCACGATTAACTGTATTCACACCACGAGCACTAGGCGTCTGCTAAGAAATAAATAATAATAATAATAATAAAAAATCATTTTCTAACTGATTTATTTCATGATGCAACTAAAGATTTAAGTAAGGGATAAACAATTTGAGTTTATGCCACTTAAAACATTTCTTCCTACTTGATACTTGTTCGCTAACGAGATTCCATTGATTGTTAATTTGGTAATTGGATTTGGTTTTCGCTCCTTTGTTACACTTAGTAAAAACAGTTAAAATTGCGGCAATGTTATCATGATTTGCTCGGAGTTAGAGTTTGAAATTCCACTTTACACAGACGCAAGTTTCTGTTGCAAGTGAAAATAGTAGCGAGCACTATGTTTTAGATGTAGAACATTAAAATGGCATTAGAAAAATAGAAATGCAAAAAACAAAGGAGTGTGAAGTGGGAACGGAGAGGAAAGTTATTGATCGTTTTGCCAAACCTACAGATGCAGATCAAATATCAGTGCAAACCCTTATCTAAGTGCTACGGTTGAAATGTGTAATACTAATTATTGAAATGATTGTTGCGTAACAAAATTCAGTTTGTTTTTCTGTGGTTTCGTTAATGAATCCAGTTTCCTTTGTATTCGTAGCACTAGCTGTGGATTTGTTAATCAACAATATATCTGCCTCACAGTTCCCTTCTCAAGCCACACAGCCACTTTTAGTTAGAAGATTTATAGAATTAATCAATCAAAAGATCAAAGGGTGACAGAAATGTTTGGAAATGCTAGAATATATTCTGTGTAATTATTTTCTTAATGATTTACTTGCATTTCTTCCCTTTTATTCGTTATTGTTGCGCATAACTGTAAAACATAGATTGTATTAATAAATAATGTGTTAATCTTCATAGTGTGGGATTTCCTCTTTATTATTATTTTATTATCCGAATGAACTATGATTGTGTTATTTTAACTGGAAAAATTGACCTCGCCCGAGTAAAAGCAAAAATCGTCTGCAAAAAAAGATATATAAATAGAACAATAAGGGTCATGTGAGGGATACTATCCTTAAAGTAAAAGGATATCGGAACACTTTATGCTGTATACTATTGTCAGTGTTTAGTTCAACTCATGGCGTTGCGATTGATGTGGCATGGAGTGTTTAATTGTCCTTTCTAGACTCGTCCCTTCTAGACTCGTCCCTTCCTAGCACACCATTTGCCCCTTCCAAGGGGATCGACGAATAGGACAGTTGTTTTAGATTGAATTGTGTCACCTATTCGGTCCTAGGATCAGTCTACTCGCCCTTCTGTGAACCTTCTTAAGTGCAATACTGTATTTTCTGTAATGAGGTGACTGAGAATGGATATAGGATTCCAGGTGGGGTGTAACTCAAGCATTATTACAGTAGTCTTAGGCTAGCTTCCCTAGTTTTGACAATGGCAGTCTAATCTACCATTCTATTGCCTTTTAATTGCCTCGCCACATTGGCGAAATATTTTGATCTAATGTAACACAACATGCCCGCAACTGTAGTTTTAAGATTAGAATGTGCCTATAATTCTTTTATTGGCTATTTTGTGTAATTTTGGAAGGTTAAAGTACTACAACGATTAGCTACTGTACCATGGGGGCCAACTGCCATTTACATGTACTGTTCCCTTTGACAAAGGGATTTGCCAACAGTTTTATTTCATTGTGTTTTCTACAGGATGACCAAGTGTGATGTTAAGAACTACCTTGAGAAGATATACAGTGTTCCAGTGGGAGCAGTCAGAACTAGAATCCAGTACTGTAAGCGTACATTATTTATGTTGTATAAATGTATGGTTGTATTATTGTCCCCTGCTGGGTATGCCTATGCACATCCAAAAATTGTTTGATACTTTTTTTTTAATCTTTTGAAATTTAAAAGCTTTTAAAAGTGAGCGAATCCCTCTGATAGATTTGCAGCAACCTGCAAAGAATGTCCAGTAGTTTTGTTACAAAAAATGCCAATGCAATCCCTCGGGAAGAACTCAAAAACACACTAAGCAAAATACTGGCACCAAGGGGACAGAGCATTTTGAGAAACTAACTCAGTAAGGATACCTTTTTGTTTGCAGTTAACTTCTTATCTTGCTATTCGCTTCCCCAAAGCTTTGAGTTCACTTCCTGGTTTACAGGTAATAGGGACCCCATCTGAGGCCAACATTCAAAATCTTTGCTGGAAACAGGAAACAATGTAACACAAGAATTCAACAGGGAGTGGACTCCAATAGTGTTTGGAGTCTGAAAACGAGCCTGGAGTGAACTCTGTAGCTCAATTAGAACAAAAGCTGTCCATCTGTAATAAAAAATAAAATAATTAAGGTTGCATTTTTGACCAAAACAATATGACCTCATATCTTGAATTTATGAGTGATGGAGATCTAAAATTCAGTGTGCTTTGGCATTTGAAGTGAAACGTTCCATGAGTAGCAAATGGTTACGCTGTAGGAGACAGTAAAGATTGGTATGGAAAGTATATACAATAAAGAAACCCTTTCTTCGTCAACGCTGGGTATTTTGGAGGATGTTACTATAGTTACAGATATCTGGGAAGTTTTACTTGATCTCAGTGTTGACATCTACATTCTCAAGCACAAGCTAATAGTTGAGGGAACGTAAGAATTAAAAAAGGACTGCTGGTTGAGATGTTTCCATAATACTGAGAAGAAAATTACAGTTGTGTGGTTAGCCCTTTACAGTAACCTCACCAGCGATTGACTGGAAACATAAGTCACGATGGAAGAGGAGATCAACACTTGTGGAGTTCTTTATACTGCAGTCACCTATACTTGTCTTTGTTCCCCACAGTCTGAGTGGAATAACAAAAGTTTTCTTTTTCCTATGTTCAATTCTTGTCCCGGCAATACAGAAATGGGCATTTGAAAGAAATAAGTTAGGGCTTTGGCGATTGCATTGATACAAACATTTTATCAAAATTAACAGCAGTAATAATGGAGATCTGGATAATACAGATGTAAATTGAGCTAGTACATGACTGAAAGCTACTACATTTATTTAAATGATTATGCACATTTCCCCACAACATATAAACAGCAGAGGACATTTTACCATCAGATTTCACAATCGAAAGAGTTGATGTTTGCTTTCCATCCAGTATGCAACAAGTCAAAAACCACCTGTGTTTTGATTTCTTTTCATCAAAGCTCAATCACACTAGAAGTTCAGTAATTGGGTGAGGACACAAAGGAGAAGCAATAGTGATCAAGCAATGTAATATATTCCCAGTTTGGGAGGGCTTGATTTGAAGTTTTAAAAATCTTACAAAGAAAAAATATATTAAATTAAGCACAGGAAACTGGACCAGAGAAAATGAAGTGGCCACAGATAGGACAGGGTAGGAGACACTGCTTTACTCGGTGGTGAGAGCATGGGACCGATACCAGGCTATGTTGTTGATGCTGAATTATTGGGACCCAGTTTGACAGCATCAGCTCTGGGAACCGGACGAGCATTATTTGGCCGAATGGCCTCCTTTTGTTTCATGTGTTAGAAGGAAAATTACTTTAAATTACTGGAAAACAGGATTTTTGAATTAGTCATGGAAAAGTTCCATCTCGGTTGAACCATATTCTGGAACATACCCACGAATGGAGCATTTTCACTGATGAATAAAAGAGTTGTATGTTATGTGTCCCCTTTCTGATCTTTTGCAGGTACAAACAAGAAAAGAAATCACCTAAGCCAGAGGGTGAAGCGGCCTGATTACAAAGTAGCATACATACAACTGGTGAGTATAAATTAAGCCATACAACGTGGACTGCAGATATTCCTTACATTTCATAATTTTTGTCTCTGTCTGTCTGTACCTGGCTCTGAGTTTTCTGCCTAACTGCCCTGCACTAGATAGACTTTCTCATTTCGTTCAATGGTACCTTTCAACACTGCTGGCCCACCTACTCTACAGGCTGCCTAGAAAAGCAAACAATGTGATTTTACTTTATTTCCTTAAACCTGTGTGTGTGTGTGCTTTAACTGTGACCAGACCATCTTGTTCCATCTAATTTAGTCCCTTTCTCATTAATTCAGCCAATGACAACCCCCGTTTTTTTTTTTTTTAGTTTTTTTTTTTAGTTTTCTCTACGTGGGATTCCACTACTTTCAGTGGGCCATAGTACAGTATGAGGCTTAAAACTGAGGTCTGGTTTCATCCAATTTAACACCCATCTCTCAAACTTGACAGGGGTCCGCTCCTGGTTTGGTGGACTGATTGTATTGTTGACATGTGTAGAGTTGAACTCTCGTCTGCACTACGTCACTTTGCATGGGAGATTCTGGGGAAAATGAGCAAATGGAACCTACTGGTTGTAGCGAGCCAGGACTCATTAGCGTTTGTATATACGCTTACACAAACTGAGGGGCGTACCAAGATAGTTAACCAGGGGAGCAGAATTCAGGGAAGATTATTATGAGGAACACAAAACTTTCCTTTAAGCATACACATTGGAGAAGCCATTTAGAGACTTTATTTGCAGGCTTATAAATGTATCTTATGAGAATTCCGCACAGGGCAATGAGAGTATGTGTCCTGTGATAGAACTCCCTGCTTTGTTGTCAACTACTCTCAACACCCCTCTGGTATTTATTTATTTTCTGTCTCTCTCACAAACTCTTGCCGCTCTCCCGGGACAGAGGTCTGGGAAAACAGGCACTATTCAATTACATGACAGACTTCTTAGAGGAAATAAAGAACAAAGTACTGTAGTTTATTGTCTAGGACAGCTTGTTTCACATTGTGATATATTGGAGAACCAAAAGAATATTTTCTAGCATTTATCATATAGAAGTTGTAATTGGACAGCAATATTTCTTAGGAAATGTGTCAGCTGAAAATGGGGACAAGTCTTCTGTACCCTGGGTTTAAAAATCAATGAAAAAAACTTTGGTGAATAATGGTGAAAAAACTTCTTGGACTCCTCAAATTGGAGATCCCGTGCTTCTATGGACTTGTAGTACTGCCGCTGTTACCAGGTAAAGGGTTATGTAAAACCTCTTCACCACTTTCACAGAGTTATATAAATCTACTGTGTAACTGTGGAGATATTTGTATTTAAAACAACATTAATGAGGGGTGTTAATTTTAGGTTGGGTTTCTAATAAAAATAAATAAATAAATACAGACGTGCTCAAATTTGTTGGTACCCCTCCACAAAAAACAAAGAATGCACAATTTTCTCTGAAATAACTTGAAACTGACAAAAGTAATTGGCATCCACCATTGTTTATTCCATATTTAATAGGAATCAGACTTTGCTTTTGATTTTTTATTCAACATAATATTGTAAATAATAAAACAAATGAAAATGGCATGGACAAAAATGATGGGACCGCTAATCTAATATTTTGTTGCACAACCTTTAGAGGCAATCACTGCAATCAAACGTTTTCTGTAGCTCTCAATGAGACTTCTGCACCTGTTAACAGGTAGTTTGGCCCACTCTTCCTGAGCAAACTGCTCCAGCTGTCTCAGGTTTGATGGGTGCCTTCTCCAGACTGCAAGTTTCAGCTCTTTCCATAGATGTTCGGTAGGATTCAGATCAGGACTCATAGAAGGCCACTTCAGAATAGTCCAATGTTTTGTTCTTATCCATTCTTGGGTGCTTTTAGCTGTGTGTTTTGGGTCATTATCCTGTTGGAGGACCCATGACCTGCGACTGAGACAGAGCTTTCTGACACTGGGCAGTACGTTTCGCTCCAGAATGCCTTGATAGTCTTGAGATTTCATTGTGCCCTGCACAGATTCAAGGCACCCTGTGCCAGGCGCAGCAAAGCAGCCCCAAAACATAACCGAGCCTCCTCCATGTTTCACTGTAGGTATGGTGTTCTTTTCTTTGAAAGCTTCATTTTTTCGTCTGTGAACATAGAGCTGATGTGACTTGCCAAAAAGCTCCAGTTTTGACTCATCTGTCCAAAGGACATTCTCCCAGAAGGATTGTGGCTTGTCAATATGCATTTTAGCAAATTCCAGTCTGGCTTTTTTATGTTTTTCTGTCAAAAGTGGAGTCCTCCTGGGTCTTCTTCCATGGAGCCCACTTTCGCTCAAAAAGCGACGGATGATGCGATCAGAAACTGACGTACCTTTACCTTGGAGTTCAGCTTGTATCTCTTTGGCAGTTATCCTTGGTTCTTTTTCTACCATTCGCACTATCCTTCTGTTCACTCTGGGGTCGATTTTCCTCTTGCGGCCGCGCCCAGGGAGGTTGGCTACAGTTCCATGGACCTTAAACGTCTTAATAATATTTGCAACTGTTGTCACAAGAACATCAAGCTGCTTGGAGATGGTCTTGTAGCCTTTACCTTTACCATGCTTGTCTATTATTTTCTTTCTGATCTCCTCAGACAACTCTCGCCTTTGCTTTCTCTGGTCCATGTTCAGTGTGGTGCACACAATGATACCAAACAGCACAGTGACTACTTTTCTCCATTTAAATAGGCTGAATGACTGATTACAAGATTGGAGACATGTGCGATACTAATTAAAGAAACAAATTAGTTTGAAATATCACTATAATCCAATTATTTATTATCTTTTCTAAGGGGTACCAACAAATGTGTCCAGGCCATTTTAGATGATCTTTGTAGAATAAGCAACAATTCACCTCTTTTCACAGCTTCTTTGCTTTATTCTATGACATACCAAAGGCATGCAAGTATACATGATAAAATAGCTTTTAATGTCATCACTTTTCAGGAGGAATGAAGCATTATTTCAATGAGCTGTAAGGGTACCAACAAATTTGAGCACGTCTGTAACTCAAGGAACATGGGAGATTACCACTTATTTTGTGTTCACTTCTTCCCCTGGCTCATGGTCCTGTTTACTGTATTTTGTTACAGTGCAGGTACTGTGCTATTTGATTTTGGTTGTTCTTAAACACCTAAACACATCAGAACTCCTGAAAAGATCAATTCGGTTTTCAACAAAAACTAAAAGCCCGGATAAACACTAATTTATGGGGGCCATCTACAAAAAGCTAGAAAGTGAAAAATGAACGCTGAAAAACAGAAGCCTAAATTATACCTTCTTTGTCCCCCCCCCCCGACAATGTCTCTTCAGCTAATTACCACAATTAAGCTAATTACCACAATTATTTATGTAACTTTCAAAATGTGAATTTCCATAGTAGATACCACTAGGGGGCAGCATTATTCTATGAACGGTTTTGTTGTTGGACACTCGCCTCTGGGCCTGTGTCTTTTAAATAACATATATTGAGTTTCTCAACAGTAGCTTTGCTTTCTACAAGGTGCTTAAACTCATAATGCATGACAGCAAGCTTCTGTGGCATTGCTTGCTCTGATGTCGAGTTCTTTGGTGACTGTGAGGAAGAGGAAAACCAGACCTGGAGATGTTAAGAACTGGTTTAGTTCACAGATGCTGTTAGCCTAAAGCATACAGTGCCAGGCAATTATCTGAGTGGAGGTAGTAGATAGGGCATATCCGGTGCTATCTGGGCTGTCTTTTGTACTATCCTATTGTGTCTGTCTCAGTAGCTGTTTTGGTTACATGATTTTTAAAGAGCTAGGAGCTTACATTTTCTACTTTTCTTCTTGTCTTGCCTTTTATTTATTTATGTCTTAAATACATTTGCATTTTTCAAATTTTGCTTAATATAAGGACTTCAGCTCTAGATGTCTGTCATAGACATATGGAACCAAGGCTTTATCAGCCAGAATGTCTTTAGAGAATTAAGAGCCAGGACCACCTAGTGATCAGCTATTTTGACATATTGTTTTGCTGGGTGCAAACCAGACATAGCTCTCTTTAGAATGTGAAGTCTGACTGCAAACTGTCCTCTGCTGTTTATAGTATGTGGGGAATTATGAATAATCTAAAGTGATTTGAATACAATGTAGTAGTAATACAAGTAGTATATTTTGTAGTTCAATTTACAATTGTATTATCTACATCTTCAAATGCACCATTATCACTGCTGTTAATTTTGATCAAATGTTTATTGTGTTGATGCCTTGACGCATTGAAAAATGATGCTTCAATTGTAAAAAAAAAAGCAGCATCCAAGCCTTAGTAATTAAGCATGACATTCTGTTCTCTGACAGATTCATAGGCAATTGTATTCTCTTATTTCACTCATTTTAAACTGACTATCCTAAAGTTGTAAAATGTTATACTACCACAGTATGTCTGTATTCTATTATTGAGATCTATCCCAAAACAATGTGGTGCTGCAGTTTGTTTGTTAGAAAAATGTATTTTTGGCACACCATTAAAAATGTATTTAATACTAATGATTATAAACATATGGAGTTTGTACAGAAAATGAATTCTTCACTTACATAAGTTTGAATACTGTAAATAACAAGAATGAATAGACTATCCCACTGCAGTCGCTTGTCTCTGCTATTGAGACATTAAAACTTTGTATTCTGTGTCGTTGACAGTTTCCTTCAAAACCGTTATTGTAATACAGTATAATCAGTTCACAAAAAGATCTTCCTCCGACACTTTAGTAGGGGTGCAAGTATCATTGCTTGGTTTTGAAGCATATTTGCAGTAGACATTGTTTTCTGTTTGCAGTAGAAACATGCAAAGACAACACCGTAGTGATGATGGTGACTGACAGCAAGGTAGATGGAATGCTCCAGTATGAGGCTGGGTGAGGAAGCTGAGCAGGACGTTGAATAACAAGGTGTTCATATGAAAGTGGCCTCTTCTTTCATTTTGCTCAAAGGAGCACAAACATTAACCGCTGTATACCGTAATTACGATATTTACAGTGTAGGATAACGTAATGTACCTACACCTCGGTAGACCACAAAACCTGTGTACCGACTCGCCCCTAGTTGACAGTTTTCCAGTACTATATATTTCCAAACCCAGTGTAAGAAGGAACCCAAAAATAGTCATATAAAATCTCCCCTCCCCTCCCTCCCCAAATAGAGCTTCAGTTGGAGTGCCCTGTAATGCAAGTCCTCACATGTTGCAGGCATTTGGTTGTGACAGCTGGATCACCCCCAGCAAACATTACTGAAGATAGGCACTGCTGCATGTTTCTTTCTTACAGGGTGATTCTTTGTTCTCAGAGTATACAGCTTAATCACAGAGAACGGGGTTTGAGGCCTCCCAACCCTTACAAAAATACATGTTTAATCTATTGGCACAAAATCTATTCCTAGTAGTTGATTAATCTGAAAAGTTTGTCTCGTGTCTTTAACCCTTTAAAGACCAAGCGTTTTTCAATGGGATGCTCCCCCAGAACCGGGTTTGTTTTTTACTGTATGACTCATCCTATAAAAATTCACTTTTTTTCAGAACACTCTGGGGAACAGTATAAAGTACATCAGAAACCATAAATTATCCCCCCCCAAATACTATATTTAGTTTTTTCCAAACATGATATTTAGTTATATTTACTAAATGTAGTATTCTGCTTAGTGTGTTATTCTAAGACCTTAGGGACCTTCCAACACTTCCTTAAAGCTTAGTTGAAAAATATTGATGTTTGGGCAAATTACAAGACATTGTGATCTCTTTTTACACATTTTGAGCTGGCTTTGCCTTTCTGTCTTTGAAATTCAGCAAAAAAATCTGTTTTTAGAGGTAGAGACTACTGTATTTATTGGAGTTTGGGACACTAGAGAATATTACTGGGAATATATATATATATATATATATATATATATATATGTATATATACACTACCGGTCAAAAGTTTTAGAACACCTCCATTTTTCCAGTTTTTATTGAAATTTACGGAGTTTAATGTCTCAGTGTACTCTGAAATTAAAGCATAGAACAAATAAACAATTGGAGATAAAAAAGAAATCATGGAATCGTTTTGTTTAACAAAATTTTATCTAAATTTTTGACTCATCAAAGTAGCCACCTTTTGCAGATATAACAGCCGAACACACTCGTGGCATTCTTTCTACAATGGAAATCAAATATTGTTCGGAAAGTTCTTCCCAACACTGTTGCAGAAGTTCCCACAATGTGTTGCACTTGTAGGTTGCTTTGCTTTCACCCTTCTGTCCAGTTCATCCCAAACCAGCTCGATGGGGTTTAAGTCTGGAGACTGTGCTGGCCATTCCATGATTTGAAGCCCACCGTATTGTTCTTTTCTTCTAAGGTAGTTCTGACATAGCCTGGAGGTATGTTTTGGGTCATTATCTTGCTGTAGGATGAACCCCTGACCAACTAGGCGTATACCAGAGGGTTTTGCATGGTGCTGCAAAATGCTGTGGTAGCAGATTTGGTTCAGGGTGCCACTCACTCTGTGCAAGTCGCCGACTCTGGATCCAGCAAAACAGCCCCAGACCGTCACGCTTCCTCCTCCATGTTTGACAGTTGGTGTCACACACCGAGGAACAATCCTTTCGCCTACTCGACGGCGTACAAAACCGTGCGTGATGAACCGAAGATTTCAAATTTTGATTCATCAGTCCATAAGACCATCTTCCAGTCTTCAGTAGTCCACTGGCGGTGCTTCATGGCCCAGGCAAGCCTCTTTTTCTTATTTTGCCACCTTAGCAATGGCTTTCGTACTGCCACTCGACCTGTCAAACCTGCAGCTCGAAGTCTTCTCTTCACAGTTGAAACTGAGACTTGCTTACTTCGACCAGTGTTAAGCTGTGCTTGAAGCTGTTGTCCTGTGAGCCGCCTATCACGCAAGCTGTTGACTCTCAGAAACTTGTCTTCTGATTCTGTTGTGGCTTTGGGTCTGCCAGACCTCTTCCTGTCAGAGTTTCCTCCAGTTTCCAAGTGCCTTTTGATGGTGTAGGAAACTGTACTCACTGACACCTTGGCTTTCTTTGCAATTTCTCTAAAGGAAAGACCTACACTTTTAAGGGTTATAATGGTCTGTCTGTTTTCCTTTGTTAATTGCCTTTTTCTCGCCATTATGAGAGCAATATACTACTTCCTGCAGTACAATACTGTCCAAATAATGCTTAAGAGGGTGTAGTAACACAGTCTGTTCCAGCACTGCTTTTATACAGACAGAGGGTTTGTAAGTAGTCCACAAAAGTTGGGACACCTGTAGGAATTGTTAGCATCAACTTTCAAGGCTCAATTTACTTCCATTGCTGCAGAACAGCTGTAAGTTGCTAACCCATTACTTGTTCCCTGAAAAAGGCCTTTTTGTATAACTCTTTATTTACATTATTTTTTAGTTTTTGGTAACCTAAACTTTTTTTTTTTAACCTCTGGCAGTTTACCGCTTATCTTTATACCATTTCAGGTTATTCACTGGACTTGAACTGCTTAAATTTCAATGAAAACTGGAAAAATGGGGGTGTTCTAAAACGTTTGACCGGTAGTATATGTGTGTGTGTGTGTGTGTATATATATATATATATATATATATATATATATATATATATATATATATATATATATAAATTTCAGTTGATTTGGGGTTTCAAAGGACATTTGGAACTGAACATTGATTTTTTTAAATAACTGATACCAAAAACTCATACATTACATAAACTGAATCACTGTCAGAAAATTCTGATTCACCACAATCATACGCCAGTATTTTTGCCAACAATGATTCATCTAATTATCTTGCCATCTTGAAATTAAATTCTTTAGTCTGGAAATGTTTATATTATTGTGTGCATATCAGTTTCTGTAGAAGAGTAAACATATACATAAAACGTAAACTATTATAGCCAAACAATAAAATTGCAATGCCATAATTAACATTTATTCTCAGGATATTTTATAAGCAATAATGGACACAACTCTCAATTTTATTTTTTTCTCTCAAAATAAATATTTATAAATAAAATATGTTCTTCATTCTGTTATCAGTAATAATGAAAACAAAACCGGTTTAAATTTTATTCAAGAAACATCTGATTATATCCACTATTCTTGATATTTACAAATGGTGTAAAAACATATAAAACACATGAGACAGAATACATGCTTGAATATAATTCTAAGTCAGATACATCAGTTTTACAGTGTTTTCTCTCAGCGACGTCACACAAGGGGAAAAAAAATAAATACATTACTGGGGAGTGTATTTACAATGATATGCGTTTGCAACCTGTGTGGCAAAGTATTGTGGCCCAGTAAGTCAATAAAATTAAGCACGTTCTGTATCGTGTTTACCCAATCATGGGCCCAGATCAAACACTTCAGTATGATTGTGTTTACATGATCACAGCCTAAAGGGTTAAGGAACGAGTTAGTAACAACATGACTTGGCAACTCTATCCCCAAACTCTCAATTCCATACCCTCACCACTCTTTGTGTTAAGAAGTGTCTCCTACCCTCTAGTTAGGGTTGACCTGAGTGTTAAATTACAGAAATGGCTTCTTATCAAAGTTCATTTTTAGTTATCGTACTAATAGACTATTACCGAAGTCTGTCTGTGCGCAAGCTGATCTACAAATGTGCTCACTGAAAGATCAACCGAAATGGTGTCCTCTGTACTGAAGACCTGATCCATGAAATCTACACAGTTGGAAAGAACTTCAAGACCGCAAACAACTTATTGTTGCCGTTCAAACTGTCCTCTCCATGTGGTGGAATGAATAAGAAGACCACACATTTTGTGGAAGGTGGTGATGCTGGCAACAGGGAAGACCAGATCACAGACTCATTATTATTTGTTTATTTAGCGGGCAACTTAAAG
This sequence comes from Acipenser ruthenus, assembly GCF_902713425.1. NCBI lineage: Eukaryota > Metazoa > Chordata > Actinopteri > Acipenseriformes > Acipenseridae > Acipenser > Acipenser ruthenus. The sequence goes on from NC_081215.1 coordinate 16,038,827, forward strand.
AGACTTCCAACACTAAAGTCACTTACAACAACATCTCACCCGAGAGCACAAGGAGGTTAAGTGACTTGCTCATGGTCACACCATGAGTCAGTGAGTGTGCCAGGATTTGAACTGTGGACCACCTGGTTACAAGCCCTTTTCTTTAACCACTGGACCACACAGCCTTATCAGGAGGATGAACAAACAAGATATTCCGAAGAGGCTCTATATCATGCACCGGTCTGTTGAAATATGTATATACTACATTGTCCAAAGCTTTGCTGTCGATTACTGCACCACTAAGGAAACGTGTATATGCTTTTAGTTTCTATGAGTAGGATAGTACAAGATTTATAAGCAAAAGTACACCAAAGGTTTTTAACATTGTTTGTTTGTTTATTATATATATATATATATATATATATATATATATATATATATATATATATATATATATATATATATATATATATATATATAATACACACATACACACACCCACAATTGCAGCAGACAAAAGTATTTGGGCAGTTAAAAAAAAAATCACAAAGTGATTTCTATAATTTCTAATTGTTCTTTTCAAAGATATAAATAACAGTAGAGAGTCAGCTTTATAATAAAACAGCAAATGATTACATAACATGCAATGAAAATTTAACATGCAAGGACTCATTTAATACTTTACATTAGTATTTTTTGTGCCCACCCTTTCGTTGCTTTATAGCTTGCAGTCGTTTTTTTGTACTGTGAAACCATCTTTCCAGAGATATTTGTGCACATTCTTCAACACATAGAGCTTTGAGTTGTGCAGTTGATTTCCTTTTTGCAACAGCAGCCTTCAAGTCAATCCACAACATCTTGATGGGATTCAAGTCTGGGGACTGAGATGGCCAATCCATAACTAATCTTCCTTTTTTTCAGAAATTCCTTTGTAGACTTTGCAGAATTCTTGGGTCATTACCCTGCTGGAATACAAACTTCCGTCTAATAAGCCTTCTAGCACTGGGTAACAACAGCATTCATTGATCCTTCTACAATGTCGCCAGTGTCTGAGGAAGAAAAACAAGCCCATACCCTCACACAACCTCCACCATGTTTAACACTGGGCCTGATGAACTTTTTATTAAATTCTTCCTCTAAACATATTGTAGCTTTCTTGGTGAAAAAAGTTATATTTTGGATTCGTCTGACCATAAAATTTGGTTGAAGAAATCATCAGACTTCAAGTATTCAAAGGAAAACTCCAATCGCTTTCTTTTGTGTATTGTTTTTAACAAAGGTTTGCATCTTGGTTTTCTTGGCCATTCATTTTGTTAAGGTATTGTTGAATTGTTCGCTCTTGAATTTCTTGACCATCTCTCAATTCTTGAATAGAATGTTCTTCAGTTCAGAATAGAATGTTAATTCCAAGAGGTTCCAAAGTGCCTAATTTAAAAATGCATGTTTATTATTTTTGCATCCTGACTGCATTTGTCCCATAACAGTGATTTATCCCACAAAAAGGTATAATCCTAAAGGTATTGGCGATTAGCACACACACACAAAAACCCTTTGTTGTACATCCTCTATGCTATATGAGAAAATGTTCCAGCAAAACACAGAACCTTGTTTAACTACACTTGTGCATATACTTAATTTATTGTTATTTGATAAGGTTAGTAGCCTTCTATTACTGGCTGTGTTGAACCAGCTACCTGAAAGAGAAATACAATGTACTGTCATTGACGTTGTAACGCGTCTGTCATAGCAATGTTATTTTCTTTTTAAAACACGATACCTGTTACTGCTTTAGTTTAAACGAAGTTTTAATGTGCACCTTTCTCATAGGAAATATGTTATGCTTGCACTTCCTGGGTCATTTCTTCTATATGTGTCTTCTGGGTCATAGAATGTTACTGGTTGAAAGCATGTCAATCAATAGGGAAGCAGCTGATTGGTTGTTGACAGGAAAGAAGCCATTGAAAGACTGGCGACAATTTCAACCTCTGGGTGAAATGACCAAGCAAGTGCAATGCTCTCTGAAAGCATAGCTTACAAGCACAAATGTCCAAGTGTTGTACCATATATGATGTTTTCAAATTAGGAAGACGGTCAGCTGTCAATGACCAAAACAAGTCGATGTCAATTTCCCCTGCCAGTAGAGCGCTCTGGATCGCATCGGGTGCCACCTTCACAGTGTACAAAGCAAAGAACATATTTTACTTTCTCTTTTGCTGATATATTTGCAACGCGGGACCTTTGTCGTGGCATTTTCTGGTAAAATCGATCAATGTTCCCTTTACCCTCTGTGTGATCCAGCATTTTTCTCTATCCTTGTCTGTTAACGGTGATATTATTTAATATTACGCGCCTATGCGTGATACGTTTTATGCATAAAATTACGCAGGCACATGATTGCGTAATTCCCCAGGGTGCAATTATAAACCTATTGTAGAAATCTGTTTGGTTTATAATTTGCACTCACATTTTGTGAAACATCATAAATGTAAACATCAATCTCTCTTTCCTACTTTCATCTGAAGAAGAGACCTTTGAGGTCTTGAAAGCTTGTGATTTAGTTAGTCCAGTAAAATATATCGCATCTCCTTCTTTTGTGTATCATCACTGGACTGATATGGCTACCATTTCATCTATCACTGACTTAATTTAGAAAGCAAAGGATTTTTTAATTTACCAGATTGTATTACCTCGGATGAACTCCAATTTTACTGTCACGACACTGCGTGTTTGAGTATGGTAATTGGGTTACTCTATGCCAACTTGTTGAGTTGCATGTAATAGGAGCTCACCTGCCCCCAACAAAGGTTCCTGTATGCAGCACAAAATGTGAGTGCACATTATAAACCAAACAGATTTGTATAATATGTTTATAATAGTGAAAGGAGTGCTTTTGATGTACACTTCCCTTGTGACCAAATATGGCTGCCAAATTGACGTCATTGTAAGTTTCTAGTTGACAAAGTCCTAAAGCTTTTGAAATACAGTATGTTCTTCATTCTTTCTATTCTATGATTTCCAAGTTCAAGTTCCATTGTGGGTATCGTGCAAGATAAATGAACCATTTTGTTTGTTATTTTACAAACCCTTTCAAAGCTTTGTATCACAGAGACTGTGGGGGTGGTTTAATAACTGTAGGGTTTTATTATTAGCTGCCCTTTACATTTAAACACTATGTATCAAATGTCAGGGTTATATTCTTATCTCCAAGTTATAGATACATTACTTGCAGTTGGTAGGTTCTTGTTGTGTGACGTGGATTCGATTTAGTTGTTACATTGTCATATATATTGAGTACAGTGGCTCTCAGGAGTTGGTTTCTTCACGAATTAATCCTAAATATAAGCAGGTCGGTGGGTGGCATGGGTGTTTTGATATGCTAGGGCCACTAATGTAATTGCTTTCTAATTTTGGAGAGGGTATACTTTAGTTACATGACATAATTGACACTGACGATATTTCAGTTGTATTCGTCAGATCTGAGCAGAGGAGAAGTCCTTTCTTCACACCGCAGGAGGAAGGGTGCCATTGAATGGGTTAATTCTCCGCTGTACCAAAGGGAGAAGGCGTGGGGGAGTACGTTGTACAAATTCAAGTCCTTAATGGACAGCCACTGTCGTTATAGAACTATGGTTTGTGTCTCCTTGTTACAAATGTTATTTATAGTGAATTTTGGCAGTTGCATTAATCTACAAACATGAGTTCTGCATAGGGCATGGACAATTTAAGTTGGGCCAGTAATACTAGTGTATGCTTTTTCAGTGCTTTTTAATAATAATAACAACAACAATCATCATCATAATCAATAACAATACTTCATTGTTTTTGTAATTCTGCCCCTGTCATCTCTTTGGTGGCTCATGGTTTAGATACTGTCTGTATATTTTCAGTCATGTGGAATCTTTTCTGGCAAATTGAATGGGTTGACCTTTGGCTTGTGGTCTAACTAAATAAACAACTAAATACATTTATTAACAACTTTAAAAAGTGAATATATAATGTTCTCTTTAAATAGTAATAGCATACACACTGTCTGTTAAATTGGTTCCTGTTGAAGACCAGTTAAATATGAATTAGTTGTCCAGAAGCAACGAATCCAAGGCATTGACTAAACTTGTCTAGTTTATTTGGTGTTTGTTTCTAGTTGCAGGTCTATGAAGTACAGGCAAGTAAATTACTGACATAAACAATCACAGGTTCAGTATATCAGCATCTTAAAAATGAAAGTCACCCGTGGTTTTCATTCATTGGAATTTGTTCAAACTTTGATAACCAGTTGGAATGAAGTTGTTGCAGTTGGATGTTGCTGTTTTAATAAATCACAAAATACGACAGGAGTTTGGATAATATGTCATTTACCAACGGTATGGAAGCAACAGTGTACCCTAGTACATTATTAAGAATAAAAACATAATTAATACTTCATTAAATTAATACCATATCACAACTGGTGAATAAAATACTTATGGAAATTGCTTTACCCTTTAATGGAACTGCCGTGCAGTATACTTCCATAAATTCACTTTTCTGTTGATAGTCTTAATTTTTTAAATCTGTATCAAATTCTGTGTAGGCCCACTTCATTTAAAGTCACTTTAATTTTTTTATTTGACCACCATCTTGAAACAAGGTCATCTTTTTTTTATTTTTGTGTCACATCTCTAATTCTGAACAACATACTGAAGATTGAAGTTGTTAAAGATGGCGCCGCTTGTAGGCAACATTCCATAGTAAATATTTCATTGTGGTTGTTCCTGTCTTTTAGTGTGGTATTACTACTTTAAATTATTCTCATCTGAATTGTTACTTTAATGCAGATTAACATTTCATCCGTGCTTCTTGCCCTGGAATTATATTGTTCTAAGGACTCTTTTCCCATATTGTTCAGATTCTTGATACACTTGGATGAGTTTTTGTTTATAGTGTGGATTTTGTTTTCCCAGAACTGGAGTTAAACCAACATTGTCAGTGCTCTGAGGCACTCTTATTGATTTAGGCGCTTCTTCCAGTAGAGAAGAGAGAACAAAAAGAAGTGCAGCTTGTACGGCATGCCTCGAGGATTCTTGGAAGACTAGCGTGTCTGGGGAAAACATTATGCTTCTCATTGTCCGTGATTTGGATTTGAATCCTCCTGTTCTGGAAAAGCAGTTATACAGAAAAAAAGCAGTGTGTGCTTAATTGTCAGGTGTCGCAGTAGAGTCTTCTCAAACACATTCTGTACACAAAAAAAAGAAGGGTATTATTTCACAAAAAAGAAGGGTATTATTTCTTACAGTACAGTATCTGGGGATATGAAAACATCTGTCTGTATGCCAAACTTTAAAATCGGTATGTAGGTTGAGGTGATATATTTATTTATTTTTCTAGCTATGGTTGTAGATGTATCTTACTGATGTACTTTATGATGCCCCCCCCCCCTTTATAAGGCAGGCCTTTATACAGCTGAACCAGTTATATAGGATGGCATGGTTGTGGCTCCCGTTTGGTTAAAAGTATCCTTTACTGTGACAGCTATATACAGTTTTAGTAAGCTGTGAACTTCTGTGATTGTTTAATGATCAATGTTTTTTAATGGGAATGCCAAGACTGATAGGACACTACAGAAATCCATTTTCTGAAGTAAAATAAAGGGGGGGGGAGGGGGAATAACCCAGTCCTGCATTGATAGTAATTTAGTAATTGATTTCTATGATTTGGGCCACTGTAGCATCTCAGCTGCCTGTCATAATAGGTGGCAAACATCTGCCCACTCCGTTCCAGGAACATCCCAGTGTATTGATGGACACGTTGGCCAATGCAGCCACATCGTTGATGGAGGATTCAATTGCACAGGCACGGGGAGCAGAGATCCTTCTGCTCTCCCATGATTGTAACTCAGTGGCTCATAGCTTGTATAGATCTAGTGGATCACATGGCATATCATGCTCGACTATGAGATGCAGACAAGGGGATTTCCTAATTTCACTTCTCTAATGTGTTGGTCAGTCAGTCAATTTGCAAGTCGTGTCCATGATTCACTCAGTAAAGTTCCAATAACATGTGGTATCCAGTAGAAGTTTACCATTTCACTGCCACTTTGTTTCAGCCTCTGGACAATGTCAGTGATCTTTTCCACACACACATTGTACTTTAGGTTTACAAACCACTTGACATTCCCTGTTGATGATTCCCCCTGTGGAGCTCAAAAACTCCCAATTTCTAGTTTGTTCTTTTAGTCGTATGCATTAAACAGCTGGATTGTTTGCTAAATCTGTGAGGAGAACTCTTCAAAGGCAGTACCAGCTTTATGCTGTTCACCAAGTATTAAGTTGCCCCTGTCTCGGTGCTGGGGACTTAATAATGAATACTATCTTCAACCTTTGAATAAATGAAAACTTAGCTTTTAGCTGTGCTTTAGGAAGCTGGTGAATAAGCTCAGTAATCGTAAAGCTTTGGGAATACTAAAATATTACCCAGATCTGTGCACTGCAATGTGAGTAACCCTTTAAAGAGTAGAGCGAGAATCCTGGATAGCGCTTTCCTCATTAGCATGCCCAAGTGCCCATGCATGAACTTCATTAAATGACTTAATTAAAGTAACTTCATTTTTTGTTTTTACTTATTAATGTATCTTGTACATGAATGTCAGAGTTTTCCATTAATATTTCTGAATCAGATTTTAAAAGCAACAAGGTACACTGTATAATGAAACCGGAGTGCTTGACATTTTTATGTGTGGTTATCCCCGTAGTAATAATACAAATAAAAACAGCTTCAATAACTTTCATTACAAAAGGCAGTTTACAATTACATGAGCCATGTTTGCTGACATGTTACTGTAAAGTAATCCATTATTCGAATTAGCTGTCTGACTTGCACCAATTAGACTGTGACCAATGTCTTTTGACGCCTTCCCTCAGAACTAAATGCACTGATCGGGGTGTTCATAGAATGGATTTGGTCAGAATACAATTATTACAGTTAATATGAAACTCCTAATTAAAAATCACAGTACAGCTTTTAAAATATTTAATAGTACTGTTCTGTGATACAAGAGTGCTGGTTAGCTTATTCATTAAGGAGGGTAGAAAAGCATGGTTCACAATGTGACGGGTTACCAGAGGTATTTTCAAAACTTCAACACTTTCATTAGTTATATAGTAGGGATGTGAACGTGGTCCAGTAGAGGTCCGGTATACCTTAAGGAAGTGTGGTCCAAACAATGGGACTGTCTGGTCCATCATCAATATTATTATATTATTATGTGTTTTAAAAATGGTTGGAGTGTGAGAAATGTGCACGTTTTTGTGACATATTATACTGCAGTTAACACAGTGGACAGGCATGGTAGTAAATTACAGTATGGAAGACCTACATACAAATTTATCTGGGAAAAAAGAGAACAAATATATCCAGTTATTGGATTTATGTCTAAAAACAGAGAAAACAACTAGGATGTGTAACAACAAATATGTGTATAGGTAACTCTCCAAGCAAAATGTCTCTGCTTGAATGTACAAATGTACAGCACACAGCTAAGATAAACTTCACAGACCGTAGTGGTTTCCCCCCCCCCACCGAGTAGCATTAATATGGGTCAAGACAATTCTATTTTTGCTTTGAATGCTTAGCATAAATTGGAAAACAGTGTAATAAAATGCTGTATTTCAGACAATAACGTGCCAGTATTGTTTTGTTTAATGAAGGAATGGGGTAACCAAGAAAAATGTCATAAAACATGTTTTTTATTTTGTGTTTATGTCTTCAGATTTTACCACAAACAACTTTGAAATAACTAGTTAAATATTTGTTAAATATAATTTAATACAAGTAGGAATGTTTTTAAATATATGTTATAACCATTTTAAATGATACAGTCTATCCTATACGTAGGATAGCCTTGTTGTCAATCAAAAAATATTGTAAAAAATACAGGATGTTTGTTAATACAGTCCATAAGAGAGGGAGGGGGTATTAAAAACATCTTAAGCCAAAGTCATCTTGTTAATCAACAACATTATACAGCCAAATAAATTCCTAAAATCTCTTTGGCGCTCACTGCTGCAAAAAGAAAGCATTGCGTTTACACTTCACTCTGCAACACAGATAACTGCGGTATAGATTGACTTGTCTCGAGTTACCACGGTCTTACCTTGGTCCCCCTGCTGTACAGTTACTTTAACATGGAAAAAGCAGTAGATACCACATACAGACTCCAGCATCCTAAAGGTGTGGTTTAAATGCCTAAGCACATTAGCTAGTTTGTAACTGTTAACCAAAGAAGCATTGTTATGGAACAACTTGATACACATAGTTTCAAAAAGACAGCTGTGCCTCGGTGAGCGCCATTGTTGCACAGTGAGAAAAGTAAACAGGGTACATGGGAAACATGTGCATTGAAGAATATCTTGGTTGTGACACAGCTAGAGGAGATTCATTAAAATCGTATTGCTGCTACTTGAATTCTGCCTCCCTGATTTAACGGAACTTTTTTTTCTGTCTTGGGTCCTTGCTTGCTGCCATGAGTAAGAGCAGGTTCTGAATCCTACTGGAAAATGACGACATAGGTAGTCGAGAGTTGACCTCTAAATATGTACATAATACAATCAGTACCCCAACCTGAGACCATCCAAATTGAAGAACGATTCAAACTAGATTCAGTCTAGTCAAACTAGACTGAACAAGTTGGTTTGACCTCGGTTTCAGAGCCCCTGCAGTTGTGAAATGTGATCACCACTAGATCTTAGAAAAATATTTGTGCTGTATTTTCAATTGAGTCTTCTGGTTTCTGTCAAATTACAACTTCACTGCTAAATAAGGCTGTTGTTTAAATCATTACGATAGGAGATTTCTGATGCGTTAATATTTGAAAGGCCAGAAGTACACTAGATGATTCATTTTCATAACTGTGGTCTACGGTTCGTCAATCATGCCACTCTGTGCTATTGTCATATTAATATTGACTTTACACAATTTAACATGTATGCATGGACATTTTATTGCCTGTTGATTATTGTTGCACATTAGACTTACAAAAATAGGTGGGGAGTAAGGGTATAACAATTAATTGTGTATCGATGAATTGTGATACTTTGTTTACATGATATATTGTATTGCAATAGAGGTTTTGTATTGAGGGTTGACCAAAAGCATGATATAGCTTGTTGTAGTTTACAAAATAGTTGTTTAATGGAGTGTTTTGTAGTTGATATGAATAAATACCCCTATCTCAGATTTTATTTGTCTTTTAGCAAAACAGCCAACATTTAAATTATAATTTGAGCCTATTGTGCATCATACAAATAGCCCATCGGAACCATCATGTGTAATGTGAGATACCTGCATATCACGATCTGTATTGAATCGTGGTATTAGTGGATCGTTACACCCCTAGAGGGCAGTCTATACCAACAGTCATTTTCTTCTAGCTTAATGCCAACATTGATTTTGAGCCCTAATGGTATATATGTTTTTTAGGCTCAACAACAGACATTCCAGTTCCCAGAAATATTCCCACAGAAAGACACCGCTCTTGAGCCAGGCTCCGTGGAGGAAATGCAGGACCAGTTCATGCAAGACGAACAGCAGAGACAGAAGGCTGACCCCAGACGAGGAGGGGTGACGGAGTGGTTTGGGCTTTGAAAGGGAGAAAATGAAATATACTCATTTCAAGAAAAAGCACCAAGAAGTGGAGCCAGGTGGAATAGCGGATTGCGTTCCAAATTATCCTGGAAACTTAATGCACTTGATATGTTAGTCTGATGAATTGGAGTATGACATCTGAAAACAAATTGTCCTAAAAACTCAAAAACAAGTTCTCTTGAAGACCAGGTCAATTTCCATGAAGCTTTTGTGTGTGAACATTTTTTGTAACATTCTAAAAATAAAATGTAAATTGTCTACATTTGATCTTCCAGTTGATTCATTTTGCAATAAAACAAGTAAAAAATGACTGTTTTGTCAGGAATATCAAATGTAATTTAGAAACATCGTATATCAACAAGATATTAAAGTAAATCCACATGACGTGAGCATGAAATGTTACACCCTATCAGTTTGCTTCAAGTAAGAAAATAGAAAGAACTCTGAGCCAGTATCATAGTTGAATCTTCAGATTAGTATACTATTCTTTTAAATGATGAATAACTAACAACTGAAAAGGTTTTTGTGCGGTGTGTTGGTGTTCTCCTTGTGTTTTTTCCATATGGGAGAGAGCCTCCATCTGAAGGGTGACCTTAGCAATAATTTCATACATATTCAATTTTAAAAAAGATATAACATTTCCAAGATTGAAGTTAGATTGGTAATAAGGCTGACTTGATTTCAAAATGCGCTGCAAGAGCGGCCTGTACTGGAAAACTAAACACTGCAGGAATGAAGACGTACCTGCTCTCCTCAATAGATCTAACCAGTCATTCAAATACTGTCGCCTTGTCTGTGGAGGAGAATACCATTCAGGCTAGCTATGTTCTAAAATAAATAGTGAGGCTGTAACCTCTTTGAATCACGGTTGTTATAAACATGTGAGTCTGCGTTATCAAGACCCGTAGTCCAGACCAGTCGAGATTAAAAGTAAAGATAGGTCAAATAAAATATATATAAAAAATATCTAGTCTACACTTAAGCCAGTCAGAGTGACAGCTATTATAATGGTGTAACTGAAGTAATAATTATAATATAAATCTGTTAATAAAAAATAAAAAAAGTGATATGCTGTTGTGTTTTATTTCTTAGCATACTAGATCACTTTGTGAACAGGATCCCTTTATAAAAGTTTGCCATGGTATCTTTGTAGTTTTACCATGCTTTTCCCACAGTTTACCCTGGGTTGCCATGTTTATTAATGATTTAATATATCTTACTATTTTTTAGAACGCTTACCTATGCTTTACCATGCTTTATTACACTTTGCTGTGCTTTTACTATGATACACTTGTATAAGGGTTATATCTGCAAATCAGTAAGAAAAGATGCAGTAAGCAATAATATTCACCCCCATTGTCCAAATGTTATACTTTATATTTGAGTCCAAGAATTTGGACCCACGGACTGCGTCAAAAACATCTGAAATGTAACGAGTCCAGAGGAGGTGGAGGTAGAATTCTAGCCTGATTTCATCACTGCCAAAGCCGACCCCCCATGAAAGTTTGGATATCTTGTGTGATGTTTACCAGGCAACAGCTGGACCCCCAACACATTCCAGTAAATCACTGGACACAATGCCTCAGCTCTGCTTTAGCAAACAGATGGCATTGATTTTCTTGTTTGCTTATAACATGTTCCTCCAGCCTAGCAAAAACCTGATGAAGAGTTGAAAAGATGTTTAAAAAGCTGGACACAAAAGTGAATGCATTGTCTGAACATGACACCTAAAAAGGAATTATTTTGAGAGGAAAAGATGAGCCATAACAGAACCATTGTACTGCTGCACCAAAATGTGCATTTGTCTTGATTCCATTCTGTATGATTTTAATGGAAGGAAAAGTAAAGATTTTAGAACTTCATTGCATTCCTTGTTTTATCCAGCTCCAAAGAAATCTCCTTTGTATTGAGAAGTATCGTGCTGTTTAGTTCAAGGTTGTAAAATGTAACAAGGGATGACGCCACTGCACACCAGAACACTCTCTTTAGCCATGAGGCCAATAACAGCACATAAAAACTAAATAAGGTTATAAAATACAGGCAGAAAAAGAAGGAAAAAGGTTTAGATGTATAGACCGCATCAGGAACTACCTGTGGAGAGAACAATGAGAAAGGTGTGTTTGCATTTATACTGGGATAGCGTGCAAACAAATGCACAGCATCCTAGCTGTGAAATCATTTATTTAATAGATACACAAGCCCAGGAGATGGTGTTAAAATGTTAAGGAGCAGTAATGATCTGGAAATGAAATGCATGTATGTTACAGTAAATACAAAAAGCGTCAATCTTCCACAGCCGTGTTCTTTAGTAATATTCATCACAAATAAAAACATTCAAATAATGTTATGGGTTCAGCTGAAAGCTGCAGAAGTCAGGAAATTAATTAACATAAATAAATACATTGGGGTCCCCCCGAGTGACTCACCTGGTCCGACCACATGGCGTGCAGGGTGAGTCCAACAGTCAGGGGAGAGCATGATTGGACGGACTGTTTCTCCTCATCGCACTGCCTCAGACTACTGACCAAGTGCCTGATGAGCTGAAGCAGACACCTGCAGGGCAGGCCTTTGTTCTTCCCTCTCGAGTTCCTTGGTGTAGAGGTAATTGGCTTGGTCGTGGGATCGGACTTGCAGTTTCCCTGACCTGTTGGAGAATTGTTGCAGTGAGGGAACCACATTTGCCATTCTATATTGGGAAGAAAACCAGGGGTAAAAAAATTGGGCATACATAAATAAATACATTAAAACAGTGTTGAGTGTTCAACTCACAAAAGTAAGGACATTTCACAGTAACTAAGTTGTATCCAGGCTTCAACATTAAGGTGGCAGGAGGTAAGAAAATTAATTTTAAAAACTTAGCGACACCACCTTTAACAAGGAAAACTTCCATAAAGACTGTTTTGAAATCTGCTTCTTGTCTACTATTTTTTTGCTGCAGTTGGAGATCATACATAACACATTTATGCTTTTTCTTGAAGCTTAGTACAACCAAATAAGTCTGCACTGCGTGACATCCAAGTCACTTATAAAATAACTATATAACTAATGGATAAAGGTGAATTGCATGTACTTACAGTGTAGTACCCATTTACAGATATTTTCTACAAGCACACATTTCTGTGACTGTGAGGGTGGAACTCCATACATTGATGTATTTAAAAAGTTATTTTCCCAATCATCATTTTTTTGGAAGTGTATGTATATGTATATGTGTTACATAATGTAACAAAGGTATAAGTACAGTGCAGTCCAAGTACCTGTATTTTAAAGCTGTTACATTGTGATAAAGGTGATTTATAAAACTGATAAGGGTACTTCTGTCAGATCTGTCATTACAGTAAACAAACCACATCTCCAACTGCAGTCCACTGAGAAAAAGATCAAATCAGCGTATTTGATCAACCCATACCCCGCTGGGATAAACATGGATTTTAATAGGACGTGAAATCCCCCTGGATTGCATCATCCTCCTCTCTGTGGGTATCCCCGGAACCCCCCCAAATAGGTGATAGATGAAATCCTGGGTAAAATAACATTCTAATAAAAATCCAGTGGTGGCTTATCTGTGGTGGTTTCGGTTGATCAAATAAACCACTTTAACTATACTATTTGTAAAAATAAGACAAACCAAATTTTGCGATTGCATTTATACAGTACAAGTAAGAAAAGGATATAGGTATTGTTATTTTAGGGCAGCAGTGTGGAGTAGTGGTTAGGGCTCTGGATTCTTGACCGGAGGGTCATGGGTTCAGTCCCAGGTGGGGGACACTGCTGCTGTACCCTTGAGCAAGTTACTAAAAACCCAACTGTATAAATGGGTAATTGTATGTAAAAATAATGTGATATATTGTAAGTCGCCCTGGATAAGGGCGTCTGCTAAGAAATAAATAATAATTGTTGTTTCAAAATTATTTAAAAGTCCAGTTTCAGCTCTATATAAGCTATACACAACCTTGCTGTGCTGTTTCTTACGCATGAAAGAGGAACACATTTTACATTGTATACTGCAGATGTTTCCTGACAACACAGACCCACACTCAAAGCTACTCTGTATTATTTGTAGCACTTTGTAGTCTGGAATATTATTTCTGGTTTTTAAATCAGCAGTGTACAAAAGGTTTGCTTAGGCCACCTGATAAGAGGCCTGTCTCTCTTATACACAAAAGAGAGACCACCAAAACACAGCACAAAACTCTCAGAGAAGGTAAAATTGTGCAAAACTGAAAAAGAATGTACAACACATGAAGGTTAAACTATGATACTGGATCTTTAAATTGTACAAAGTGGAGAAAACAAACATACATACATACAGCACAGAAAAAGAAACCACAGAGCAACTTTTCCACAAGTTACTTGCTGTCCAGCAAAGGGGGAAGAGCTGGTGCCTCTGCGGGTTCCCGGCAACCATAGACGTTGGGATGCTGTTGCCATTTTATAGCCTACCCCTTCAGAAGAAAGGATTAGGCAACAGTGCCCTCGTTCCTTGATGGCAACTTTGAAGGCCTGGGAGGTCTGGCTCTCCCATCACCTAGGATTATTGCTGACAGAACCCGAGTTGCTGCTGCTGCCTGGGCCAGAGTTGCTGCAACGCTGCTAAGAATGCTTTGGAGAGATGAAATTCGAAAGGTGTTTGACCGGATCTTTTTCAGGTACCTGGTGAAATTCTTTCGTTTCTCCCACTGAATGCAAATACGGCATTGTGAGGTTTGTCAGTGTGTTTTTCTTCTTGTATTTTCTTATTCTTTTAAAAAGAATAAGAAACATAATTATTTTAGGAGGCAATGTGGTCCAGTGATTAAAGTCCAGGGGCTTGTAACCAGAAGGTCATCGGTTCAAATCCCACCACTGCCACTGACTGACTCACTGTGTGACCCTGAGCAAGTCACTTAACCTCCTTGTGTGGATGGGCTGTTAAATCAATGTCCTAATGCACAGTTCACAGCCTACCTCTGTAATGCGCTGTGTGATGGTGGTCCACTATGAAAGGCACTATATAAATATATTATTATTATTAAATAATTCTTCTGTTATTGGTGTGAAACCTAGTTTTTTTTCGAATTGTCCATATCTTTGTTTTGAATGTAGCCTATTCTCCACTTTACAGTGCTTGTTGTAATTAGTGATAAATATGCCGGCTGTTGACATTAAACAGCACTGCAAAATATTAGTCACTTTCTGACGTGTGTACATACAAAAAAATCAGGATTTTTTTTTCAGTTTAGGGGTCTGTTGCAGTGGTAAAATAGAATTTTATATAAGAGAAAAGGTTTTTCAAAAAAATGTACACAACATTTTTTTTTTTTTAAGTTTAAAAAATCTTTTATTTTCAGGACGTTTCTGGCAAAAGCCCTTCTTCAGCTGTTTAAAAAGAAAAGTAAACACAGTGCAGTAAACTTGTTGTTATTCAAGAATTGTAATTATACAAAAATTATGTGGATGGTGTCAAGATTATCAGAATAGAATGTTCATTCCCAAAGGTTCCAAAGTTCCCAGTTTGAAGATAAACTCTCGTTCCTTTTGTTTCCGAACAACATTTGTTCCATAGCACTGATTGATCACACAGACTGTGATGACTTCGGGAGTGTGATCACAGTCCGTGTGATCAATCTGTTATGGAACAAATGTTGCTCGGAAACAAAAGGAACGAGAGTTTATGTTTATCTTCAAACTGGTAACTTTGGAACCTCTGAGAATAATCTTGACATCATCCACATAATTTTTGTATAATTACAATTCTTGAATAACAACAAGTTTACTGCACTGTGTTTACTTTTCTTTTTAAACAGCTGAAGAAGGGCTTTTGCCCGAAACATCCTGAAAATACAATATTTTTTAATCTTTTTGTAAAAAAATTTGTGTACGTTTTTTTTAAAAACCTTTTCTTTCATATGCCTTCAATATTGTATACTGCAGTTTTATATATATATATATATATATATATATATATATATATATATATATATATATATATATATACACACACACATACAGTACTGTGCAAAAGTTTTAGGCAGGTGTGAAAAAATGCTGTAAAGTAAGAATGCTTTCAAAAATAGACATGTTAATAGATTATATTTATCAATTAACAAAATGCAAAGTGAGTGAACAGAAGAAAAATCTACATCAAATCAATATTTGGTGTGACAACCCAAAACAGCATCAATTCTTTTAGGTACACTTGCACATAGTTTTTGAAAGAACTCGGCAGGTAGGTTGGCCCAAACATCTTGGAGAACTAACCACAGTTCTTCTGTGGATTTAGGCAGCCTCAGTTGCTTCTCTCTCTTCATGTAATCCCAGACAGACTCGATGATGTTGAGATCAGGGCTCTGTGGGGGCCATACCATCACTTCCAGGACTCATTGTTCTTCTTTACGCTGAAGATAGTTCTTAATGACTTTCGCTGTATGTTTGGGGTCGTTGTTATGCTGCAGAATAAATTTGGGGCCAATCAGATGCCTCCCTGATGGTATTGCATGATGGATAAGTATCTGCCTGTACTTCTCAGCATTGAGGAGACCATTAATTCTGACCAAATCCCCAACTCCATTTGCAGAAATGCAGCCCCAAACTTGCAAGGAACCTCCACCATGCTTCACTGTTGCCTGCAGACACTTTCATCTGCTGCAGTAAGTTTCCTTGGCCGACCACTGCGTCTACGGTCCTCAACGTTGCCCGTTTCTTTGTGCTTCTTCAAAAGAGCTTGGACAGCACATCTGGAAACCCCTGTCTGCCTTGAAATTTCTGCCTGGGAGAGACCTTGCTGATGCAGTATAACTACCTTGTGTCTTGTTGCTGTGCTCAGTCTTGCCATGGTGTATGACTTTTGACAGTAAACTGTCTTCAGCAACCTCACCTTGTTAGCTGAGTTTGGCTGTTCCTCACCCAGTTTTATGCCTCCTACACAGCTGTTTCTGTTTCAGTTAATGATTGTGATTCAACCTACACAGTGAATTGATGATCATTCTGTTTGGTATAATTGTTTAATCATACACCTGACTATATGCCTACAAAATCCCTGACTTTGTGCAAGTGTACCTAGAAGAATTGATGCTGTTTTGAAGGCAAAGGGTGGTCACACCAAATATGGATTTGATTTAGATTTTTCTTCTGTTCACTCACTTTGCATTTAGTTAATTGATAAATATAATCTATTAACATGTCTATTTTTGAAAGCATTCTTACTTTACAGCATTTTTTCACACCTGCCTAAAACTTTTGCACAGTACTGTGTATGTATATATATATATATATATATATATATATATATATATATATATATATATATATATATATATAATTATTATTTATTTCTTAGCAGACGCCCTTATCCAGGGCGACTTACAATCGTAAGCAAAAACATTTCAAGCGTTACAATACAAGTGATACAATAAGAGCAAGAAATACAATAACTTTTGTTCAAGTAAAGTACAAGTTTGACAAACCACAATTCAATAATACAGCAGGTAATAGTGATAGTTACATCAGGATATGATTAAATAGTGATAGTTACATCAGGATGTGATTAAATACAAAGTACTACAGGTTAAAAACTTGGCAGATTACAGTATTCTGAAGTACAGGATTAAATGCAGTAAAATAGGGGCTGATAAGAGCAAAATAAAGCACATTTACATGAAGGGTGATAGTGTCCCAGGATACAAACAGAGGAGTTCTACAGGTGCTCTTTGAAGAGGTGAGTCTTAAGGAGGCGCCGGAATGTGGTCAGGGACTGGGCAGTCCTGACATCTGTAGGAAGGTCATTCCACCACTGCGGAGCAAGGGTGGAGAAGGAGCGGGCTTTGGAGGCAGGGGAGCGTAGCGGTGGTAGAGCTAGTCTTCTAGTGCAGGCGGAGCGGAGAGGTCGAGTGGGGGTGTAGGGAGAGATGAGGGTCTGGAGGTAGCTGGGTGCAGACTGGTCAAGGCATCTGTAGGCTAGTACAAGAGTCTTGAACTGGATGCGAGCGGTGATCGGGAGCCAGTGGAGCGAGCGGAGTAGTGGAGTAGCGTGGGCGAAGCGAGGCAGAGAGAACACTAGGCGGGCAGCAGAGTTCTGGATGAGCTGGAGCGGACGGGTGGCGGACGCAGGGAGGCCAGCCAGGAGGGAGTTGCAGTAGTCTAGGCGGGAGAGTACCAGGGCCTGGACCAGGAGCTGGGTAGCATAGTTGGTGAGGAAGGGTCGGATTCTTCGGATGTTGCTCAGGAAGAATCGGCAAGTGCGTGCCAGAGTGGAGATGTGCTGGGAATAAGAGAGGCAGGGGTCCAGGGTGACTCCAAGGTTCTTAGCTGAGGAAGAGGGAGAGAGTGTGGTAGATTCCAGAGGAACAGAGATGGAGAGATCAGAGGAGGGGGAGGAGGAGGGAAAGAAAAGGAGGTCAGATTTAGAGAGGTTGAGTTTGAGGAGATGCGAGTGCATCCAGGAGGAAATAGCAGACAGACAGGTAGAGATACGGGAGGAGATGGTGGAGTCAGAGGTGGGGAAGGAGAGGAAAATCTGAGCATCATCAGCATAGAAATGGTGTGTTTAACAAAATTTAATCTACATTTTTTAATCATCAAATTAGCCACCTTTTGCAGATATAACAGCCTAACACACTCGTGGCATTCTTTCTACAACGGAAATCAAATATTGTTCGGAAAGTTCTTCCCAACACTGTTGCAGAAGTTCCCACAAATGTGTTGCACTTGTAGGTTGCTTTGCTTTCACCCTTCTGTCCAGTTCATCCCAAACCAGCTCGATGGGGTTTACGTCTGGAGACTGTGCTGGCCATTCCATGATTTGAAGCCCACCGTCTTGTTCTTTTCTTCTAAGGTAGTTCTGACATAGCCTGGAGGTATGTTTTGGGTCATTATCTTGCTGTAGGATGAACCCCTGACCAACTAGGCGTATACCAGAGGGTTTTGCATGGTGCTGCAAAATGCTGTGGTAGCAGATTTGGTTCAGGGTGCCACTCACTCTGTGCAAGTCGCCGACTCTGTATCCAGCAAAACAGCCCCAGACCATCACGCTTCCTCCTCCATGTTTGACAGTTGGTGTCACACACCGAGGAACCATCCTTTCGCCTACTCGACGGCGTACAAAAACCCTGCGTGATGAACCGAAGATTTCAAATTTTGATTCAAAGGTCCATAAGACCTTCTTCCAGTCTTCAGTAGTCCACTGGTGGTGCTTCATGGCCCAGGCAAGCCTCTTTTTCTTATTTTGCCATCTTAGCAATGGCTTTCTTACTGCCACTCGACCTGTCAAACCTGCAGCTCGAAGTCTTCTCTTCACAGTTGAAACTGAGACTTGCTTACTTCGACCAGTGTTAAGCTGTGCTATCACGCAAGCTGTTGACTCTCAGAAACTTGTCTTCTGATTCTGTTGTGGCTTTGGGTCTGCCAGACCTCTTCCTGTCAGAGTTTCCTCCAGTTTCCAAGTGCCTTTTGTTGGTGTAGGAAACTGTACTCACTGACACCTTGGCTTTCTTTGCAGTTTCTCTAAAGGAAAGACCTACACTTTTAAGGGTTATAATGGTCTGTCTGTCTTCCTTTGTTAATTGCCTTTTTCTCGCCATTATGAGAGCAATATACTACTTCCTGCAGTACAATACTGTCCAAATAATGCTTAAGAGGGTGTAGTAACACAGTCTGTTCCAACACTGCTTTTATACAGACAGAGGGTTTGTAAGTAATCCACAAAAGTTGGGACACCTGTAGGAATTGTTAGCATCAACTTTCAAGGCTCAATTTACTTCCATTGCTGCAGAACAGCTGTAAGTTGCTAACCCATTACTTGTTCCCTGAAAAAGGCCTTTTTGTATAACTCTGAAATGTACATTATTTTTCAGTTTTTGGTAACCTAAACTTTTTTTTTTTAACCTCTGGCAGTTTACCGCTTACCTTTGTACCATTTCAGGTTATTCACTGGACTTGAGCTGCTTAAATTTCAATAAAAACTGGAAAAATGGGGGTGTTCTAAAACTTTTGACCGGTAGTCTATATATATATATATATATATATATATATATATATATATATATATATATATATATCAAAGCCTCCAGTAGTGTTTTCTACTATTATAACAACATTGACTTGCATAAAGACGGAAAAACCTTTAGTGAAATAGCTTGCATCACTCGACAAGTACAGAGAAACATCATCTGTAATTGACAAACCCAGGACAGGAAGACCCAAAAAGCTGTCTAACAAGGATGAGCAATACTTGAAGATAATATCCTTAAGGAATAGAAAGAAGCATTGAATTGACAATAGAACTGGCAGAAGGCACAGGTGTCATTGTCCATCCATCAACAGTCCAAAGCACCTTTGACCATTGTTCCATAGTCCAATTTTTGTGTTCTTGTACATATTTTAACCTTTTAGTCTTGTTCCCCTTTCTTAAAGAGGTATTCTTACTGCAACACATCCTTTAAGTCCTGATTTCAAGAGTAACCATCATACTGTTGATTTGATGGACAACGACACCTGTGCCTTCTGCCAGTTCTATTGTCAATTCAATGCTTGTCTTCTTTCTATTCCTTAAGGATATTATCTTCAAGTATTGCTCATCCTTGTTAGACAGCTCTGATTACAATGCACACGAGTAGCTTTGCAGACACATGTTTAAATCAACATAGATAAACATTCCAGTTCCAAATACGTATATACATCCGTAGGACACTATCAGCAATCCTTGTACAAAACAAGACAATTATAATTTTTACACAACTTGAACCCCTTTTTATACAAGCTTAAAATGACAGTGTCCTACCACTTACGAGGAGAGAGGCCCTGCTTCAAATCAGCACTTCCCTAAATAGCAGTATGCATTTCTCTCTCTACCCAGAATGCACTTTTAATGCATGATTAAATTGTACAAAAAAATAATCTGTGATCAACTTTAGTTGATTAATTGGTCTGATTAATCTGCAATAAGATCCGACAGGGTGTCCTCGGGGGGCTGTGTGGCACGAAACGAAGTCGAGTGCCTCCAATCCCCCGAGAGGTCTGTATATTTGACGTATACGGACACCCTGAAGGACCTTATTGAATTTATAATCCAGGTGAAACAGTGGATTTGAAAAACAAAAACCAGAAATCATTTTTAGGGCAACAAAAAAAAAAAGTTTTTAATTAATTATCCTTATGCCAAAAAAGGGAAGAAAAAGTAGTCCCATTTAGTTTGAACTACACACTAAATAAAGCTGAGTAAATTAATCTAATTGAAACAGGACTATTTATTTTTGATATATGTTGAATTGTACATTGCCATTGAATGTACATTGTTTAAAAACATGCTGAAAAGATCCACCAGGAGGTGGCATTACGCCACATCTTCCCTGATAATACTGTACCCAGACCTTCCTCACCAAGCCCGGCACCGTGTCAGTTGACAGAACTTCAGATTTCATTATTTTTTCAAGGTCTGTGTCAGAGAAGGGTGGATAATGTGTAGAAGTGTCTTTTTGTGTTTTTCTATAGCATTTATAAATTGCTAAAATGACATTATTTGAAGTGATAAAGTCAGGGTGAGTACTGTATATTGACAGATTCACTGGTTTTATTTTAATAATAATCAGACAGCTAAGCCATTTATTACTTAAAATACTTATTTACAATAATAGTAATATTAGCCACAATGCTGGACTGCCTTGTCTGTCATTGCCAGGTCTATCAAGACGACTAAGCCTTCACACAGACAACCTGCACCCTCTATTAGACCGTGAATCATTCCCAGCTAACTGTACCAGACCCCAATGCATGCTGGGAAATGCAGTCCCGGCCTACTTTTTTTAAACCCAGGACTACATTGTCCTTTGCCACCAGCTAGAAAGGATAATATATATATATATATATATATATATATATATATATATATATATATATATATATAGTAAACATGGACTGGAGAGGAGAGCTATAGTGGAAAATGAAATGCCCCTCGGGAAGACTATTGTTACCGACAGAGAGCTATAATGCCCTGGAGGTAACAACAGTATGAATCAGTCAAGAAAATATGTAAGGCAAGGTTGGATAGTACAGCATAAGTAAATAAATAAATAACATAAATAAATAACAGAAAATGTTTTTGAAGTTCATACTGCATAGCTATCAAAGTTCTTTTGGCATACAGGTCTCCATCTGGTTTGCTGACTACTGCATAATACAGTTTAGATCCCCGCCATATTTGTTTCCATTGTCAAGTTGAATTTGTTTGAATTTCAGAGTCAGAAAGCAGTGACAGTGATGTTTTAATCACCATTTTAGAGTATCTTTCTTTTGTAGTGTGTTTTGTCATTCATTTTCTGTTATGTCATAGAATCGGTGTTGAGCAGTTTCTTCACATTCAGCCATTTTCTCTTGTTGTGAGGAGTGCAAGGGACGGGCGGTACTGTCCTTTGAAAAGGGGCGGGACTGACAGTGATGTGAAGCAATCACATGTCAGTGGGAGACTTGCCCGGTGGGGATGTTAGGGCAATAGTTCAATCTATTTTTGGTCCTATCATCAGGATTTAACCAATCACAGGCTAGAATTTCCAACCAATGATTCATATATATGACAAAGTGACTACTGGTTACTGAACCAAAAGCAGCCTGTCAGCAGCTGTGGCTGGATGGGTAGCTGTTTCAGCCCAGTCCCTCACAGCAGGCAAAGCTTCCATTTTCCTTATTCTGTATTTCACAAATTAAACTACCAAAAATTCACCTCACCAAAAAAGAAGTAGCTCTATTAATTATTATCATTATATTTAATCATGGATTTGTTTAATCTAAGAGAATTTTTCATAAACTCTTCAAAAAAAAAAAACCTTAAAATACCATTTAGAAATACTAAAATAGACTAATAAATTAAATGGCAAAATGTTTACACTAGAAGAGACATTGAAAAAGACTTCTAGTTGAAACGTTTGTCATTGCATTTACTAGGTTCCTTTTAATATTTCTAAATTCACAACTATTAACTGTTTAATAGTTATGGATGATCTTAAAATAGCCATAAAACATCCACATTGTATTGTATTATGGATGTCACTAAACATTACAGGCTTTTTTATTTAACCAATTGGGTTTTTGAAGTACAATAATAAAACAATAAGAACACAAATATGGAAAAACTGTCGTCTTGCTAATTTTGAGGAAATGTCACTTAACCAGTTTGTGGGTGGCGGTTTGTGTGAAACTGGCGGGAGCAGCTGAGAGAGGGAAAGACAAAAAGAGAAAGGCAGAGAGCTCTGCTGGCGGCATGCATCTGTTGGCATGCCTGTGCGATGACACTGCACACCAGCACATGGTACTTTCCTCTTGGGCCAATGGCACTCAGATATCTTGAAATTTCATAGTGCCATCTTGTAGCATCAGAGCCTGCATTACCAGCTGTTGAAAACAAATGTTGGGGAAGTGTTAGAGGAAAACAAGACTCAGTGGCACCAGCCCAGAGCTTGATATCTACAGTACAACATCTTGGCTCGTGGACTGAGAAGTTTGTTCAAACCGTACTTATTATTTGCTTTGCTAACGAATTAGGCAGACAAACTCTTTAGTCTATACAGTATCCTCCATCGTGGCAAGTCCCTTGCATGATAAAATAAATCCCCCTTTGCACTCAATTAATGTTTATCTCTAGTCAACAAAATTAAGTCTTGTTTACTTCTATTGGGTGGTCTTTGTTTTAAGAACGGTCCAAAAAACTGCTTTACAATACACGCCAAACTGACTAATGATGCAAAAAAACAAATAAATAAATGTTTTCCTGTGTGAATAAATTCTCTGCACATTTTAAATTAGTTGTATTGTCATAACAAGGACTAGTTATTGAATATGGCCACCCAATAGGATCTGAAATGACCTTAAAAAACACAAGGCTTTGAGGGTTTTTAACCAAAATATTTAAACAAAGCGTTATTGTCCTTTATAGACAACAGACATGCTGTGTATATTCCAGTGCTAAGCTGAGAGGCTCATTCACTTATTGTTTTTTCTGTTGTTCAGATATGTACAGTAAATGATTTAAGTCCTAACCACATGTATTTAGTAACAGAGTGGTCACAATTCATAGTGGCACTGCAATCTTCTAGCCTAGTAGAGTTTTGCACATCAAAAAATAAATATTGTACCTGCAGCAGGATAGTGTCAGGAATGAGACTCTGAGGTATGTGGAGGCTTCCACCCTGCACATACCTATTAGATTTGCCTGGTCAAAAATGAAAATGATAATTTTCTGTTTAAGAAAGGCCTAGAACTAAATGGCCAGGGATATTCGGATCCAGGGTTCTAAGGGGAAGCTTTCTTGCCGCTAGCTTGTACCGTGCCATGGTCCCTGACAGAGGGATGGATGTATGGATAGACAGACACCCTCATGTATCCACAGAATCTAATAAAAACATTGATACTAAGCTTAATCCCAATTGAATAAATGGTTTTCCAGATGTATGGAAAAATGTATGACATGCCACCTCCACTATTTCCTTGATGCCAGGGATTTCATCCCCTGCGGGGGATAATTCAAACTTTAGCTACTGAGGTTCCCAGGTAAAGGCAATGTCACTGGGAGCAAATCCTGGCTGTGCTGGGTTTCTAGTCTTCGTTGGCAAATACATCAATGGGCTCCGAAAGTTGTAAAACAAAACAAAAAAATGTGATTCCATGCTATTTTCTATTTTAGTTGGTTACAGTAATACAGTATATATATATATATATATATATATATATATATATATATATATATATATATATATATATATATATATATATATATACTGTATATGAACCAGGATGTGGGGCAAATGTAATATATATATATATATATTAGCTGTTGAAAATGCTGATGTGGTCAAGGCACATTATGATAATTTATACAGTGCTGTAAAATGTATAGTTATCAAGGTATTTAGAGACCCCTTGACAACAGTGCTGTTTGAAATTAGTTTCCTCTGGGGGAGTCTTGTGAACACTGACCCATTAGCTGTATTGCATAGTTAGAGGATATATGTGGTTTGCCATTGAAAAGAAGGTAAGAGGGGTTTATTTAAAATGACACAATTAGGACCCCTCTACTCAATTAAAACAAATGTGAAACATGACAGCCCATTCCAAACGCAATTAAAAACAAATAAAAGGACTAGACCATGTTTTTTAATTGGCCTCATAAGTACTGGGTTCCACTACTCCCTTTTGTAGTCAACAAGCATGCATTTAATTACTTATTGTTCAGGATGTAATCACAATTGTTAGTAAACCTCCCGGAAACAAAGACAAGCTGTGAACTCCACTAAGTCAGTATGACTTAGCTTAGGTTGTGGTTGTCTTTGGGGAGTGGAGTTTAGTGCAAAGTCGTGCAGAACATCTCCACAATCTGAAATACATTTCCCTCAGGGAGTGCTCAAGCTTCCATATGGTTTCCTCTGACGTAGTTAGGGCTTTTAATTTACACTTGAAGTAGTTTGTGTTATGCTGGAGAGAGGGGGATGAAACACGCTTTTATTTCCTTGTTCTTAATGACCATTCAGTCTTATATTCTGATTTAGACATGTTCAGAGACCCAGTGTTGGGGACTCGCACATTACGTGTAATGCAGTGGCTAAAGTAAGGGGGAGCCAGCTAAGAAAATCACTCAGGAGAGCCCCCCTAGCTAAATGGAACAAGGGGCCAAGGGGTCCTTGTGGAGGATATATTGAAGAGTTATTTAAATAAAAGAGGTTGGAAGTAACAGACCACTGCCAGATATTCCCAAACAATTTTCTTCTCCTTACCTTATTTAAAAAATATAAAAGGTTTCTACTCTGTAAATATAAAAATGTTCACAAAAACAAGAAACATTCCTGGTTATCCCAGGTGAAGAACTGAGGGGTGTCTGAGTGAGGGGAGACACACTAAATAATATATTAGTAAGAGCAAGACTTCTACGAGATTCTCCTAATGGATTACAATACGAAATAGAATAAAATACAGTCTCTTGGGTTATAATAAAATATAGGCTCTTGGGATATATATTTATTTGAAGCTATTCATACAATTCAAGTAATTTCTATTGTAACCAGTTCTTAAGCAGAGGGTTGTTTATAACTGGGCTTGCTACCGTTCGATTTTAATCGGTAAAGTTCGTTAAATGCTGAATTCCCAAAAAAAATAATTCCGACTGAAATAAATTTGCATAGAATTTAATTAGCATAAACGTCAGTAAAACCACTCACTATTTTTTTATTTCCTTACCAAAAATAATAATTTAGAAATCATCTCTAGTTTGTGTAGTTTTTATACTTGCTGTCTGTCCAGTCTCTGTTCCGCTCTGAATAGCTAGGGGTTGCTGTCAGTCATCTCAGTGGTCCCTACTGTAGTCAGTCAGTCATTTCATCCTGTGCTGACAGACCTGCACCAACAGTGCACTTTCATTTGCCAGCTACAGCACCTGTCATTCAAAGCGCCTACTTTGAAATTAGCAGGCTATGGTGTAGTGTAAGTTACTAGTTTGATTTGAAAATGGGGCGCAAGAGGAAAAAATACCGTGACCGACGGCAGGTCTCTGCGACAGGACGAAGCGGGCCTATCTGCCTTGCCTTCCAGTGAGTCCAGCTGTGCTGAAGCAGGAGTGGGGCGGAGCTCAGACTCTGAGTAATAAGTGCAAGTTGGTGCTGTTCAACTACCGAATGTTTTGTTCTGTGCATATTATTTTTACTCGCACATTTATGCTTAAAAGACTGTGTAATACAGTTTTATATGCTTTATTTGAGACAATTTTTTAAATTGTGTTGTATTTTTATCTTTACAAGGTATAACTCCGTTGTGACCAAACGGTATTTCAATTAGAATGTTTTTAACCATGGTTTTGTTGCATGTTGAATATGATAAATAGGTTTTGCTAAATAAGACATTTCTCAATGGCATAAAAAGTCTGTTTTTTTAGCATAAAGGTCGATTTCACCTATTCTCTGCATGAATTGAAAAAACAGTAAATTCTTTCTAAAACAAACGTTGAAATTAATCGTCGATTTGGCAAAAAAAAAAAAAAATCAAATAGTGGCAAGCCTACTTATAACCTTATACTTATAAAAGAAACTACAATTCTCTCCACCACATTAGAGGGACTATATTTGAAAGACTGAAACAAAAAAAATCATCAACAGCAAATTCTGGAGTTAGCCACTGGGCCCCCACAGCTCCAGATTTCCACTTTAACCACTGGTGTAAAGCATTACTGCAATCTCATTACATTTTTCAATATATTTTAACTGTAATGGTTCCTTTTTCAGACAGGTAATGAAATATGGTAAAAATAACATGAAAATCAGAAAGCACTTCAACACTGCAAGTCAAAACTTACATTTCACATGAACACACTTTTTATATCATTTATATATACACTGAGCCTTTGTTACGTGTTACATTCTCGATGTCGCCTAGTTTATCACTGTGCTTTTGTTGTTTTCACTCATTTAACAGAGTTGTCCTGATATATTTTCTTTTCAGCATGAAATACCCAGTATAGAGTGTACACTGATAGCAAGTCCATCCTTGATTTGTAGCAAAGAAAAAGAAAAAATCTTTAACCCAGTTTTTAATTAATAAGTTTTCTCTTTATTAGGATGCAGAGACATCTTAATAACTACTAATTCACATTTAAAGGGAGGTAGATTTGGAAAATAAGAACCAAAAAGTTCAAGCCCTAAATATACGATATATGTGAACTGATATAACTCAACCCAGAGTATTAATTTTTCTTGTAAAATGTGTTAATGACCTATAGATATTTACATTGTTCTAATGCCCTTTCTATGTTACAGATTATACCAAACCACTGTTACACTTAATATCAGTTTATCAGTTTATCAGTTTCAAAGTTGCTCTCAGATAGCTTTGTCCTCTCATGGTGAAAGACCTTGCCAGCACTAGAAAACACCCTATCGACAGGGGCAGAGGCAGCAGAAATACACAGGTAGCGCTGAGCAAGCTGGGAAAGCCGGGGAAATTGGTGCTGGTTGCCTTTCCAGAATACAAGAAGATCTTGATTGTATGGGATGCAGGGTTCTTGTAGGTAGGTTTCCACTTCCTGAACATGTGGACTCGTGACATCAATGGGACTCATCTCCAAAGGGGAATATGCAGTTTTTCTTGCACGGAGGGGAAGAAGACTTATCTACCTGGAGATGGCCTTGTGAATCTGTGGTGAAAGTGCTGGTCAGGGTGAACAGGTCCTCCTTGAGGGGTGATGGTTGGTCACCTTCACAACAGCAAAGCATCAGGTGTGGATCCAGAACAGCTGCTGTCTGATAAGTGGTCCTGTCCTCAAAGCTTTTCAATGGAAACAAGCTTGTTGTTGTACTCTGATGGGGAACTGAGGTGTCTTGATCCCACGGGTAGAGAGGATGAACAAACTAACTGTGACAACTTGGTCTCCCTGTATCCTGTCTGTAACTGTCTCAACAGGAGTCATGGTGCTGATGAAATCCCTGAGAACAAGGTTATCTCTGGCAGTGAGTCAAGTTTTTCCTTGTAGGTGCTCAGTACACGTCAAGCCATCTTGACTTGACTATTCCACCGTGTAGCATTGGCAGACTAGACCGTGGGCTGGTCTTCCAGGTCATTGGCTGTTGTAGACTTCCAGATGTGGGCTGTAATGGAGGAGACTTTGGTCAGGAAATTGATGGTCTGTGTTGAAGACAAGTTGAAGTGAATGCAAAACAATGTTTGTGTTGTGGCAGGTATTCCATGGGACTGTCACCATCCAGGTCACTTTCACTGTCACTGGAGTCCTAAGAAGCTTGGGATTACGTCTGTAACCGTAGCAGGCCACAGGCTGCACACACGTTGAAAGCGTTGTGAATGACAATGCTGGCAATTTTACTTGACATGTTGTAAGTGGCCACAATTTGCTCCCAGTACCAAAAAAAAAGCCTTATCTTTAAGATAATAAATAAGTTCAGAATACACAGGAGATAATAGTAAGATATTACTGATCCCACAGCCTTGATGTATCAGTCTTGGAGTCTTAACACAGATATCAGTCTCACACATTGCGCACTATTCTTAGTAGAGATAAATCATTTTGTTTTATAAAATAAAATCTACTTACCCCTGCAATGACTGATTTTGTAAACTTCTTATGTCCCAAATTGATGCACTTGTGTTCATCCATGCAAGCTCACCCCTCCCATTAGGTAAGTAATGTCATTATTTTTAAATGTATAATTTTGTTATACTGTTGGCTGTAAAAATAAGCAATTACATTAGTTTTGTTGATTTTGCTTGTAATGCATGTTTTGCTTATCAATACTATTCAACTATTCTGTAGTAACACAGGGCAGAAGGGGGTCGCAGTGCTGTGAAGTATGAGAACTGCTGCTATACAGAGTGTTTGTTGCCTGGTTTAAAAAGTTATGACAGGACATGTTTTCTTTCAGATGAGACTCAGATTCATTAGGCTACAAATACAGTTTACATTAGATTTACAAATAATTCTGTGAAATGGAAGTTTTGGAAAAAAAAAATTTAAAACAAAAAGAAAACAATTAAGGTTGCAAAAATGTAAATAATCAGATTGTTTAAGACCATGTTTTTCTTTTTAGTTCTATGTTTTTTTTCTATTTATTTCTTTAAAAATACTAACAAAACATGGGGAAGCTTTACACTTTAGTTCATACTTAATGGATTGTCTACAAGCAGAGTTAACATACTGTGATGGGGGAAAAAAACAGTAACTGTCAGTAACATTTAATTGCTAACTATCTTCTGTTTTAAATGAACACACTATTGCTGTATATGAACATGTGATCGGCGTACGTCATTGACCAAACATATTATTGTTAAAGACTTTATAACTATAGTTTCGACTACGGCACAACAGGATTATACCTGTAGAAATTGTTCTCTGACCGAAATAACCAATTTCTTAAGTAACTGCACAGGTTCGATTCTCTTCTGGAGGGGAGCCAACACCACCGACCAACCACACACCCAGGAAAGGACAACACAAACAGAATTGTAACAAACAATAATTTATTACTCTAAAAACAGGGTAATACTAAAAACATTTTGAATCATTTAAAATAAATGGACTGAGAATTGCTAAAGTGACCAATAGTTTCAATTTGCAGTAACACAGAGTCCACTTCATTGAGCAAATGTTCAAAAAGTCCAGGCCCCCAGTCCAATACTTCAGGAACAACTGTTCTGTTAATTCAGTTTCTCCGCAGACATCTCCAGGCCTGTATCAGTCGTAGGTTTCCAGGACTAACAAGCAAACCAAACAAAAGGCAGTCAGTCCTTATCAATTTAAACTGCAATGAAACAAAAAATAAAATACAGATGCTAAATATTCCGATTACTAAAATGTTTTAAAAAAAAAAAAAAAAAAATATATATATATATATATATATATATATATATATATATATATATATATATATCAGTTCCAGAATGTACTACAACTCTACAAAAAATAGCCAAAAGACCACAGGCTGCTAATACCCCTTTACAACAGTGTTGGAGACTACAGAATAGTAAACAACATTCTGGACAGACAGGTGAGAAACATGGTGCCAATCACTACCCTGGCCGGTTCCTACGCAGGTGCAAAACATCATCCACATGAATCAAATGTGGGAGAGGTACCTAACTCTACGGGAGGAGTGAAGCAACTTCATCCCTCCCTAATACAGCAAATCGCCTTCCTTTGTCAGTCACTGCACACCACAGATGCCGTCCAACTCTTCTTCCAAGATTCCAGCCTTTCGTTCATGCAGTAGTTACTGCAGTTCCCTGTGTCTACTCCACTTCGGCAGATTTCTAGCTGTCAGCCTCACTGCCATTTTTCTCAGTTTGTTTAGAATTCTGACAGGGTGATGACGGTGATAATCGATTACAGGCCACAGCAGTGACGTCACTGTCTTTTTCCACACACTTACATGGTAGTAATAAGGCTGTGAGCTTCACCAAGCTCTGTGGGAGATTACAACTGTCCATATATAATAACTTGATTACAAATAACAATGATCAACTAGTCACCTTGTGACAAACACATATTATCAATCCATCTGAATTTCTAAAGCAAGGTTGGTGCTGAAATTGTAATAGAAATGCTCTTTCACTATTTGTGTGACTTTTAGACTTTCCTGCAGAATACTTTTGAAAAATCAGCCCTGCATGTCTTTTTCCAACGTTTCTTAGGATTATGTGAGAATATGTTGTGGTCCAAGAAGCTTGAAATTGTCATTTATGTATATATATTGTGACAGACTGGGGTGTTTTGTCACGGTTCTTCCGGGTCTTGAACACAGTCTTTCAGAACCAAGCACACTGGACAACAGTATTTTATTGTAAACAGGGCGGTGCCTATATGTTTATTACCGTGTTCTCTTTATCCAGTCACACAAATCAAATATCAACAACGTAAACAAAAAAAACCAAACAAAACCTAGCTCTTTATTAAGAGCACTAACTAAACCTTTTAATTATCTTTTAACTACCCCTTTCTATAAGTCAGACAGCTAAGCTGTTTACTGACCAAACAGAATACTTTAACTAGGCAGCAATTGTTTTCCCCTAGGTAGAACACCAACCTTTAATCTGTTTCCAGTATGTATCGGTCTCTCTGCATGTCATACCCTTTGCACACACTCGCGTTTGAAAAAACCCATGCTCTTTTATGGCTGCCTAATTGGAGACAGGTGAAAACCCTTGTCTCAAAATGGTCGCCCCTGTGGAGCTCTGGGAATTGTAGTCTTTGTGACATTGGCAGTTAAAGACTACAACTTACTTATGTAACCCGAATTCAATGGAGAGGATACAGGCTTCTCTTCACTCTTGGACCAATATACACACCGTCCACCACTTTCCTATATATTTTATAGTTCACTTTGTCACAATATATATATATATATATATATATTACCTTGTGCACTGAATGCATGCCTGCCACAGATCTCCCCTGGTTCCCAAACCCTGCTAACTACAGACAGAGATTGCAGTAACCACAGACAGTACATGCCTTTTGCAGAAATTAAAGGTTTGCTGACATTTAACAGTAGTTTTAACCAAAATACCACAATAAATCTGTCCCGGGAGTTTTCGGGGGGGGAGGGGGAGGGGAGGGGGGGGGGGGGGGGGGGGAGGAAGTTTTACACC
This sequence comes from Acipenser ruthenus, assembly GCF_902713425.1. NCBI lineage: Eukaryota > Metazoa > Chordata > Actinopteri > Acipenseriformes > Acipenseridae > Acipenser > Acipenser ruthenus. The sequence goes on from NC_081215.1 coordinate 16,070,525, forward strand.
CCTTCCTGACAGAGAATTCTGCTCTCTCTACACTTGCTTTTACTGGGTGAGCCACTTGTTACCACCAAAAATACTTTATTACTTACTACAGACTGCAGTAAAACACTGAGAATAGACCCTGAATCTAATAATGTGCAAACCCCCCATCCTCTGATTATTTCTTTGTGCAGACAGGAGGCCTCCCTCTGAACGCCCACACAAAATGGCTGCCGTTACCAAGTAATTACTTTATGCAAATATACCAAACATGTCAGGAAAGTTAATTTAAAAAACACATGGCCCAATTGTAGGAAGAGCTTGAAATAAACACCAGATGTATTGAATACACTTCTAACTTGTTTATCAGTATCACATAGGAACAGCTGTGTCTGAGTGTGGAGTGGGAGACACCAATCCCTCATACAGTGTTCCCTCGCTATGAGGCTCTCGGTTATAACACGCCTCGGATATAACGCCCCTACAGCATGTCTCCCAATTCCCTATACTAGTGATGCATGCAATATTTCTACAATAAATACAGTGCCAGTATTGTTCAAACTATAAACAACTTCTCAGTCTAACTTCCGTTTCTGTCTCTCCCTTTTTATACAGTATCTGAACTGAAGAAAAGCTGCGCTGGTACTTTATAACACAGACATCTTATTCAGCATTTGTTTTATAACTAAATAAATATTAGGCCTTTTACGTGGTTATATGTCCTAATTTATTTACTTTTTTGCTGCGAGAGGAGCTGCGGCTTTCTCCGGGAGACGAGATGCTTCAGCTTTGCTTCAGCCCCGCTCCGGCAGGCGAACCTGGGGCGAGCCCATTCCCTCTTCCCCTCACCTCTCGCACTTGGTTCGCTTCTCTGTCGCTTTGAACTGAACTCCCGACCACCATTCATCTAGGCTATTTATAGTTTAAAAACTGCTAATTAAAATGATCCACAAGTGGGATTGTTACCTTTTTTTTTTTTAATATAGCGTTGATTACATGGTGCTTTATGCATGGTTAATTCACTGAAAGTTAAATTGTTGCTTCAATACATGTGCATTATAGAGAGGCAGATATTTTATTTTGTATTTTAGTCAGATGTGTGTTGTTATGTGTCCCACCCCCTCCCCCATTTATAATGCTCTTCAGTTACAACGCTCATATTGTGTGTTCCCCGAGTCCTGCGTATAGCGAGGGAACACTGTATTTCAATCAACACATTTTCTCTTCTTCTTCTTCTACTTCTTCTTCTTATCTGGTGGGCCCTCTCTGCCGTTCACTTCCATTGGGATTCCAAATCATTTTATCCTGCAACTGTTTAAAAAATAAAAGTCACAAAGGCTCCCATTCACAGCATATTCTGTTGCTAAATGACTGATTTGGTTGATGATACACTCACAGCTAAAGCAGAGCAGGCTTTTCTTCATTTAAAGACAGAACAAATAGGGTGTAGACAGTCAAGCTCGGTTCCAGTTAGCTCACCACTAGGGCATTTTGCATCATAAATGTGACTAAAGGTAAGAGATTGAGATAAGTTTGATTATGAGTCTTGCCCTCTACACCTGTGTGAGCTTCCCTGCTGCTGCATTAGCCTCACATTAATAATTAAACTCCTTGTGGAGAACTAACTATAAGCATCTTGTCTTTAGTAAAGAAAATATTGGTAAGAACCAAACTAAGTTTCAAGGATGTAATGAAAAAACAGGAACAGAATAAGAATTGGAAACCAAATAACATGAATGGTACTTTAGTGATTACGTACACCTATGTATTCTTTATTCTGTACACCTAGTTATTCTACCTTTATATTTATATATATTTATTTCTTATCTTTAAGAAAGGAAAGCCCAAAACACTTGTCACATAACATAACTTTTATCCACTCTGAGGACTGGTACCCCAGATGTGTACTGCAGTTTTTAATTAACCCTCTTCTTACTGACAGGACTTCTTCACCTCAAGAGATAACAATAAAAAATAAGACTGTAACTTAAAAGTCTCATAAAAATAAACAATTCTTCTCTTATATTAGCAAACAGATGCTAGAGCCTTATATCAATGCTTTGACAATGCTGACTGTCTGTTTATATAGTAGCTTTCAGCTCCTTGGATGAGCAGCTGTTCAGCACTGGTTCTACACACAGTAAACATTTCCTTTAGACCTTAATCTGCCCTGGGCCCCTCCCTACTAAAAATGTATTGGTGTGACTCAAACTTAGGGAGGGTTGTCAGGGGGCAATACATCTTCCAGCATTGGCAGCTACTCAATGAACTAATTACACAAGTCTTGAACACATCATTCCATACTTATTATTATGATTATTATTATTATTATTATTTATAATAATGAACTAATTATAAAAGTATCAATACGTATATAACACAATATGGCTACTTAAACTACAGTAATTAGCCTCAAATTTTACACCCAGGAGTGTACTGAAATTAGCTAGTTGCTTAAAAAAAAATTATAAATAAAAGATAGTACCAAGAGTGAGAGGATAGCTATTTAAATAGCCATTAAAATAGCTTATATTTAAATGGTTTAATTAGTCTTATCAATTATTTAACAATGTGTTCCAGTTTTGAGCTTTGAAAATCTGGTCACCCTAACTTTACATGTACTTCATGATCATGTAATGCATGATTAGTCGACTACCAGCTTCTGAGGTCGACTTTTCTAATCGACTTGCTACTATTGGGTACTGTTTATTGTCTAATAGTACTTTGCCCTGGTGCAAAATAGTTTGTACTGCCAAAGCCTGAATACAACAGGTTCATTGGTCACATCTCTGCATAGTGTTTCATTGAGAAGTTAAATACATTGTAATATTTGTTTCAGCAAGCTCTTGTTTTTATTGTGCTAAGGAAAGAGAAAAGATGGAAAAAGCTGACCTCATGCAGAAGATTGGGCCTACTGTTTAGAAAGTTGCCTGTTAAACGTCAATTGGATATTAAATAAATAAACCAAATGAGTAACATTTTTGGAAAGAAAACAATAAACGTGAATAATACTGCCTGTTATTAAATAAAAAGTGGAGACATTTAAGAGGGCAAAGTTCAAGCAGTTGTATGTGTTGGCTGCAGTGTTTAGTCAAATTCTCTAAAACACAAAAACCAAGATGTCTTGGAAACAGACTGTAACATTCTGGAACCTTTATGAAAGAGGGAGTGATGTAATGTGGTTACGCTTCTGCTTAATTCTTGGAAATGTGTGTGCTCTTGTATATTAATATAATACATATCCATTGTACTGCATGTTTTAAAGCTCATATTACTAGAAGATAGTCTCAGAAGCATAAAAAAGAAATCAGCAAGACCATTTTCTGTAGAATAGCTTGCTGTAAATTTTACAAAAAGAACACAAAATGTATTAAATAATACTTGTTAAATGCATGTTGAATAGTATGCAAACTCTACAGTATAGTGGATTTTTTAAAATTTATAATTGAGTATGAAAGCAGATATTTTTAATGCCATTGATCATTTAAATCTCCTAGATCTAGGGAAACAATATTTTATTGATCAAATTAAGTTGTGGATTCAAAGCTGTAAACGCACCAGCCAGCAGAAAAAAGAAAACAGTAGTCCCCCGTTATTTATTACAAAAAATGTAACTGTTCCACACTGCCAACATCTGCTTAAAATACAACATTAATATAGCATTTCGATTTCAAGACCATGTCAGTTTAACACATTTTGCATACAGTATTTTCTAAACAAAGTTGTTAAAGCAGGAGAAAGGCAGACAAAAATCAAGCACACCCTATCGACTTAATAAATGGCCAACAAAATAATTAGATACTGTTCTGTACATACAAAATGTATATATTTAATATAAAATAAGCAATTCAAACAAACTTTAGTTCTGGAGCAAGGTGCATTACTCAGCTGCATCTTTGAAGCAAAGGTGGCTGATGGAAAACCTCCTCCCAAAAGTAATACAAAAATAAAACTGTGGGAGAGGGTAAATGGGGAGTATATCAGTCTCCATATTTAAAGGGCCTTTTTACTATGATTTATGCCAGTGTTGGTGTCTGGGGACTGTAATGGGGTTCAATTATGGTGGTGAACCACTCGATGTCATCACCACATTAGAAAGTTATTTACCTGTGTTAATTATTTAATAAGGCCTAATTCAGAAACCACTAGGAACATAAGAAAGTAAACGATAAATCTACCATTATGGAAGATGTATTGAAAGTGCTGGTACAGGCCACAGTGACCCAGCAGGAGACAAACCACATATAGCAGAGTCTAATGGAAGCAAAGCAGCTTGCGCAGTTAGAGCAAAGTCACCCAAAAGCTGATAAAGAAGGTCAATATGCTGGAAGAGAGGTGCCGGTAATGACCATGAAACCTAGCCACGTCCTCCAAAAGATGACCGCTGACAATGACGTGGAGGCATACCTCATGTCTTTTGAGAGGACCACAGAGAGAGAGAAGTGGCTGAGAACAATGGGCTGGAATCGTTGCACCATTTCTCATCGGTGATGCAAAAAAACCCTATTATGATCTGGACATGCAGGCAGCCAACAACTAAAAGCTGAGATCCTGGCCCGGGAAGGAGTGCCTAATGCGATGAGAGCACAGCACTTCCACGACTGGCAATACTATGCAGGACTGGCCATCCGATCCCAGATGTTTGACCTGGTGCATCTGGCCAAGAAATGGTTGCAGCCAGAACTATGACTCATCATCCCATGTTGTGGAGATGATGGTCATAGATCGATTTTTGCGATCCCTGCCTGGAAATCCGGCTAACTTGGATGAGTTTGTGGCTCTCGTTGAGAGGCAAATTGTGGCAGAACATCTGTCTCAGCCACCCACCTATTCATTGAACCGGAGCAGCTGGCAACCCCCAGCCCGAAGAATCGGAACTGCGGGAATTCCAGTAAGACTTTTATTGGGAGAGGGGGTGCTGAAGAGTGGCAAAAGGTCCTGAAAGTGCAGGGTAATAATTGAAGACAATGGTGACAGCACTGAGCAGGATAAAACATATAGAATGTACAAATGATATAAATCTAATGAATACAGGCATATAGCTGTCCAGGGTCCTAACGAGGCAGAGCCTATGGAAATGTTAGAAGGGGTACATTTATTTATACATTCAGTTCCCATAAAGTAAATGGAAAACAGATTTGGGGAGTGCAGTAACTTTGGTTTCTGATAAATTTGTGAAACCATCTCAAATAGAGTAAAATTGTAAAATCGGGATTACCTGCATGCATGGAAACACTAATTACTACCAAACAAGTGAAGTAAACATTGAGTTACATGAAAAGCTTTATGCAATGAGGGTAGGTGTCTTCCCAAAGCTCCAACATTAGGTAATACTGGTGTGCGATCTTCCAGCCTTTGGTTTGCTGGGGGAAATTACAGGGAAATTGGATGACCTTATAAACAAACTGAAACAGGTGAATAGACCCAACCCTGGAGCCTGGACGAGTTGTTTCCATTTATTCAACATGATTTATTCTCAGAGACTGTCAAAATGAGAAAAAACAGACAAGAGCACAGGTCAGATCAAATAAGGGGCACTCGTCAAAAGTTGAGTCACAAAATGTTGTTAGGGGAAGCCAAGAGCAGTAAAACCATATCAACACAATGTGATGCCAGAGAAATAATGGCAGATATGGGTATTTACTAACTTGACTTAAATGAGGAAAGGGAACAAGAGATTCTAAAACATTTAGCGGGTAGTGCAGCCATGTTTGGTATTGATCAGTCTAATGACCCCACCATGATCAATGTACTAAAGGACGTGATATCCATAGATGGTGTGATCCTAAAAAAGCCTTATTACAGTTTAAAATAATTGTTAACAAATAATTGTTGGTGCCACAAGCTTACAGGCTTGCGGTAATGCATTTGGCCCACAGTCACTTATTTGGGGACACTTGGGAGTTAAAAAAAACAAACACTGACCGCTTCTTAAAACATTTGTTTGGCTGGGAATCCACAAAGGAATAGAGAAGCACTGCCAGTCTTGTGTAGAATACCAGTTGAATAGCCCCTGCTGTAATTTTAGAGTACCATTAATTTGTAGTAGTAAGTACAATAAATGGATACAAATTTATTTCAAATAAGAGCAACTACAAAAACCGTGAATACGGTTAACTCTAAGAGTAAAATCAAGTACAAGATACTGAAAATGTAATTATGATTGAGAGCGGTAGTAGAATATAGCAAAGTGTAGAGCAGTTAAGTGCAAGTACAAGATGATGCAAGTACTGTCCATATAGTCCAGTATAGTCGAGAGTTGTGAGGTTTACAGATGCATTAATACCCCTCCCAGTCATCGATGTTCCCTTTGAAAGGATCGCAATGGATATAAATCAGGGCCATAAATAAATTTGAGTCGTAATGGATTATGTAACCAGGTACCCCGAGGCAATACCATTACACAATATGGCATCCAAAAATATTGCCAGGGAATTGGCACAGCTCTTTTCACAGGTAGGGATACCAAAAGAAATGCTGACGGACTAAGACACCCCATTTATTTCTTCGTTAGTGAAGGATTTATATGATCTATGGAACATCAAACCTATTAAAATCTTGGTTTACCACCCTCAAACTGATGGGCTTGTTGAGAGATTTAACCAAAGCCTCAAGCAATGTTATCGTGAAAGATGTGGAGGACTGGGATTTGATGTTGCCCTATCTAATGTTTGCTGTTAGTGAAGTGCCACAGGCATCCACCAGGTTTTCCCGTTTCGAATTATTGTATGGCAGACAGCCCTGGGGAATTCTCGATATAGCTAAGGAGACCTGGGAGGAACAGGAATACGAGGAGGAATGTTATTGAGCATGTACTAAAGATGAGAAAGCATATTGAAAAGGAAACCCTGATAGTAAAAGAGCACATGGGAAAAGCGCAGGCTTATTATGACCAAAGGGCAAACGTGGAAGAGTTTCACCCAGGGGACAGAGTGACGCTGTTGGCGCCAACCTCCAAAAGCAAATTATTTGCAAAGTGGCAGGGCCCTTACGAGGTGGTAGAGTCGATGAGAGCAAATTTACCACATTAATTTATTAAAGCCCTGGAACGGGAGGGAAGCACCTGTAGCCGTAGTAGATGTACCGGGGGAGAAAAATAATACCTAGGAAACCAGGGTACACATTTCAGAAACCCTAAATGAGATGCAGACTCTGGCAGTTTAGCAAATGCTGGCCCAATACCAGGTTTCCCCAGGCACTAAAGTAACTGTTAAGCACTACAGAGTTCCGGAAGCAAAAAGAAAAGAAATCACGGCAGAGGTGAATAGAATGTTGGAACTCGGTGTCCAATAGCGAGTGGCCCCATCATTTTAGTCCCGAAACCAGACAGTTTCTGGTGGTTCTGCAATGATTTTAGAAAGGTAAATGAAGTGTAAAAATTTGACACTTGCCTAATGCCTAGGGTAGATGAGTTGGTAGAGAAATTAGGGAAGGCGAAATTTCTATTTACCCTCGATTTAATGAAAGGGTATTGGCAGATACCATTAATGCCAAATGCCAAGGAAAAGACATCCTTTGTAACACTGGAAGGTCTGTTTAAGTATACTGAACTGCCATTTGGGCTACATGAGACTTCTGTGACCTAAAAGAAGTTAATGGATCCCCGGGACCTCGGGTCCCCGAGAGGCTCACCTGGTAAAAGCAAGGCCGCGTGGTGTGCAGGGTGAGTCATACTGCCTAGGGAGTGCAAGTTCGCATCCTGGCTGTGCAAAGTCGCCGGTCTTCGCTGGGGATTCTGAAGGGAATGGTGCATTGGCTCTGATGCTCCCGCAGGTTAGGGAGGCAAAACTGGCAGGGACTGTTTCTCCTTATTGTGCTACAGCTAGGCCAGGTGCCTAGTGAACTCAGGGGACACCTGCATGGCTGGCCTTTGTCCTCCAGAGGCCGGTAGCTCACTGACATCTGCTGTCGAGTTCCTGGTGTAAAAGAGGAGATTGGCTTGATCATGGGATTGGAGGATGCCCACTGAACCTTCAGTTCTTCTGAGCTGTGTGGGGAATTGCTGTGGTGAGGGAAAATAATTTGCCATTCTAAAGTGGGAAAAAATAATTGGATGCTCTAAATAAAAAATAAAGAAAACTATTTACCACTGTGAGGTGTCAAATCATAACTGTCTCTGAATCATACTTGTGTCATTACCAGATCACCCTTCACCTTGTTAATTGGAAGTAGAAGGTGTTTTCTGACACAGGGTTTTCCTTTTTACTTTCCCAGTGTGATTAATTCAGTGTTCATGAAAAGTGTGGTTTATGGCTTTCTAGTCCACCAATGTGAATCAGCTGTTGACTGAAGGCAGCAACCACCACAGAAATGGAATTTGAGTTGCACACAGGATCGCAAAGCATTTTACTGAGTCCGCGTCACTGGATCGCAGATGGAGTGGCAGCCATATTGTACTTGCATGCCACTGTTTGAGTGTAATTATGGTCTGTGGTTTTGGTGCAGTGTTAAACAGCCACACCACCTTCTCTTCTTGAAGATGTCTCCATAAGGGTACTCTTTTAGTGTTGCTTTATTAGTGTTGCTGGCTTGTAGTCTTTTTTCTTTTTTTCACACTTTTAAAATAAATGTAAGCTATTTTCTCTATAACAATATAACAGGTGTGCAAGCATGCAGGAGTTACCACTGCTGCTTCTAAACTAAAGACACAACAATAACAGAAGCTAAGATTTCTGATATCTTGTCAGAAATAAATGGGATGATTCATAAAATTAAAAAAAAAACACCAGAGGAGAAAAAAATATTAATATCATCTACATGATACTCTCCTGTGTACTTAATCAAGTAATGAAGAATGTATTTTTACCCAGACATTTGCAAATAGATTATAGAGACTATATAAAGTTATAGGTACCTATGATCAAGACTATTGTTTACAAAAATACATTCAAAATGCTAAATCCAAGTTGCACATTTGAAATGGTCTTTTCACACCAAGAGTGTGGTGCAAAAGTCAAAAACACTGTACATTGTAATCCCGTCATATTGTTTTTATACAAAATATGTCTGTATGGGAACAACACTATCTTCTCCCTGTTTATAAAATGTTTTAGAAATCCCTTTTGTGTGGATTGGCTGGTGAAATTTCCTACCCAGATCTTATGTTAAGTTTCAAAAGCCACTTTGACACACAAATGCCGGTATTGGGCCATCTCAGAGACATCTCAAAAATTCTTAAAAAGACCCATTCATACAGCACAAACATATGTGGCAATGTTACACTGTTACCCAATGCTTGTGGTGTGAAAAGAGCACTGTTATATTAACTGTAGTAAATAGATCAATTAAGTACAGCAATAAACTGATATGAAACCTCTTAGACATGTAGTAGTCATCACAAAACAAGCAACAGCTGCTCTGAGGCAGAGGACAGGTCAGCCTGCCAGACAAAACAATATAAAGGTACATTCACTTCTGGAGAAAGAGCCCTTTCACAGTGTCCCATGCCGATCATTACCAGTTGTGTTCCTCCTGCAATATTTAACAGTGCTTTGTATGGCAGTTCTAGCCAGCAGCACTCCTTTAGTATTCAGTATGTCAGATTCTTCAAACATGTCCAGACTGCCTGCTTTGCAGTAGTGACTCAGTGTTCACAAATACTCACTTGTTTGCCAATCCCCCTGGGTGTTTGCCTTTCACTTAGTGATGTCATAGACATCTTAGCAGTGCCGCTGAGCCATTTCCATTTCCCATTAAAGTAAATCAACTTGAAATAGGATACAAACCATCATCCCTGGGACCAGCGTCACCCAAGAACAAATGATAACCAAACAAGGATAGGAAACACCCCTCACAGCCCCTTTATTAATATCTTCATGGAAAATATGTTCTCATGAAAACAAACATTGCCTATGTGTTGTGTGGAAACTTTCCATTTCTAACCTAACATATGAAACGGGGTATCCACTAGGATTACAAGGTAAGTTGGAATGTGGCAGGTGTCACATGCAAACCGAGAGAGCTCCAGACAGTATATTTCGACTGGTCTTTCTATTATACTGTACACTAGTTATTATCACCCTGCAGGGGATGAAATCCGGGAAACAGGGATGGAGTCGTACATATATCACTCTTCACATTTGTTCAGAATCTCCAATTGTGATGAAACTTGGTATAAACATTATTTAGTATATCGGAAGTACTGGGTCATCAACCAGCCCCTACAAATCCTACAGCAGAAATGAGCATGGCCTGAGTCACACATCCTTTTCATGTCTAGTATCCTTCAAATCTGTTTTTTTTTTCCACAGCGACATTGCACTTTGTATAATAGCTTGAATGAGTCGATGATTGTGAATGAGCTGATGGAATGGAATCTGTATTCTCTAGCGGGTACAGGGTTGAGCGATATTAACAACTACTTATTACCCAAGAAACAGATCAGGGTGGGGTGGTTACACAACTCAGAACCAATATTACACATGCAGTGCTGTTAAAGTGCAGCATGAAGTGATCCAGTGCTTCTGTAACATTACGGATTCTGACCCCACAAATGGCTGTGTCTTTTGCATAGTGGTTAACTCTGTGCCCTGACACACACCTCACTGAAGGTAAAGAGTGTAACAGGCAGTGCTGTTTGATACACTGCCATTACGGATTCTGATCCCTGTAGGTGAAATGAGGTCAAAAGCTCTGTGGCTCAAATGCAGATGAGCCTGGCTCTTTTACACAGTAGTTAAGTCGCTTGTTTGTGGTGTGTGTGGTCACTGGTTGACATCCAGCTTTTGCCTTATTATACTCTCCTTATAAGGCAAACCTTTCAATCTATTTCATTGAAGGATTTTCTTTAAACCAGTTGCTTTATTATTTAATGAACCCTTCTGGTTAACAGGCCATTCATGAGGAGGCTGTGTGGTCCAGTGGTTAAAGAAAAGGGCTTGTAACCAGGAGGTCCCCGGTTCAAATACTGGTTCAGCCACTGACTTATTGTGTGATCCTGAGCAAGTCACTTAACCTTCTGCTTTGTCTTTAAGGTGAGATGTTGTTGTAAGTGACTCTGCAGCTGATATATAGTTCACATGCCCTAGTGTCTGTAAGTTGCCTTGGATACAGGTGTCTAAATAAGCAAATCATAATTATTGTGTTCTGTAAATAGGAAGGTTTTAGCACTTTCACTGATTTATTAGTATTGTTCTTGTGGCCTGTTATTGCTATGTATCCGGCAAGATAATGTACATTCCTCTGTTTGGGGACCTGTCACTACAATTCTGAACAGAACACAATCTCGATCTGTCTGACTTTCCTCCTATATAGTGTTCCAGATATTTAAAGCAAGGCTGTTTATACCTGTTCAGTTAACCAGTGAAAAAGGGGTCAATTGTAATCCTTGAGGAGTTTCACCCCTAATGCTAAAGGAGGGTCTGATATTTAGATTGCACTCTGCATAGATGCCACAGATAATGGGTCTAAAATGATCTAATCAGTGGCAGATCTAGAGAATAACAATTTGAAAATTAAACATCAAACAGTGCATGTGGCTCTCTTGAGTGCTGGGAAGCCCTGGGTAGTCCTTCCAGGATTCCAGGATCATGGAAGAAATCGCGGAATTTGCTCTCTCCAGCAGAATTTTAAATTTTTTGCAAAAAACCCCCCAAAACTCAAACATTTGCTCCCTACTATCACTGTAGCGCATATGCGCTATTTGTATAGTGAGAAGTGTGGCGGGGTTTCAGTGCAAGCTTTAGTTCAGCCATGGAGAGATTCCTAAGGCCATTGTTGAGCTCCGAAAACAAATCTAAATCAGCACCAAATATAACAGCAGAAGACAGGGCACAAATGCAAAATGCAAGTCCAGTATTTCCAATAACTCACCGTCACAGCTTCTGTTAAAAAGGCAAAAGACTGTGACAACAACCATGGATAGACAAACAGTGAATTATTATTATTATTATTATTATTTTACAAAAGGATTTCATTGTTTAATCACAAGTTCAAAGCGAAGCGTTGTTCTGTTACTCCTATGGGAAAGGTCAGAGAAAAAAATGAAGACCTTGCTTGTACACATTATGTTGCAGGTCTGAAAGATGTCATTCTAATTATATATGGAAATACACTCAAAAAGGAAGGGGGCGGTGAAATATATTAGAAATTATCTTTCTTTTTTTAAACGCTACTTTCCCGTTACATTGTGGCTTGGTCAAAGAAACAAAAATGCTAGTTTATCAGCCAATCAGTGTCGCCTGTCACTGTTTCCAAGCGCTTGTCACAGCTTCCAAACTATGTGCTGTCTTGATTTGTATACGTTTTAAAATTAGAACATTTTGGTGAACAACACATGTTTCTAAAAAATACCCTGTTACTATAGTACAAAAATGCTCCAAGCCTAGTAAACATTTGTAAAACAGTGCATTTGTAAAATGTACCAATGCTAATTTGAATCTTATTCTGCTAGGCAAATGTTATTATTACTAAAGTGATTAAATATAGTCATATGTTTTGGCCATAACTGTAGTTAATTTATTTTTTAAGGATTGTTATGTTTTATGTATATTAAAAAAAAATAATAATAAAATGTCATCCAGTAGCACAATGTAACACAATTTTTGTTCCTGGGTAGTAAGTGTTATTTCCTAATTGCTTATGCCTCAAAAGTATAGAAAATGGCTATTATTCCCCACAAACTTTGCTTTTGTGACCAGGACAGTGATATTTTTAAATTTACCTATTTCCAATGAGAAAACGGGCGAATTTGTGTCTTTTCGTTCACATAAAGTCAGAAAAAAACAACATATGAATCCAAATTAACATGTATTTATACTAAAGTAATACAAAAATGACTACAAAAGATTTAGAAGTGAGTAGTTTTTCAAGATTTACGATTATACTGTGAATCACTTTCACGAATCAGCCCCCAAATGTAGTCTCCCATCATGTTAATTTGCCTCATGCAAGGAAGAATGATAGTACTCCATGAACATGCATACAGTATCTGCTATATCTCTGTTATGGTTGTAGCTGAAAGGCTCTAGCATTCAACAGGAATGGACTAATCCAAAAGATTTTTTTTCTTCCATTTCTAAGCCACCCAGACTCATTTTGGCCCATTTTTTCACATCCTTCACTATAGGCTCCAAAGGAACTCACAGTCTGACTTCCAGCTTTGAATCTAAAGGATTTCCTATTTGTAACAACTCTGGGTCCTCTGTCAACCTGCTGAGAGAAAGGTCCACACCTTGAAGCCATCTGCATCCGCTGTGGGGCTCATAACAAATACAGCTCAGGATACTGTCACCTCTGGCACAGTATTTTGTACTGTTGTACTGTACATGTACACTAGTGTAAGCCACAAAATAAGAAAATACCCTTTGAAACCATTCTAGCAACATACCATTGCAGCTGCTAGCTGTTCTTGTGCTACCATTTCCCCTTCATACAAAATGATATTGCCATTGCCGTGCTTGTATTGAGTAGCAATTGAAAATCATTTGGCATGGGAGTAATTTTAACCCATTCTTGTCCATTTTTTTTTTTGCCTTTGCCTTAATCATGATGAGACTATTTCTAAATGTGTTCAGTAACCATAACACCTAAAAGGGAGGAGATTAGAGATTGAACTACTAATATGTCGAATATGTTAAATTATTTGATAATGTCTGGTGCTCTACTTGTGAACATACTGGATTGCAACACTTTGCTGTGTGTGCACTATATTTTAAGACTGTTTGGCATATTATTTTAAAACTATTTACTAATGTTTTAAAATGTAATTAATATATTAATGGATTGGAACCACAACTGCAGTTCCATCCATTTGACACCACACACTTCACAATACGTTTGGTTTCAACTGAAACAGCTGAATACAGTTAAAATACTGACATTGCTAGTTTGCTGCTAGTATACACTTTGAACACACAAAACATTACTATTTTTAAGTGAGCAGCTTCGTTGCATGTCAAATGATGACACAGATTACATTGCATGCCATGAAAATAGTCGACTACCGGTTTCTGAGGTCTGCTGTCACTCTTCTATTTGATTAGTCCACCAGTCGCCTATTCCGTGCTCCCCCATTTTTATTTTTGTATTTTTCTAGCAACTGTTTTGACCTCCATTTCTCAAAGCATTTTAATTCCAGTGAGTAAATAAAAAAAATATGGCGCCAAGAAAGGCTTTAAAATCTGTTGTCATACCTCTAAGCAGCATTAGCAGCAGCATCACTAATCCCCAAATGTTGAATAGCGTGGGATATGCAGATTATTTATCAAGTACCAATTAGTAAAACACTACCTAAAGAACATGTGCTATCAGCATGCTATAAAGCCATGACTGCCATGATCCCCCAGTATTTAGTATCAATAGGGTATTAGTCTGCTTTTCCTTACACACTTCCTTTGTCAGACACGATCACATGGTCTGCCATAAACATGTACCTTTACCATAGGAAATAATATAGTACCAGGAAGTGTGGTGCTAGAAAAATCTTCATATCACATATTGAAGTAATTGTTTCATTATATTGAATCAAAGCTACTAATAAACTAAGCAAGCATGCAAAATGTACTCCTAGATATTTCAGATATGCTGCACTTGCATTCCTGCATTCTACTTCAAAAGGTAACATGAAGGAACTGGGGCTGAAAGCATACGATTGATTAGAAAAGCAACAATAGCCTCCTGAAGTTGAATGTAGGGAAGTGGCAGCATTTAAACATATCTGGAAAGAGTGATAAGTAAATTTAGTTCATAAGTAGCTTTGAAAATAAAAATAAAGTTAAAAAATTGAAAACACATTTTCCACAGTGTGTGTTTTTGGAAAATTATAGTAATTTTTATTCGGTAACCATTTTTTCTATGTTTGCTCTATGTAGTTTTACATTAAATAGACTTGCACCCTAAAGTAAACAGCCTTTATATATTTCCAAATGCCATGTCCAGGAGCTGTATGATTGTTTTTGTGTGTGGTTGTACCTTGCTGCCAAGTCTGCAAAGCTGTGATTGTGGCCTGGAATTCTCCCACTGCTGGTGTTAATGAATAGACTCCAACCACAAGAGGATAACCACTTGACATCATAAGACAAAATCAAGAACAGATGTGCAGACTATGTCTTCAAGGGCACAAGTCAAGTTCACACACCAAGGTCAAGGTCAATGTGGTGATGTGAAGGGGGGGGGGGGAACACTGATTGCTTCAAAGGAAGTGCTTAGTATTGCTGTGCTTACTACACAGAGAATTGTGAGGGTCTGGAACCAACTCCCCAGTAATGTTGTTGAAGCTGACACCCTGGGATCCTTCAAGAAGCTGCTTGATGAGATTCTGGGATCAATAAGCTACTAACAACCAAACGAGCAAGATGGGCTGAATGGCCTCCTCTCGTTTGTAATACCCATATAATAAATAATATATCAATGGCATTCAACTAGAACTGAAGAGCAGCCCCTGAACTCATGTGAAAGTACCTCACAGCTTCAGTAATTGCAATAAGACCACTTTGAATAACTGCAAATGTCATGAAAAGATAAGGGGTCAGTAAAAAGTAAGCAGCTTCAAACATCATTCATAGATTATTTTATTTTTTACATACAATCTGTCTAAAACTAAAATGTTTGTGTGGAAAATTAAAAGTGTTACTTGCAATTATGTAATGCACCTGGGAAGGCCCCAAATTACTGATGTCAGTATTTAGATCCACTACTGCTTAGCTCCTTAGTCTCCATGTGTTTTTCATATGTGACTTCAGTGCAGTTTAATTCACTTGACGTGTCAAGTAGCAACCACTATGATATATTTTTAAAACCTTTATATCATGTTGCTGTAAACACTTCATCCAGCACCACAAAGCTGTTCCTTGATACTCTTGGCTTGTTTTGCAACTAGAAACGTATGGTTCTTACTTCAGATTTGGGGTTGAGGGGGGCGAGGTGTTTTGCAGTGTTTTAAAGGGAAAACCCAAATTGAACTTAATTTCGACAGCACATCAATTTTATTCCTTCTTTCTGTAGATCCTTATTCCTTGTGGTTTTTATAGCACGGCCCCTAATGACTAGGCAGATATCCTAACATATTAAGGTAGGACGTTAGTGAGAAAGAAAAGAAAGTGAGGGTAAGGTAAAGCTGCGTGAAATGCAATCCTGTAAAGGTTGCATCTTCTGCCAGTTTTCTGCAATCAGCTTCTATATCCAAATGGAAGCTCCTTGCTGTTTTTACAACCCCCACCTCTCTCCCACACTTCTCTCAGCTGCACTCAAGATGACTCTGCTACTCTGAATGTTTCAGAAAGGAAGAATTTAATAAAATGTTTTTCTGTCTTAGAATCCACACCAGCGAAATCTTACCTCACCTTAGTATCTGAAAGCGGGTCACTGTGATTTATTGCTTTCCCTTAGTTTTCTTGATGCTTAATTGATTTTTTGCTTCATTCCCCACCTCAGCCACTGACTCATTGTGTGACCCTGAACAAGTCACTTAACCTCCTTGTGCTCCGTTTTTCGGGTGAGACGTAATTGTAAGTGACTCTGCAGCTGATGCATAGTTCACACACCCTAGTCTCTGTAAGTTGCCTTGGATAAAGGCGTCTGCAAAATAAACAATAATAATAATAATAATTCCCCAACCCCATTTGAGTGTGGCTTATTGATTCACAGATAGAAAACGTCAGGCATGAACTGGGCACCTTAAAAACAATGGGGGCCTTGCATGCTGCGCCAGGAAATGGCAAAAGTATTCCCGCCCCCCTCCTGATGCTCTGCTAATTAAAAACGGTTGATAATCAGTTGAAAATTTGGCTGCTGGGAGTGATGTCATGGATTTTCCAGTTATTCTTTGGAGCCTGTTTCCTCCAATTAAGAGAGAGGGCTTCCCCACATCAAACCAGCAAAGTCGTTACCCTCTTAAACACCAGGCTATTAAGCCAGCCTTGCTTTGAAATCCATCCACCAGATGACTTTTGTTATTTTTGCGAGCAGCGAACATTGAACAGTTTCCCAAAAAGCTGCACAAAGCTCACTCTGTTTGTTTTGAAGCGATTTCGCCTGCTTTGCGGTCACACTTCTGAAGGGACCACAAATATTTACTGGGACCTTGTGGTTTGTTGGCTGGAGTTAAATTAAAAACTGAAGCCAAAAGATCCCTGCAATTTTATCAAAGTTTTTTTCATTATTTAGTTGCCCAACTGTGTTCTTCACTGAGCACAATAGATTCTTTATAACTAGGGCCCTACCCATTTCTCGGCCGTAAAAAATGTGACACGGACCATGAAATTCATTCTGCACCATGAAATCTGACCTGTTTTGTGTACTTTTACCCTGCACTAAAATCCAATGAAGTTATATGTACCGTTACAGGTTCCTGATGCAATTATTAGTTTGTTTCAATTTAAAAAAGAAAGCTCATCATTAACTGGGCAGGATTTATTTATTGACACTTGACAGCAGCCAATAACTGGGCTCTAACTCACTGACACGGGTGTCCGAGGTGGGTTTAGTATGACCTACGGCTCTCAACTGGTAGTACTGTTAGGCGAGTCAAATTAGACCTAGCAAAATAAATCAAAAAGTGCGACAATCATTACTGCCGCAGATTGTGTAAAAGAATTGGGAAGCCAAATATATACGAAGTAGTAGTATGAGCAGAAAAATACATTAAAAACAACCACACAACACAAAAAATGTCAGTAATTTATGAGACTTCACTTTATATTTTTTTAGCCTCTGTATATATTTTCCAGCTACATACCCATCCTTCTTTGCCCAGGCTTGTTCACAAGGCCAGCTTGGCGTTGTCTGTCAATTCCAACAAACTCAGCGGATGCAGAGAGAGCTGTGTCTAAATGCAGAGAGGTACTTACACCGCAGAGACAGAATGAAATAAAACACAGTTGCAGGATGCTCCATGCTCACATTCAACCTCTGGCTTAGGCAAGAGTGTGACCTGTTAATGCTCAACATTTCAGAACAGTTTTTGAGTTACTGTTGCATATGATGCCATTTAAAACCAGAAGAGTCTTTTAAATAATAATAACAGAAATGTAACAATCATAGAGCAATCCTCTGGATTTAAGTTTCATTTTCTTTTAGCATTTCTACTGTGTTAGTCACATGCTTTTGTTAACTTCAGGGCTTTGAATGTTTATATTTAGCCGTTTTTAACTACACGTTCATACTTTGTTACACCACTGTGAGGTTTAAGATTTAAATAGCTTAAACTGTGAAATTTAAGATTTTAAAAATGTTGTGGCCGTGAAAATTATGGAAATGTACTGTGAATCTGGTAGGGCCCTATTTCTAACTTGTTAGTCATATGTACTTTTGAATTTGTACAGATCTAGGGGCTGAACAGCATACTAGCTCGTACGGTACATTCTGAGGCTTATCTCCAGGAGGCTGTGTGGTCCAGTGATTAAAGAAAAGGGCTTGTAACCAGGAGGTCCCCGGTTCAAATCCCACCTCAGCCACTGACTCATTGTATGACTCTGAGCAAGTCATTTAACCTCCTTGTGCTCTGTCTTTCAGGTGAGATGTATTTGTGACTCTGCAGCTGATGCATAGTTCACACACCCTAGTCTGTAAGTCGCCTTGGATAAAGGCGTCTACTAAATATAATAATAATACCAAACTCTTTACTATCTTAATACCAAATACCGCATTCCTTCAAATTTTAAGACATACTTTTTAAACCATTTTTTTCTCCTAAAAAATGGCCTGCATCTTCAATTTGAGTACAGTATAGTGATGTCTGTTTAAAATCAACAACAAAACATGATACTGCCTAAGTACATAAACATCATCTTGACTGTCTGGCAGTTGAAGGGTTCTGTAGTAGTTATAGTGGCTCTCAAAAGTATTCAACCCCCCCCCCTCCCCCTTGGACTTTTCCACATTTTATTGTGTTACAACATGGAATCAAAATGGATTTAATTAGGAGTTTTTGCCACTGATCAACACAAAAAAAGTCCATAATGTCAAAGTGAAAAATAAAATCTACAAATTGTTCTAAATTAATTACAAATACAAAACAGAAAATAATTGATTGCATAAGTATTCACCCCCTTGAGTCAATATTTGGTAGAGGCACCTTTGGCAGCAATTACAGCCATGAGTCTATTTGGATAAGTCTCTACCAGCTTTGCACATCTGGACACTGCAATTTTTGCCCATTCTTCTTTGCAAAATTGCTCAAGCTCCGTCAAGTTGGATGGGGACCTTTGGTGAACAGCAATTTTCAACTCTTTCCACATATTCTCAATAGGATTGAGGTCCAGGCTTTGACCTTTTTGTTTTTAAGCCACTCCAGTGTGGCTTTGGCTGTATGTTTGGGGTCATTGTCCTGCTGGAAGATGAATCTTCTACCAAGTCCCAGGTCTCTTGCAGACTTCAGCAGGTTTTCCTCCAGGATTTCTCTGTACTTTGCTGCATCCATTTTGCACTCTATCTTAACGAGCTTTCCAGGCCCTGACGCAGAGAAGCATCCCCATAGCATGATGCTGCCACCACCATGCTTCACGATAGGGATGTTGTTCTCAGGATGATGTGCGGTGTTAGGCTTGCGCCAAACGTAGCACTTAGCGTTGAGGCCAAAAAGCTCTATTTTGGTCTCATCAGACCATAGAATCTTCTTCCACTTGGTCTCAGTCTCCCACATGACTTCTGGCTAAGCTAAGATTTGATGTGAGTTTTTTTCAACAATGGCTTTATTTTTGCCACTCTCCCATAAAGGCCAGTTTTGTGAAGCACCGGGGCTATTGTTGCCATATGCACAGTGTCTCCCAGCTCAGCCATGGAAGACTGTAACTCCTTTCAAGATGCCATAGGCCTCTTGGTGGCCTCCCTGACTAGTGCCCTTCTTACCCGGATACTCAGTTTTTGAGGACGGCCTGTACTAGACAGATTCACAGTTGTGCCATATTCTCTCCATTTTTTAATAATGGACTTTACTGTGCTCCAGGGGATATTCAATGCCTTGGAAATGTTCTTATATCATATACCTGATTGGTGCTTTTGAAGAACCTTATTCCGGATTTGCTTTGAATGTTCCTTCGTCTTCATGATGTAGTTTTTGTTAAGAAATGTACTAACCAACTGTGGAACCTCCCAGAGACAGGTGTATTTAACCTGAAATCATGTGAAACACCTTAATTGCACACAGCTGGACTCCTTTCAACTAATTATGTGACTTCTAAAGACAATTGGTTGCACCAGAGCTTATTTAGGTGTGTCAAAGCAAAGGGGGTGAATAATTATGCTTTTTTGTGTTGATCAGTGGCAAAAACTCCTAATTAAATCCATTTTGATTCCATGTTGTAACACAATAAAATGTGGAAAAGTCCAAGGGGGGTGAATACTTTTGAGAGCCACTGTATCCTGCGTAGTAGACGCATTCCTCCTCCTCCTCAAGCTTTAAACTGCCTCCATATGTCGTTTTCTTATATTAGTAGATGCATCTTTGTAAATGCATCTTTATTTGATTTCTTTTTCAGGGATCCTAGTTTTCCACAATAAAAAAAATCCAGAAAATCAGAAAATCGCTGATAATAAAAAAAAGAAAAATTTGCGTTATTCCGCAATTAAAATAAAAGGTTAAAATGGAGTCGTCCGTCCCCATCCGTCATCCCCCCATCACATTATAAGATACGCAAACAGTACTATTGAATAGCAGTTAACACAGGACGTATTTATTGGTACACTTTTAAATTATAAGGAAGTTACACGCTCACCAGTGCCATCAATCAATAATATAAACAAACTTACCATTTTACTTTAAAGATTACAAATACTTCTGTGTAGTAATAGTAAAAACCAAAAAAAATATTATTCATATTTGTTTATTTCCAAGTTAATCTTTGTCATCTGGATGGCAAACTTATTTACCCGATCGTTCTGATTTTATCGTTTTCAGCATCTAGTAACTGGATACTGAAGAAAACAGCAGCTATGTTTCAACATGAACTTTAAACCTTGACCTCTACACCAGAAGCAGTTTTATTGAACAAGTATGTTTATGTTCATTTAAAACAAAATTGCCTGTGTTGGTGATTATATATGATAAGTGTACTGATTTGTTTATCAAACAAAAAAGCCTTAAGTGTAAAACTAAAAATTCTACATAGAAAATCTGTTTTTCCACAGCAAACTGATTCTTAGGATCCCTGCTCATCATCAAACTTAAATTAAAATGGTTTATTCAGTCTTCAAAAGCAACTTGTCATCACAAGAGTGTCTTGAGGCACACTGATTGGTTTATTGAATCTTTCAAGAACCGCCGTCATATGATTGTGTAACGGCGTCAAGCTCTAGGGTGCCAGATAGTAATAAATGTCCTATCAAATTATTTAACTTAACCACATTACCAGGACCAGAAAACCCATTATCCTATTCAAGTCCTATATAGTCAACCAGAGTAAAAGGGGACTATTAATTAATTGAATGACCAAACAAGTTGCTTATGAGGTAAAATATATATATATTTAGATGGCTCCAGCTTTAAGTCCATTTACCCAAAATAATGAAACCAAATTACAAAAATAAAATAAAAAACCAAGTTTTACAGAACAAAGAAACAAAACATGTACAGAACAAAATATTAATTAACCAAACATAAAAAAAAGTTAATTGCTATGGTAGTAACAAACAGTACACAACAATGAAAAGCTTTTCATCCCTATTGGAAACCTGCTTTAAATACGGTCCTTCCAAGAGACAAACTAACTTTACCATCGTGTTACCAAAGACACCTCTTTAGTAATCAACGCCAGTGGTTGCGGGAATATACCCTCACGAGCCAATTTACACTATTAAACTGCAAGCCGGGTTTCAATAGTCTCAGCAAACACACACAACGCAATATACATACCCAACAATTAATCAACAAAGCAAAAGTTAATTAACAATTTACTAGTTTGCTAGTTTGGAAGTAAACTTCTTGGAAGCATCAGAAAGAACATGATTACGCACCCACACTCTATCTTGGGACTTGTAACTAACAGTTCTCCGATGCTTATCATAATTCCTCTTCTGTCGCGCTTTAGCTTTGGCAACATTGCTTTGCACATGCTCCTTCAAATCATGAACCAGTTGTAGGGTGTCATAAGCAGGCATGTCAGGTGATATACCTGCTCCAGACAAGGCTTGATCGATAAGTCCCTTCAGTGATCTGCCTAAGTTGAGCTCTGCAGGAGAATAACCAGTAGTCTCCTGCTTAGATGAATTAATAGCATATCTGAACTCTGCTAAATAGCAATCCCATTTAGCATGCCGTTCCTGCACATAGGGTGCCATCATAGACTTCAATATTCTGTTAATACGCTCAGAAAAATTCGTCTGCGGATGATATGCAGTTGTCTGTTTCTTTACTACATTCCACTGCTTACAAAGAGCAGTCAACACTTCTGAGACAAACTGCGGACCCCGATGAGATAAAAGATAAGCAGGCGTACCCCAACGTGTAAATATGTATTTTCTCAGACAGTTAGCAATGGTTACAGCTTTTGCCTGTCTTAATGGAAAAAGTTCAACCCAGCGGGTGTAATAGTCTACCACCACTAGCAATTGCGTATTGTTGTTGGAACTGTTAGGCAGGGGACCCATAAGGTCAACTCCAACCATTTCCCATGGTCGAGTGACTGTAATAGACTGTAATTTACCCACAGGGCGAGTATTTTCAGGTTTTACAGACTGACAAACTTGACAGTTGCGCACATAAGTAACAACATCTTTCCATATCCCTGGCCAATATGCTGTTTGCAGGATACGGTGCAGAGTTTTATACCGACCCATGTGCCCACTCATAGGATTACTATGATAGGCATGCAACACATCAGCTCGTAAACTCTTTGGTATATAGAGTTGGTACTTTGTAGTATTGTACATTTTACTCACTCTATAAATCTTGTCCTCTAAAACAACATAGGCCTTTTCATTTTGTTCAGAGATGGTATCATCTTCAATCTTTTCCAGAAGAGTTTGATAAATTCTCTGTACTTCCGGATCTTCTCTTTGCACGCTCCAAACATCATCATCTGTATAAGGAAATGGAGTATAACTTTGCCCAGCTGCTAGTTGTTCCACTTGTACTCCTAATAGGACTTTCTCAGTTGTCCCCAATGGAGCACGTGACAAAGCATCTGGGGCTTCATTCAGCTTACCCTTCCGAAACTCCACAGTAAACTCAAATTCTTGAAGGCGTAGAGCCCATCGAATGAGTCTAGAGTTAGGCTTTGTAGTATTAAAAACCCACAAAATAGCCGAGTGATCCGTAACCACTTTAAACGGTTTACCTTCTAAATATTGTCTCCATTTCTCTAAAGACCACACAACTGCTAAGCATTCCTGCTCAGTGGTGGTATAATTCTTCTCCGGAGGAGTCAATGCTCGACTGGCATACGCTAACACCTCTTCTTGAGTAGGAGATAAGCGCTGCACCAATATAGCTCCCAAGCCAAAACCATTGGCGTCAGTATAGACCACTAAAGCCAACTCATTGTTCGGATGACCAAGCACTGGTGGTGACATTAAATGTCCTTTCAGTTGTTCAAATGCTGACTGACATTCAGGAGACCACCTCCACTTCACACCTTTCTTCTTAAGAGTGTTCAAAGGCTCAGCAATGACAGAGAATCCAGGAACAAAGCGATGATACCAGCCTGCCATTCCTAAGAACCTTTGCAAGTCCCTTAAATTAGCTAGTACTGGATGCTGCTGAATTGCTTCAGTCTTTGCAGGATCTGCATACACACCTGCTGTAGAAACAATATGTCCCAAAAATTTAATCTCAGTTTTGCAAAATTGACATAGCCCGTGATTGGTGGGAGTTTGCTAGAGAGCAGTTTAATAGTGTAAATTGGCTCGTGAGGGTATATTCCCGCAACCACTGGCGTTGATTACTAAAGAGGTGTCTTTGGTAACACGATGGTAAAGTTAGTTTGTCTCTTGGAAGGACCGTATTTTTTTTTTTACTAATTATTTTGTATCCTGATTTCCACGAGTGCACCTCATCGCTACAAAACGGCATGTCAATAACAGCAAAAATGCGCAGCTGTTTCTTTTGCTACAAGAAGTTGGAAATTGTTCAAGCTCTTGAAAAAAACCTGAATCAGACAGAAGTCGTTGAGCAATTTGGTGATTCCTGTTCTGGTGAGCTGCTTCGCTCTTCTCTTAAATAATGTGCATGTCTTGTATATTGCTGCTGCATTTTTAACGTGTGTAGGGGTGCTGTGTTATTTTATTATTATAGTTTATTAACATACACTTGCCTATTGCTTTTCTTTTACTTATTCATTGTCAGGTTCATGCACATGCATCATGACAAATAATACATATGTATTTATTTATTTATTGATTCATATTGTGTCTGGTGGCTAACTCCGTCTTAGAGAACACTTCAGCTATAAGAACACTGCTTGCTTCCCAAGGGGTGTTGTCTTAGCTGGAGACTACTGTAATATGTGCAGACATCTGTTCACTGGACTTTCACAGAACCTTTGTTTTTTCATTTAATAATATTACTTTCTTAATATATACATGCCTATATACCCACATATACATTCAATAACACTGCTATTTTATGACCATGGAATTGCTCCACTGATGTGTTCTAGGAATGGTCCCCATTTCTTATAATACAGTGGCATATTATTTATGTTGTAAATTACTTTTTCGTATTGTGCTATTGTAGTTTTTATCCATTCATATTTACATGGTGGGTCTGATTCTTCCAATTCTTTAGTATTAGCCTTTTGCTAATACCAAGGCCATAGAGATCCATTTTTTTTTTTTTTTGGTGTGTGTGCTATGAATGTGCAACAAACACAGGAGCGCATTCACATATATGTTGCAGAGCACAGCTGAGAAGAAAGCAGGAGAAGACTCCACTAAAACTTTAATAACATGGAAATATACAGGCTTCCAGAAAAGCGCGTGAGAGCTGGTAATGGAACACAGTATTTAGTCAATGCAACTGTATAGAACGACTGCAACCAATGACATGGAATAAACAAATGTATTTTTGTGTGATGTTTTATTTATGCTAATAATTCCATATTATTTACAATTGATATAATGTGTAGTAACACTAGGAAGATGTGGTTTACAGTATAAGTTTATTTTACATAAATAATATATGCTAAATTAAAATGCATCAGTAAGTAGCAGTAGCAGTGAATCATCATACTGATCATTTCTGGAATGGTAAAAAATAAAAAAAAATAAAAACATGAATTCAGGCACATTGCTGAGCCCATAGATGTTTACAAGGAGATGATCCCTGTAGGTGATCAGTCAGATAAATGTCTTTAGATCAGTTAACCCTTTCTTGTGTAGTGAATTGTGGGATACTGGAAAACTAGTGGAAGTTTTTTATTTTTTACTAGGACTTTCTCCCAAAATAAATCTGTACGCTGTATGCTGGAGTGAAGTCGTCTCCAATCTTTCGTATTGTTACATGGTCTGTTATACTATATAGTATATTGTATATAGTATATTGTATATAGTACGCCCAATTTTTCAGTTTTTTATTTGTTAAAAAAGTTTGAAATATCCAATAAATTTCGTTCCACTTCATGATTGTGTCCCACTTGTTGTTGATTCTTCACAAAAAATTACAGTTTCATATCTTTATGTTTGAAGCCTGAAATGTGGCAAAAGGTCGCAAAGTTCAAGGGGGCCGAATACTTTCGCAAGGCACTGTATATATATATATATCGTAAAGAATTTGCTGTCGTTTACCAGGTTAAAGACGTTGTGTTGTGTAGAATAGTTGAACAAATCCAAACAAAAGCCGTACTTGCAGTGAAACACGCCGGAGTGTGGTTTTATTTGAACACAAAACAAACAGAAAACAAACAAAAACCTATCCCGTTCTCGGGTCCTAAACTACTCACTTATTATTTTCCCTTTAAACTAAACAGGGGCAGGCTAATTCTGCTTACCCTCAAAACAAAGTCTCCTTTTCACTTTTACAGTTCTCCGTTCTCTCACCGTTTCGTCTCTCTCTGGGTCTCTCCTGTACTCCTTACAGCCTCGGCCTCACAGCTGACCAAGATTGCTGTGGAATTTACACTCCATCACAATATATATATATATATATATATATATATATATATATATATATATATATATAATTTATTTATGTGTTTTAAAATAGCTTGATGCAGGTGACGCAGCTAACACTCCCCCTGTTACATATGTGGTCAGAAGTGGGCATCACTGGTCCTGCTGAGACAAGGCAGGATAGACACAGAGCAGTTGGCTGGCAGGACGCGCCAGCAGAGCCAGGTGACAATCAGCAGCCACCAAAGGTGCTGCTGAGGGAGCAACTGGAGGTGTGGTCGAGGCATCCAGAGAGACAGGAGCTGCTGTCCCCAAAGGCTATAGTAGGAGTAACTGCCATACGGAGAGCCAAAGGAGGAACTACGTCCTAGAGTAGGAGTAAGAGGAGCTTACCGTCCTTACAGCCAGTGAGGAGGAGACTGTCTCCACCACCCCAGACCAATAGGGCATTGTTGGTACCCTAGTGTTGGCCCTGTGTTTATTAAATCTACGCGCCTGTGTGGCATGTCAAACACCAATGTACTGTGTCTGACTCTTTACAATTAGTGAAAACCCATGCAGGTAACATACCCCTGTTACAACATCAATAAAGGTTTTAGTGATATATTTACAAATGTATTAATTTAATTTAAGAGTAAGTAACGGGGTTCTGAAAAATATAGCGTTACACGTCCCCATGTATTGCTACAACTGTTTAAATAATGTAACAGTAATTTTTATTTCCATTGTTAACATATTGAGAACTTTTTATACTTACAATTTTGAAGTCTGTTTCAAAGTCTGATTGATTTTTAACTTTGTGTTTGGGGTTCATGTGACGTAAGGTGCTACATAAATGTGAATAAATAAATAAATAAGTAAATAAAAACTATTTTCAAAATGTCTGCTCTAGTGCACTGATAGTGTAAGGATTATTGCCCACATTGTCAATAACAATCCATGATGTGGTACAGAACAGAAAAGCCGGAACACTTGTTGTTATGGTTTTTTTTTTATTTATTTGAATCGCTCTTCCTGCACTATAGCGGACATTTTGAAGTGTGCTAAAACACATTTTCATGTGCGACTCTTGCTTGCCTGTCTGGCCATTGGTTGCCCTTTCACAGACCCATAAAAACAAATAATAAAAGCAGTACCAAAACTCTTCATGAGCAATTAACATGCGATTTGGCCTAAATGGTCATCTAAAGCAAACATGGTTCTATGCCTAGTGAAAGACGTGAAGATTTTAGATTGCAGCAAAAACAGACATGCTAAATTGCATGCATACCAAGTTCTGCTATATGATTTCATACCACCAGTACCCACTTAGGCATATTGCAAACCACTTTGCATATACATAATTTATAGTCCACATACTTCTGTGTTACAAAATATACAACTGCTTTTTTAACCCAAAAAAGGGCCTTTTCAAGGGGACTACACACGTTTCACTAAAATATCTGTCATCATGGAGGCTCAGAATCCTGTTCTTTAAGAACCATACACCACTTTGTAACTACAGCAGTCAGCAGCAATATTAAGTTTCAAGCATTCCAGGCACAGCATGTGCTTGAAATGTCATACTCCGCTTCCACTAAAGCTATGTAGACAATTTTAATGGTAAAAGGATAGGTTTCTAAAGATGTGTTTTTAAATTACAGTATCTTGAGAAAAATACCAGCGCGTTCAGATTAATTTAGTTATTTATGAGCCTTTTCTTTTAATCATTGAAATAATGACTCCATGATTATTATAATAACAAGCAATAGTTTTTTTGTTTTTCTTTCAGCCAGTAACATGCTTTGAACCAGACAATACTGCTGGGGTAAAATAACCAAGGAAGTAAAGCAGTAACAGACTTCCTGGAAGACAAGGCAAGCAAACTGAGTATTTGCTTAACCTGCTGTTGTGCCAAATGACTGTTTTTAAAATGAAAATACATGTTTGCAATAACATGTGTTTCTTTAAAAGGCACAGTTCAGTTCTATGTAGTTCATGGAAGTGTAAAATTGATACAATTTAAGCAATTATTTTGTTTGCCAAAATGTAAAGTCATTGTAGCTAAGAGCCTGTCTTATTATGTACACAGGACATACTAAGGTAATTAAACAAACTAGCAAAAAAAAACTGTATAGCCTCTGACAAATTGGTGCAGAGTATTGTGATGACATAATCTTGGGATTGTGGTGGCCATGAAAAATGCCTGCAGTATTTCTCCTTAAACCATTGGAGCACAATGCGAAACAGTGGACAGGTGCATTGTTGTCTTGAAAGTAGCCACCACCATCTACAGCTTTCAAGAGTAATCAAGCAATCCATGGTATAGCAGGAGAACATGCCCACACCAGGGTGAAATCCAAACAAGTGACAAATCCTAATAAAGTGGCCAAGCAGGGTATTGCACATAAAACAGGAATCCGCAGTAAGACAGATATCAGGTCTTCTTGTCTCTATTGAGTTAATCCACTTCCCAGGCAGTCTCTATCACTAAAGCACATTGATATTACATATCAGAGATTTAGTCACACACATTCCACATCTTTCATTTTTAGTCTTGGTTTTTACCTCACATACATATTTTAAAAGCTTTTATAGATAATTTTTAATGTAAATCTGTGTCGCCTTACTAATTTCAAGTACAAAAATACCTTAGCCAGTAATGCATGGAGCACAACGACTAGCAGCAGAAGCATTGCATAAGGTGTCCACTGCTTAAGGGGTCTGACATGCTGTAGAGCAGGGGTGTCAAACATACTGCCTCCTCTTTAATATAATATGTGTATTCAACATGTGCAGTCTGCATTGTATGAGTGACATTCCCATTAAGCCAATCACAGCTCACAGAGGTAGTAAAATAGCCAATCCAATATAAGATACTTGAGACTTAGCATTATACTATATGACATTTTTTTTCCTTTTTTTCCACTGAAAGTAAAATACTCTTCTATTTACTCCATTATATTACATTTGCGATATTTAGTTTTTTTTGTCAGTGTTTTATATCTGCCTATTGTTGTACTATAACATACATTAAGTAATATGTTGATTGATTGAAACCGTGCCTGCATACTTTTTGATGACTAGGAATCATGCAATGGAGGTAATGTGTTTTGTGTAAAGTACTATATTTGAGTATATTGGCCTACATACAATTTCTATAGACATTTTCAGGTACATTACTATGTATACCTTATTTTATGGTGCGGCCCACCAAGTGAACAGTCTTAACTTCAATGGCCCTTGCTGCCAGATTAGTTTAACACCCCTGCTGTAGAGAGAGGATGTGATGTCATGATTCAGCAGTTTGTGGATGACAGTTAACCCAAACCATTACTTTAAGCGCAGTACAGAAACCAGGACCAGAGGACTCAGCTAGAAACTAAGTGGGGATAGACTTGGGACAAAAGGAAGGAGAAACTTCTTCATTCAGAGTGGTGAGTATATGGAATGCACTACAAGTCATGTTCAGGCAGAAACACTTGGTTCTAAGATCAATCACGTATGAGGAACCAGACAAGCTTAGATGGCCTTGAATGGCCTCCTCTCATTCGCAAGTTTTCTTGTGTTTATGTTATTATCTGTTACCAAGCGGGTGAAAACATTACCCACAATCCTGAGCTCCCCTGACTGTGTGACTCTTCCTGCACTGCATGTGCCCATGCCTTTACCAGCTGAGCCATTTATAGACCCAAAAAGTGATTAGTCTTGAGCAGGAGTAAAATTAACAATGCCATCAGAAAATGCCTATCAAAATTATCTACTGGGACCTCAGTCAGATTCATGTCCCGACTTGTTTTTTAGTCATCCAACATTTTTATTCATAATCCCTAGAAACTAAACATGACCTTTTAGACTGAATTATAAACAAATGGACCAGCTGGGGTTTTATGTAAACAACAGTTGACTCGATACTTGTTCAGCTCAGGCCCAAATGTCAACAGCCTGCTTTCAGATACACAAACAACAGCCGGTAGAGTTCCCCCCAATTGAATTATCACAAATACCCAATCTATCAGGGTCTGCTGGAACTGCCAACATCAAAGAGATGGGACACGCAACTTCATTTCAATGAATTGTGCAAATGATATTGTTTTAACCTTCATGCAGTCGTCAATATCTCCTGCCTTAGTTTGTTTTAACAGTTGAACACGTGCCATGGGCAGGGCAAATTGACTAATACATATTGAGTTTAAACTCCTTTGACCTTTTTCAATACTGTAGTTTGGTTTACATGGGTCAAGGCTGGTTTCTTTGGCTTTTGCTTATTTATACGACTGTAATTTGTGTTTCCAAAAACAATATATTATTACTTGTAAGAATTATCTGGAAGCTTCTGTAGATACAAATAGGATGATCCTCTTGATTCATATTGTCTGGAATTGTAGCTCTATGGGCATAGAGCCATTTCCCCACATTGCAATGTGGTTACAGTATGTGTTTTTTCTCCTGGTTTGCATGCCACCAGTCTAGGAACTCCAAGAAACATGGCTTAAATAAGGTTGGATTTAATTTGGCTCTGCATGAAAAAACAACAAAGATGTTAAAAATGGGTCTAGATATAGATCTAGGACAGAAGTCTGGAAGCCAGTAAGAATTTCAGAAGCTATGTCCTATTTTACAACTAAAAAAATACATTTGGTGGCGTAGCGGGTATTCACTAGTGTCTCATGCTTTTCTTTACAGGAGGCCAGGGTTCAAATCTGGCCAGTTTAATGAGCTTGTAGGCCTCAACTCCCCAGTGGACATTAAAACCACCACACAATGCAGTTCAGGCCAGTATTAAGTTGGGTTCACTTGCAGAGCTATAAGGGGAAACATTGTAACTCACCTTTGACGGCAACCAAATTGACAATTTATAAAAGACCTATTGTCAGGAGAGAAATTCTCAACAAAAAAGTGTGGTATTTTTTTGTTCCTATAAGGAAAAAATAACAAAAAAATGGAAATAATTTGAGTGCCAATGAATAATTACTTCTAAATTGTCTAGCTATATGTGATAGAGCACAATCCCCTGTATGTATCTACAGCCACAGGTGTATAAAAGGAACAGAGCACAGCAGCCAAACCGAAAAGTAAAGTCTACAATTCTCCTTTATATCTCCCCGAAATGAAAGCAGGTAACTACCTCCAGAACATCCAGAGACGATTACCTGCCAGCCCAGCATATATAGCTGTCCATGTTAACAATTATACCAAATGTTTATATGCTTGCTCTGGCTGGGCTCTAGTGTATATAGGTTAAGCACTCTAGTGCGTGTTTTATAAATAAACATGCACTAGAGTGCTTAACCTTCCTTCTTTTGCCTGCTATTTTACAGCCATTACAGGCTGCACCACAACATTGCCTGTTCACACTATCGGTACACGATACAATTTTTTAATACAAAATAAGCCTTAAAAATAAAAATTGTAGCCAATTCACCATAAAACAAGGATGGAGAAAATACTGAAAGCTTTGTACACTCTGCATGTATCACCCAGTCATGTACTGTAATATTACACTTAAGTCAAACCTTAATGTGAGATTAAGAGTTTCGAAGGGGTTAGAGACACAGAACGACCAGGAACTACATTTCCCAACAACGGGGAAAACTCCCATTGCATGACGGGTAACAGCGGTAGCTTTAAAAAGCTGCTGGAATCAGATAGAGGGGAGGGTGAGAACAGGTGCACACACAAGCCGTGGGACGGGAGAGTACCTAACCAAGACGAAAGTGGGCAGCTGCATTGGGAGGGAGATTGGGATATTAACCAGTGGTAAACCAGAGGAATACAATTTTAGCACTTGTTTCTAAAAACGGTACAGCGTATTGGGGCATTGCATTGAAGCAACCTTGCGGACTACCATTGTCACCAGTCGGAGGCAACAATTGTTTCTACAGCGGGACAGTGCACGGTGGTTCTACCTTGAAACCACACGGCGGACTACAAGCTTCCCTGCATCGGAGCAACGCCGAGAACACGGATTGCTGTAGAGTGAGTACGCTGTGTTTTACCTTTGATATGCTGGGAGCTACTGAAGTACGGGACTTGTGTGTATTCAAACAGAGTGCTTAAAGACTGTATCAAAAGCCCACAAACTGGGCAAGTGATTAACCCAGGAGAACTGTGTCCATCTGGAAGTGTTGAACGGTGTAAAATACACAGGGACACAAAAGGGTGATTTAAACGAAACACAACTTTCTTGTATGTCCGGGAAACAGTGGAACCTGCAACAAAAGAGAGGCGAGAGTTAGAGAACGCTCATTGCTCACTGTTTATCACCTGTATTAATTCTAATCTACACAGCAGTGTTATTACTTACCTTTACGAAAGGTTGGCTGGGTGTTGGGGCCGCACTCTACCGCAAACAGACCTCCGGGGCAGTCGGGAGTACAAACCTGTGAGTAGGACGGGGACGATCACGACTCCACAGCGCCATCTGGTGGATGTCCGCGACAACCTGGAAAAGAGAAAGAAACCCCAATACCAAGCCAACACCGAAGGAACTTGGATACAAGCAACTACTTACCTGAGGGTCTCGCTCCACAAAGAAAGTCCTGGACTGTGTTTATTTGAGTTTGTTTATTATTTGTCTTGATAACTGGAACTTCTGTGTGTTCATTTTTGGAATATAAGAGAAAAAGGAAAATCATTAAAACAGAAATCTCCTTGGACCTGGGTCTCTGTCACGTTCTTCTGCACCAAAACAGGCACCACTTGCACATCTCATACTTACATGGACTATACCAGTTCACACTTAAATAAGTATTAAGAAATATGACACTATGCAGTAACTGCTTCAAGATATCTCAAAGTGGTGATGTTATAAAAAATGGTATGAAGAAAACAACTGTGCTATGAAAAAAATATTGTGACAGGGTAGTGTCATGGCCCAGGCTGGTTACCTGCAGGAAAGAGACCCAGAGACAGAAAGCTGTAGTTTTACACGCAAAGCACACTTTAATTAACAAAACAAACCTGAACAAAATAAACACGGCACTAGGGCCAAAATAAAGGGTTCAAACGAAAGAACAAATCACTTGTAGGCTGGGCATTAGCCTTCACTACAACATTACAAAACAGTACAACAAAAATCACATAAAAAAAACTCAAACTATGTCCCTTCCAAGACTATGTCCTCCCTCTCAAGTGCTGAAATGTCCCTTGAATTTTTTATGTAACAGACACTACTCTTAAAAAAATTATGTACTTGACTTGGCCATTCTAATTAGTATTCATACTCTTTAGTATTCTCTGAAATTAACCCCATACTTCCCAGACCCTGGGTACTTGTCTACAACAGGACCTGGCCATACTACATTGATAGTCTTGGAACTTATATACCTTTAATTTCATTTTTTAAAATGTATCCTACTATAATATATTCTGTGTGTTTCTGATTAGATTAATTACCATGAACTATTCCAGAAATGGAATGCTTATGAAAATGCTTCTCAAAGCTGAACAAGAGGAAAAGTGATGGACTTATGTCAGTGTTAAACATACTGTTTTGATTTTTCATCTTAGCCTGATTGTCTTCCCCCGCACATTTCTGGCAATCAGCTTTGAGAAGTCTTTTCAGGAGAATTTTTTAAAACAGATTTGCTAGTCAGCACAGCAAATACTATGCCTATACTGTATTTATAAAACTGAAAGTTCCAGTTTTTATAATGCTATTTTCAGATTTTCCCAATCAAATACAATATGATTTTAATATGACTATAGAAATGTAAATATAGTATAGTATCACATCAAATTAAGACTAAGAGGATTTCAAAATCAATTTCTTTTGAAAGACAAGTAAATATGTCTCCCTCCCCCAGTGCAGAAACGGTAACAATCTACCACTCTAAAGCTATGGCCAAAAGTTTAGCATTA
This sequence comes from Acipenser ruthenus, assembly GCF_902713425.1. NCBI lineage: Eukaryota > Metazoa > Chordata > Actinopteri > Acipenseriformes > Acipenseridae > Acipenser > Acipenser ruthenus. The sequence continues at coordinate 16,104,323 of NC_081215.1, forward strand.
CCTAGAATTACAGGATTATGACATCATTTAAATATATATATATATATATATATATATATATATATATATATATATATATATATATATACAGTGTATATATATATATTTTTTTTATTTAACATCATGTACTCAAAAGAAACTGCTAAATGATATCGCAAAAGTCATAATAGTAGTAGAGTATTTCATGTTCGTTAAGTATATGGGAAACCTCAAAGCGGTATGTAATTCAATGTGTTACTAACTTAATCCTCATCGTCCCATGCGGGATATAAGATGTCCACAAACGATCGCCATCTCAACCGGTCCGCAGCGCTGTAGTGTGCTTCTCCCCAGGTGAGTCCTCTGCTGGACAGTTCAGGATTAATAGTCCTTCTCCAGGTCTCCTTGGGCCTCTCTCGTCTTCTGCTGCTGGGCGGTGTGCAACTCAGGGCAACTCTTAGAATGCTTTCAGGAGGTTTCCTCAGAATATGGCTGCACCATCTCCACCTCCGCCTGTTTGATCTTGGTGGGGTTATCCTTCATTCTGGTGATATGAAGTAGCTGCTCGTTGGGGATCTCCCTTGGCCAGAAAATGGGACACTTTCTGAAGCAAAATTAGTTCAAGATATGTTTTGAGATATTATAAAATTAAATTTTTTTTTTTGAAATGTTACATTAAGATCAACACAAGTGATTACCAATTGAAACAACATCTCCTCTGTTGTTTAATAGCTGCTCGGAATTTTTTTTTATATTACACACTTAAGAAAGTTCCAGCTAGACTTTTATCATATAATTAAGTTCTATAACTGGCATTTTTTCTTCTGAATCATTAATCATCTGGATTTATAAAGTCTAATTTAACATGACAAAACTTTATGTAGCTAGCATGGACACAAGTGTGACTAGAATTTTTTATCTTCATAGCAGTAACATTCAAAAACTGTCTGATTGGTTTAATAAGGATTGGCACCAAAGCTGCCAAATAACTTCTCCTCATGATCTTGCTGACAAGAACTAAGGTCACTAGGTCATCCATTTGTTCATTTCAAGAATATCTGAAGGATTGTTTAGTTGCTGTGACTGCATTGTAATGGAACGCTAGTGGACTGGGTAAGAGTGGATGGAATGCATGCGCGTTCAATTAAAAACATTAAATAAGTCCCAGTACCCACTACCGACATTAAAATAAGTCCCGGTACTGAGTACTGGCAGAATTTCACCCCTGCCTACTGCACAGTACTGAAATACTTTAAATGACTTCCATCTCTATAGTAGATTATATAAAGTATTTTATTGCACTGTACAAGCTGAACGGCAAAGCTTTATTTGCATGAAGCCAACGTTTTCTAAACTCCTCTGAATTGGCATTTCTTGGGCGTTGCATTAAATACTGTAAAAGTGTGGGAGCAACATCCATTTTAGGGGTGGGCCTTCCCCTTTAAATAGGTGAGATAACGCAAGTACCTGACAAGCACCTGAGCCACACCCCTGCTTGTATGCATTGGAAGAGGCCATTTTGTTATTAGGTAGTATATGCAACTTATACGGCGAGTGAAAATGACCTAGAATGGGGAACAAAGATATCAATGGGTACAGAGCTACCAATGGGAACAAAGATATCAATGGGAACAGAGCTACCAATGGGAACAAAGATATCAATGGGAACAGAGCTACCAATGGGAACAAAGATATCAATGGGTACAGAGCTACCAATGGGAACAAAGATATCAATGGGTACAGAGATGTCAATGGGAACAGAGCTATCAATGGGAACAGAGATACCAATGAGAACAGAGATATCAATGGGAACAGAGCTACCAATGGGAACAGAGATACCAATGAGAACAGAGATATCAATGGGAACAGAGCTACCAATGGGAACAGAGCAACCAATGGGAACAAATGTATCAATGGGAACAGAGCTACCAATGGGAACAAAGATATCAATGGGTACAGTGCTACCAATGGGAACAAAGATATCAATGGGAACAGAGCTACCAATGGGAACAAAGCTATCAATGGGAACAGAGCTACCAATGGGAACAAAGATATCAATGGGAACAGAGCAACCAATGGGAACAAATATATCAATGGGTACAGAGCTACCAATGGGAACAAAGCTATCAATGGGAACAGAGCTACCAATGGGAACAAATATATCAATGGGAACAGAGCTACCAATGGGAACAAAGATATCAATGGGTACAGAGCTACCAATGGGAACAGAGCTACCAATGGGAACAGAGATATCAATGGGAACAGAGATATCAATGGGAGTATAGCTACCAATGGGAACAGAACTATTTTTGATTGCTGGCCAGTTTGATTTCGAACTGATCAGCAAGGAGCAGGAGTGTGTGTCTGTCATGTGACAATGGACAAGGAGTGAATTATTGGTGCGTTTAGTGTGACCCTCAAGTGAATGGAAATTACATGCTTCACTCGCCACGTGTCTAGTGTGAGTGTGGCTTTAGTCTCTCCCGTTTGTATGGCCCACTTCCCTTTAAACACTTTTAACACATTTATTATTTTTAAACTTCTACAATTTTGTGTTGTTTCATTTATATAAATCAGTGGGACCAGCATCAGTGTATTTTAAACATCTGTAGTTTATGTGAGAATGGGCTGTACATAAAGAGTGCAACAACAAGATCAATGAAATAGCCTTCCGGATACAATATGGTAAGGGCATCAAACTGGGACAATAAGGTCAAAGCCGCCAATTTTATCAGCATGAAGTTTACCTACATCTACAAAGTGCCTTTAAATGAGTAATAATCGAGGCTTAATAACCTTTCGGTAGCATAACTACTTACTCATAAGCCTCTTATTGTTTGGCCATTTATCTTTTGCAGACTTTATTTTCAGCCCATTTTAACCTGTTACACACTGTACTGTCGATTTGAAGTAGTGATGGGCACCAATATTGATATTTTGATATGATATTGATAATAATTTCCATATCGCAAAATTGTGGGATTTAAAAACATATACTGTATATTATACAGAAAGCTTACAGAGATTGTTTATTGCTAATACTGCCAAAATACAAAGCAGTGTAATGTTAAGATACAATAAACTCTATACATACCAATCACTGTCAGTCTCGTAGACAAAAAACACCACAAACTAAAGTGTTATTTAACCATTTTATTCCATTGATTGGTGTATAGGTAACAAGCACTATTTGTATGCTGCATTAAGTTTGGCACTACTGGCTGTCCTTAAGGCGTTGCCGCATTATTTTGAGATATCCGCATGTGTCAGCGTTTCGTTGACTTTTGTCCGTGTGATTACTTACACTATTATTAATGTATTGATTGCCTTGGTTTGAATGTGAACTTTTGGTATTATAAACATACTTTTTAGACAGCAAAACAGTATATAAACATCAAAACACATCTCAAAATAATGCAAAATTTGGCAAATTAATACTTTCTGAGGTGTCGTGAGTCAGCATTTATGCACAGAGCAGTTTAAGATTAAATTACTTCCAGAATGGCTAGAAAGTACCTGGAGTCTGAGGTGGATGATGATGGGATTGTACAATATAATAAGACCTTGTTATTCTCCATGGATATTATGAAGCAGAGCACCACTATTATTGCTTATCATATGTAAATATCTGTTAACACAGCAGGGAGGGGGTTAATATCCTCCCTGCCTAAAAACGTGTGTTAATTGTTTTTGTTTATTATTTTATTGTTATTATCACCTGCAGCTGGCTATTATTGTAAATTAGAGCCAGAAGCAGGATATTTAAAGAAAACAGCCAGTCCCTTCAGGGCTGCTGTGTGAAGGAGCCCAATTGAAGAGGTGCTCAATCGTACCAAGAAAGGTAACTGTGTTCCTTTTGTTTTGTTTTTAAGCTGTGTGTTTATTTTTAACAGGTAAACAGCTTAGCTGTCCTGTGTATTAGATAAGGATCCTGATGTGTGTAGTCAGCACTCCAAAACAAAGCTAGGTGTTTTGTTCTGTTTTGTTTATTTTGTTTATTAAAAATAGCACGTCAGTGCTCAAAAACTCAATTTCAGTGTCCTGGGTTCATTTTTAAAGGGGCAATGAACGACTGTGAGTGGCGGCCTGGTTACTATATATATATATATATATATATATATATATATATATATTGTGAAAATGTAGTCCAGGAGGGGCTAAGGGACTACATCACCCAGAATGCTATGGCAGGGAGCCAGGATGAGGTTCACCTGGCTCAGAGAATTATTATTATTACTATTATTATTATTTATTTCTTAGCAGATGCCCTTATCCAGGGCGACTTACAATTGTTACAAGTTATCACATTATTTTTACATACAATTACATTATGTTTTACACATTCTTTTTTTTCATACAATTTCCCATTCATACAGTCAGGTTTTTACTGGAGCAATCAAGAATTAATGAGTATCACTTACCTGTGACTAACAGGCAGGTATATTACAGAGGCAGGGTCGAATTAACCTATATTCAAATTAGCGTAGTGACCCCAGCAGAATTGGGGCCCCCGCGAGGTTGCTGTTTTTTTGGGATGGACATTTTACAAAAACTGCATGCGGGCGGACGGGGCCACACACATACATAAGTTTGCTTTCAGTTGTTTTTGTTTTATTATGACTGCCAGGTATTTCTTTCTCGATTACAGCATACCTGCTCTCTTATTCTCTTACGAAAGCAGCTTCCTGCCCCCTCTAATTATGTGCAGGGCTTATCTTCTGCCCTGCCCCCCCCACCTTGTGTGCAGCACACCTGGCCCCAACAGCCACCTCCCCCCTTAAAGTTCCAAAAGTCCTGGTCATAGGTCATAGTGCCGGCCCAGGAACAGGCAACCATTAGTCCATGGGTGGCAGCCACGGTGGGAGGCCCTCCTCCAATGCCAACACTGGCAGCGGCCATGCTGACAGCAAACAGGCTGGCTCCTCCAGCAAAGGCAATGCTATCAGCGGAAATGCTGACAGCGGCAAGGCTGGCTCCTCCAGCCAAGGCAGATATTGCATCGGTGCGATACACTCCAGCAGTGATGGTGGCATGGGCAGTGGTAATGCCGCCCTCAGCGTGGGACACTCCGGCAGTAGCAGAGATGCTGGGCACTCTGGCAGTGAAACTGCTATGGGTGGAGGTGGTCTTCTCACCTCCTCCTCCCTTCTCTGTAGCTGGTGACTCCCTTTTCTTAGGCTCCTGCAACAGAATTTCTGGCAGCGAAACTACTGCTGGTGGACACCACAAATCCCTGTGCGATGACGAGCAGGCATCCCTGGGTTGTGTCATGCAGGCATCCCCGGGCAGTGACGTGCAGGCATCCCCAGGCAGTGATATGCAGGCCTCCCCGGGCGGTGATGACCTGGCCTCCCCAGGCAGCTGTCCTCCTCATGCCCATAGCACAGGCAGTTTGTGCACCTCTCCTCATCCTCCCACTTAGCGGTGTAGTACTCCGCCTGTATCCACTTGGGTTTCCTGGGTTCTCTTGCTTACCTTGTATGGACTACCGGTACACTGAATCCCCACTAACAACAACACAAAAATAAAACCACATTGTACTGGCAAGAGCCCTGCACTGTCCCTGCAGAATTTGAATTCAGGCATTTATTATTATTATTATTATTATTATTATTATTATTATTATTATTATTATTATTATTATTATTATTATTATTATAAGAATATCGTGTAGTGGGAAATGTGGGTGAGTAGGGTAACCTATTGTAGATTTATTACCAGTATTTTGAAAATGTACTGGCTGAAACATTGGGTGCCCAAAATGAGCTTTACCATCTAAAATTCAAGTTTTCCACATGCCAAGAGTAAATTGTGCTGAAAAGTCCATAAACGCTGCATCAGATTATTATTTTTTCATGATTATGGCCTAAAAAGCATTCCACAGTAAGATGAAAAAAATCATGCATAACAGAAAGAGAGGGTTTTTTATAAAAAAAAAACAAAGAAACGTCAAAAACAAACAAAAGGGCATGAAAACATTTCCAATGATGTCTACTGAGACTGGAGTCAGCCCAATTGCAAAACCACAATGCAGCCTGCACACAAGGGCTTGACAAATAGCTAGACAAAGGTGTTCACAGTGTGGTAGCTGAAAGTAAGTCGGGAAGTCTACATGGATATATTCCCTTAATACAAGTCCCATTGTCTTCAGTCAGTCAAGCTAAAGCTCCCCCCTTTTATTTTTGCAATTGGAGAGAAATGTTTTATGAAACCCAGAAGACATGTCAAAATATTCACTCCCAAGACACAGGAGTTTAACTGTAACTGTTTCCACATGGCCTAGGTTGGCAATACAAGGGCCTTTCTTGTGCCCAAAGCCATATGAAAGTTTTACCAGACTGTAAGAGTTTATGTCGTCGGCAACAGAGGCCTTTTCTGGCCTATATCTTTTTATCTTTCAAAACAATGGAAATTAAAAGTTGATTTCAGACAAAAAGTGTTTCCTCGTTTTTATTTTTCAAATAAATATTATTCTTTAATTTAAATTAATTATCAGTATATTCGCTGTGAAATTGTTTTCTGGAGCTTTTTAATTTTTTTATTTATTAAAAAAAATAAAAATAAATAAATAAAAAAGGGGCATTCGATCCTAAATGCACCAAACAGTTATACCTTTCAGTGAATTTGCTGTCAGGGACCCGTAAGTATCTGCGGGACTTTCCTTTCCTGGTTTCTAATTATTGTTAGATAGGGGGATTTCCTTAGAAAAGCCTGTCTGAGTCACCAGAAATGAATACTGTGAGCACATATACATCTCAATGGTAGGCAACCATCTGCCTATATATATACACATTGATTGTGCTTTTTGTATAGCTTGAAATAGGTATGTAATTTTTTGTTAAAGTTCCTGATATTTAAATTTTGGTTGAGTAAAAAGATCCTCTTACATTAAGACACATTTCTTTCCCAGCGCACGAGCGAGTATGAAGGCATGGAGTGTCAACAAGCGTCAGTTATTTTTCAGTGTATGCTTAAAACTTTTCTTGGGCTACACTATTAGAAAAGTCTGCCTGTCACGCAATACTGCTCAGTTTCATTGCAAAATCAGATTAGAAAAATTAACATATTTCTCTTGAACTAACTGTGACTACAAGAACACAATCCCGTTTGACACGAATACCCCATGGTCTGTATTCCGTATATACTGCCATATAAGAAATGATGTCAGTAAGTAGAGAAAAATTCAGTCCACAATGACAGTGTTCAGGGAATTTAAGCCTAGTGTTATGCTATATAGCTTTTAAGACACTAGATGGTGCACTAGTTGTTAATGAGTTACATACTGACCTGTTGTAATAATTAGCCAACAGCACAGTTTATGTTTAAATGCACATGTTAGAAACACTGTGAGAGACAAGTTTTTCATCTGCAAGCGAAAAATACAAAGAAAGCAACTGCACCTAGTCCAAGACATATCCGAATCAGATGAAGAGCAGAGACAGAAACACTCTGCATTTCGGACAGTAAGTTGATTAAGTGCGACATGAACAAATGGTACATCAATCTAAAGCTATAGCCAGACAGCGACGAGCGGTTCGACTATGATTCCAGCTGCAACACTTATGTCAGCTAGACAGAGGATCGACAGTCAACGTTATAATAAAGCTACAAAGATTCCCCACAAGTCCCGCAAGATGGAAATGTGAAGCTGCAGCCAAGCCAAGCTCAAGCTATACGACGGTACAATAATAACACCAAAAGGAGAATGCAAGCTGATAGCGGAACACAGCAACAAAAAATACAGGGTGAAGTCCCAGATCATGCAAGTGACGCAAAAGCCACTTTTATCAGCTGAGGCGTGTGAACCAGTCAGTCTGCTGAAAGCTAACCACGAAAATGATATACATTGCGTTGAAGCCAAAAAAGCAGCACACTGAGATGAATGCCTGTTGACAATCACTATTCTAAAAGAACCTGAGGATGTTTTTGAATGACTTGGAAGCTTATCAGGAGAGCTAAACCTTGTGCTCGACAAAAAGGTCACACCAGTGCAACACCTGCCACGTAGAATATCCATACCACTGAAGAAAAGCGTAATGGCAGCACTAGACAAAAACGAAAAGAACAGAATAATTTCCAACTATGCATTTGCATTGACCTGATGCAAAGCCCTGATGAGAGCACATTATCAAATGCCCATGATAGAAGAAATTCTACCACACTTGGCAAAAGCAAAGATATTCTCAGTACTCAATGCTAAAGATGGCTATTGATAAGTATGTCTAGACAAAGAAAGTAGCTACCTCACAACATTCTGGACACCTTAAGGAATATACAGATGTTTAATGATGCAGTTTTGGAATAAAACCTGCAGCATTATCAGACAACATAATGCACTACAAGGATTTCCCAGAGTAAGTCTAATAGAAGATGGTATTCTAGTGTACGGATACAGAGTCACTGCAGAAAAAGCTATAGCTAACCATGATCAGAATCTTATTAATCTTTTGAACAGAGCCAGAGAAGTCAACCTGAAGCTGAACAAAAACAAAATGAAGCCAAGACTCACAAGTGTTCCATACTGACTGCAGAAGGACTGGGCCCAGACCCAAACAAAATCAAAGCAACACAAGACATGCCCAGACCGACTGACATAAAAGCAATGCAAAGATTGCTTGGATTTGTGAATTATTTAACTAAATTCTTACCTTGCTTATTTGATGTCTGTGAACCACTAAGACAACTAATGGATAAAGAGGCAATATGGACATTGGTTATCACAACAAGAAGCAGCACTAGAACAAATTAAACACCTAGTCGGCAATCACCCCAAACTGAAATACTATGACATATGTGAAGTCACCCTTTTGTCAGTCACTTTTGCTTCAAGGACACTACACCAATGGAGCAAAGATATGAATAGATTAAAAAAAGAATATCTCGCCATTGTCTTTGTATGTGAAAAATTTGACCAATACATACACGGCAGAGAATGTGTCAACATACGAAGTGACCGCTAGAAACAATTTTCAAGAAACCTCTATTCTCAGCCCCAAAACGCCTACAAAGAACAATATTAAGATTGCAGTACACCATTGTCTGTTTTCACTTTCACTATGCTGAGTAACTGCATTTTGAATACCTTGCTTGTTTTGGCGGGGGAGGGTTTGTCTTGAAAAAGAGCATGCTGTGTATACTTGCCTCTTTCCTTTTCTTCTCACTTTAGCTGCTGTAGCAGCACCGGATCCTAAACCTTTTTGTGGATTTGAAGTACAGTACAGTTACTTTTCTTTCTACACAGCCGAAGAAGGGCTTTTGCCTGAAACATCCTGAAATAAATGATTATTTAATCATTTAAACTTTTTGTGTACATTATTTTTATTTTATTTTTTAAATATTTGTTCTTATTATCAACCTTCATTTTTGTACACTGCAGTTCTACCTTCTCTGAATCCTGTTCCTGTTTTTTTTTTTTTTTTTTTACTGCAAACTGACCATCATGACCACTGTAAAGAATAACATCTCAGTGCTTCAATGCACTGTGTTACTTTTCTGTCTACACAGCTGAAGGGCTTTTACCGGAAACGTCCCCAAACACCAGCTAAAAGGTTAACTTTGAGTAGCAGGTTCTGCTTATCACTATTCTGCTTCAGGTTTTGTTTTTACCATGTGGTTGAAAAGGGGGGTCCTGTCATTTAAAAATGTCACACACATGTCACACAGAAAGATTTTGTAGACCAGCTGGGGTATTTGTTTTCTTCACTTACACAAAATCAACTTAAGTTTGCTATCTAATGTTCAAATTAAAAATAAAAAAACTCTCCTGCACAGCAAAGTTCATTTAAATCTATTTTCTGGGTGCTTCATCTGCATATGGGTCCTCCCAGTTTCTCGGGTGAAGCAGTTTATTTGCATGTGGCGACACTTTTTCAGGTGTGCGACAGGTCTGGATTAATACAGGAGTAAACCTGCCACCGTCCTACCTCTTTGTTAATGCTGTCTGTGTCTCTGTGTTACATGGGGTGTAATGACTTGACTTTCACTGTATTATAAAAAAAAATACTAAGGTGGACTGCGCAGTAATGAAACTATTGTGACGTTTCTCTCCTAGTTTTATTACGTTTCAGAAAAAAAATGTGGTTAATTGCAAGGTGGAGTAAACCATCCATAACTTGATGAGATTTCTAAAACTGTAAGAAACTAAAGCAAGCAGGGTCGAGGGCGGGGTGAAAACATAGAGGGGTCATATTTCTTTTTCCAGCAATATGTATTGTGCTGGAAAAGAGGAGGATCAAGTTTTCGCATGTATAATGCACAACACGGAGGTCCAGCTTGCTGTAATTATGGTTCATATGGGGCTGCTTTTGATTAGAATCCTGGCAAAGCCAAGGTGATTCCTTTCTTAATGAAAAACACAGGAGAAAAACACTGGAGAGGCTAGTTAACAGAATTATAGCCTTGCTTGAAAAAAGGTTTCTTTATACCCACTCAATTTCCTAAGGAGTTTCCTTCCTTATGGCCCATATACTGAACTTGCCAAATCTACATCAAAAGAAAAAGGGCATTTAAGGGTAAGCTGGAAAGGCCATCGGGGGTCTGAGCTATAGCTGCAATCTCTGCTCTATTTACGAGACAATGGGGTTTTGCACCCCTACTTTACAGACAGCTGGTAATAAAAACAGAAGTTATTCTTAACTTGTATTACATAGTAACTAGCTTCATATTACATTTCCTTAGGTTATTTTTTCACTCATGTATATGCAATCGTTTGTGTGCTTCTTAATACAAATACTATATATATATATATATATATATCTCTGTATAAAGGTTCTAAGAGTTCAGGAGCTGCTCTTCAGTTCGACTTGCCTTGCCATGGACATGTGTAATGGTGATTACATCAGGCAAAGTGTTTTTATATTAGTAAGTGCTAGATCATTTGTTACAACAAAGTGGCACTGGCACTTCTAGAAAGAAAGAAATAATAATCACAATAAGAATGATAGTAAACATAATAAACAGGTAAAGAGGCAGTAGATACATGACATTTTTAAGATTATTATTTATTGCTTAACAGATGCCCTTATCCAGGGTGACTTACAATTGTTACAAGATATTATTTTTACATACAATTAATTACCCATTTATACAGTTGGGTTTTTACTGGATCAATCTAGGTAAAGTACCTTGCTCAAGGGTACAGCAGCAATGTCCCCCACCTGGGACTGAACCCACGACCCTTCGGTCCAGAGCCCTAACCACTACTCCACACTGCTGCCCTGAAATTTGAAATGATTGGCGTATTGTGGGAACGGAAAACCAGCACTGTTGCTGGAGGGAGCATGATTTGGATACACTATGATACTTAGACCATTTTTTCTGAGTAAGTGTCTTCTAAAGTCTAGTGTACATTATCAATAATTATAAAATGGATTGGAGGATTTCCTTTAACCTGATTAGTCAATATAAGGGCTTTAATCTGTGACAAAGGACCTTGAATGTTATCTTGAATGTTAAACACTGTTCCAAATTAATCCACCCAAAAATAGGTAAATACAGTATTCGTGTATTGTACTTTTTTTTCTTCTTGATGAAAGAAAATCTCTGTTCTTGTATAAACCCTCTGAATGTTGTATATCAATGTAGACCAGGGGTGGCCAAAGTTGGCCCTTCCAGTCCTGGTCTTTGTTCCATCCAGGAACCATTCAGCCTCTGAAGTTGTTCCTTATCTCATTTCACCTGTCAGCAGCAATACAATAACGACATAGCAACTTGTCTCCAGTTTGAATGACGAGTTGAAGAAATCAAACAACTGGATGCAGCCTGATTTATTTCAGCAACAACACAAGCACTTCTCTAAAGCCAGGAAGGGGGCTTTGACTTTATGAACAAGTTACTGAACAAACAGCATGATCAGGATTAAAACATAGACAACTAGATATTTGTATTTACCAATTTATTTCGCTAATAAATTTTAGGACCTAACGATAACTTAAATACTGAAACTTACACAAATACACGAACATGCACTCAAATCCACTTTTTTTTTTCTTAAAAGTTTACTTTTTTTTACAAACAGTTCACAAACCATGCTCGCTTTTCTGTACGAGGTACCTGAACTGAAGAACAAGTCCACGTAAGTAGATTTTTTAAAAATGATTATTATATGGCAATGGAAATACCCATCCACCGCTGGGATGAAGCCAGAGTGAAGGCTACCAGACCACAGATGGAATTCTGAGAAACCTGCATTACTCATAGAATAATGAGGAAAACGTGTGTATTCATTAGCAACAAAAACTACTGCTGCATAAAATCACAAAAAAAGAAAAAGAAAAACTGTAATAAAAAAGTTTTTAACGTATATAATTTCTAATAGCAATAGAACCCTCATAAGAGGGCTTTACTGTCTGGTAAGGCCCTTCTCGTTATGTTAAATGCCCTCTCCTTTGGCGAGGAACATATAATGACCCAAGGCAGATGATAAATGAGGGTTCTATTGCTTAACTGTAACCACAGGCCCGGCGGCAGAGTGTGCGTTACGGGGGGGGGGGGGGCGGGGGCGGGGTTGGGGGGCACATTGTGGAAGAGGTCACTCAAGTCAAATAACTTGCATTCACCCACTCAGCACTAATTACTCTAAGTGCCACACTATAATGAAGGCTGCTAAAATGTGAGCCCGAATTGACTAGCACAGCCAGTAACTTTACAAGCCTATACGAACTCCAGTATGTAAATCACAATATTCCAGGACATACAATGAGGCTATTAATAGAAAATCAACATTTTTGTCATGTTTGTTTATTTATTCTTGTGTAATTTTTCAATGAAACAAAGAGAGTCAACACATAGGTGACTTAAATATTTAGCATTATTTAACAACTATGACTATTGCAATGAATACAACACTATGTTGAATGTTATTTCACTATTCATACCACACTGTGAAGCATGTCAGTCAATAGAGGAAGCAGTTGACAGGCTAATAACTGGAAAGGAGGTTGAAGGGGCAAGGACACAAGTTTTTAAAGTCTTGCTTAGATAGATAGATAGATAGATAGATCAATAGACAGACAGACAGACAGACAGACAGACAGTGGTCTTGTCTATTTATAACAGATGGGGGTCTCAACAGAAACTACAATTCAGTAACATATTGTGACAGGGTGAACAAGCAGCTAAATAATTCTTAGCTTAAACCTTAAACGAAACATTGGGCTATTTTCCTGGCCTGTGCTATGGCCACTTTGTTTGACTTTCATCTTGTTTCTGTGCAATAAAAGTGTGCTGCAACGTATTACATTTTTGTTTGTGTGACTTCTGCCTGCCTGACTACTCGGCTTCCCTTTCACAGATGTGTATTAGGATATTAAACAGGTAGGAAATGGTATAGGCCATCTACACCGTCTTGCCATGTATTTAGGAACTGTACCTAATAATGAAGTAGGCCACCATTTGCCCTGATCACAGCTTTGACTTAACATGGCATAGACTTGACAAGGTGCTGGAAGCTGTTTTGAGGGATTGTGGCAAGGTAAGTGCATGCAGGTGAAAGTAATACAGCAGTGCAGAAGAAACAGACAGACAACGATATCCAGGTGCAAGGGTGTTTATTGATTGTAATTGTCCAGAGCCTGACGGCAAACGACTGTAAATAATAATGATGAAAAGTGATACAGCAGCAAAAGTCTGTGGTGCAAACGACAGTTCTCCGTGAAACAAGGGAAGTGCTGGTTTCCGGGTTTGATGCTGGCCTTCGGATACAGCTCCAGATCGTGTTAGTGGTCTAAATAACAAACAGTTTTTACTAGACAAACAAACAAACTCAACACTCACATTCTCGTATCACAGGGTTCTCCTTCTAGGTTGTTCTAACCATTTACAAAGGAACAGATCACTTTCACTACGTCCCCTATTTATACCCTCCCTCATGACCCCTTGGTTAACGACCACATCCGCTCCTCCAGTCCGCGGATGCCACACAGTTTCCTGTTCGGGTACCGTATCTCCTCCTCTTTTCTAGATGGCCGACTTCCACCTAACCCTGGGAATAAACTGTCATGCCATTTAGTCCAGGGTACTCTTTTCCCTTTACACAGAGCCCTCGCTGGTCGGGAGAGAGATCTAACACCAAGAATCATTCGATCTGTCACAGGGATGTTAATTCATTCAGTCATAAGTATTGGAAATAAGACTCCCATTGCATAGCAGTTTTATCCATTCCTAGTTTTATTATGACACACCTGAGCTTGTTACCTATATACTATGACTAATCAAGCATAGTAAAACATGGAATCCAGGGTATACCAGGAGAACACATCAAACACCAGGACAAATACAGTACAAGCATGTTCTACCAGTCCTAATAAACAGACCAGGCAGTGTGGGAGCTAAATTACAAAGAGGCTTTGGTTGTATTCATTAAAATTGCAAAACTAGATGTTGATAATGTTAACACAAATATACATGACTTAGAAAATTGAATAACTTAACCTTAATTATACAATTGTGTTCTGTAAAGTTTTAGTACTTGAATTGCAAAAAATAATAGAGAAAGTAACAGAAGGACTTAACCTACCTCATTAACATCTGTGATAATGCAGAGCCAGTTATATATATATATAACCACACTTACCTACTGTGGTAGGTAAGTGTGGTTACCACACAGAATGTAATATAGTCTAAAATGACTCAATGACATAATTCAAGCTCCTGATTACAAGCATTTACAATGTAAATATGTTTTCTTTAAACACTACATACAGACCTGTCAATAAGCTCAAGCAGACACCTCCAGGGCTAGTATTTATCCTTCAGGGGCTGGTAGCTCATCGACACCTGTAGTCAAGCTTCTGGGTATAAAGAAGTGATTGCTTTGTTGGTGGGATTGGAGTACTGTATTCCACAGACCTTCAAGTCTCCTTAGCTGCTGTACAGTATTCCACAGACCTTCAGGTCTCCTAAGATGTTGTACAGTATTCCCATTAACCTGCAGGTCTCGTGAGCTGTTGTACTGTATTCCCATTAACCTGCAGGTCTCCTGAACTATTATACTGTATTCCACAGACCTTCAGGTCTCCTAAGTTGTTGTACAGTATTCCCATGAACCTGCAGATCTCCTGAGCTGTTGTACTGTATTCCCATGAACCTGCAGATCTCCTGAGCTGTTGTACTGTATACCATGGACCTTCAAAAAAATGGTTTAAAAAGTGTGTCTTAAATTGGAAGGAATATGGTATTTTGATACCTAAATGACTAAACTGCTTTTAGTCAGGACAATTGCATTGAGGAAAGCAAAAGTAGAATTCTACAATAAGATTTTCAGTATGCACCCTGACAAAGTATGTGCCGAGATTAAAATAGATTTTCTATTGGATCTTTTGAAACGGTTCATTGATCTGGAGGATTGGTGAGTGAGTGATAGAACATCCAGGTTAAACTGGGGTATAATAGCAATAAATTAGAGAAAGCAAGCATAATAGATTATAAGGCGGCAAACAGCTTTTATAAAACCATGTAGAAATGTCTTTGTAACTTAAACTGATGTACCACAGGGTACAAGATCCTGCGTGGAACATTTCTTTGTAATTCCCTTCTGGTAAGTTCATACAAGCCTGTAGCTTTACCAGAATCAATAGGAGAAAATAGCCGAGATGTTATGAATACTGCTGGAATAGTATTTTTACTGTAGTATACAGTGGTGAACGACATATGATTGACCTATGTAGAGAAATAGTACGAGTGACAAAATTGAATGTCCTGAGTGAAAATTATTGTTTGAATTGTTCTTAAAGAATTGCTGTGTGACATTTAGAGAAAGCAGGTATATGAAAAAAGCAACAATGTAGAAACTGGGCACTCTGGCAGCAAGAGTGTCTCTCCCTAAAACATCATCCCACATTCATTAAACATACCTCAACTCAATTAAAACAGCATTGTGTGGTTCCACGTCCGATGATCCGAGGTAGAATGGAAGGCGATTGACCGGCATGAGAAGACTGAGCTAAAACGATCACTAAAATAGCGAAACATAGAAGTACATATGCGGCGTTTGGAAAGACTGACTTGTAAAGTATTAATGTTATGTTGTGATCTGTTATACGATAACGACGATGAAATTCTTTTTTCTTTTCCTGTAATCCTGTTGTGCGTGATGCTGTCGCATTCGGCTAGGCCCATGCATTGATGAGTACCTGACGGCGCGTTGGAAATGCATCGCGGGCTCTGTCTAAACTGAAACAAATCTGGAAAGTTACTTTGTGAATTTTGCGCAGGAAGTTAATGAAACAGGGAACGTTCGGCAATGATCAAATTGAATGATCAAATTGGAAGCACCGGCGCTGAAAGAAATGTTCGTGGTAAATGAAGCTTTCAGAAGGCACGGGATTGTGAGAGCTTGATCGTTTTTGAAGATCATTTCTGACGAGATGCGAGCCTCTAGTAGAAGTCTGCTTGCTAGGCCCCAGAGCTGAAAACATAAGACTGCCAGCAGCGGGGATGCAGAAACTATCATGATTCGAATCCACAGTGCCAGTTAAGGAACACCAAATAAAGAAACAACAAGGAGATGTAGATGATAGGGCTATTTATAGGAACAGTTTGATTACGTATGTGATTAGAGGGTGGACTCTCCTTACAGAAACGCAACATAGTTTCCAATAGGTTGATGGAAACTTGCCGGTAATTGGCTTGTAGATTTTGACCAATGAATGAATGCGATGTACTCGGAGCTTGTATTAATTTATTTTTACTTTCGGTTTCTCCTCATTCTCGCTGGCTCTCACAAACATGTTCCTCCTCTTTACACCCCCCTCTCGAACACACCGTTTTTTTTATACCGGTGACCATCTAACAATAATTACGATACTCAAGCAATAATTCAATAAACGGCACCAGCCACATTCTCACAAGCTGTCTGGCAGAGATGAACGGATACCATCGCATCTGCCAGACCACATCCAAACCAAACAATAACAAAGAAAAAACATCGTATTTTTAACCTGTTAAAAACCCCAGCCCCTCACAGACAATTTCCGCCTGGGGGGCTGTGCCCTTAAATAAATCACAATATCTTCCAAAGTATAGAAAGCACAGGCATGGTTCATGGCTTGAATTCAAGGTAACCCTTTGGGCATCAAGACTAAAACCTCAGGTGTGATAAAAGTATTACTCACTACCACACTGGAAGGAGATATCCAGAAAAAAAACATAAAAAAACAACGAACGCTTTTCATTTTTTTATGTTCTATAGTCATTTTTTCAACTTGTAGCATATGAAAATATTTTTTACCAGTGCTTCACCAACATGTCTAATATACTGGGTAAAAATTTGGAACTGTTTGAACAAAGGGATCAAATTCTACAGGAGTTTTTACAAAGCTAAGCCCAAGGGTCCCCAAACCTCTCCAAACATAAACATTGTGTAAATCTTTATGTCAATTGATACACTAAGTTCTAAAAGGGATGTTATCTTCTGGCACCTCACATGCTAGCCATTGCCACATGCATTTGCCTTTGAAAGGCTTTTTTTTTTCTTCCCTTATCTCATTCAAGAGGTGGGCGTGTTTGTTTGCACATCGATTACTCTGTGATGGATTGGGCTACAAACAAAGTAAAGGTATGAATGGAAAGCTTGTGACCTCCCCTACAACGTGATCAGGGAGACTTCACAGTCATCAAGGTTGTAAGACTAGAGCAGCAAAACACAAGCTAGTCTATTGCTTTTGTTTTGGATGCATGGGGGTACTAGACACATTGTGAATGGGATATCTCAGCGGTGAAATGACGGATTCGAAAAATTCCTTCACTGTTTGACGGTAGGAAAACAACGATTTTGATATTGAGTCAGCTTTTTTTCTCTTTTGCTTTTGTAATAATATTAAAAATGAGTTATGAAATATAATATTTACGTGCAGTTCCGTGTTCCGCCCGCGGGACTAGAGGGCGTAAGAGGTTTTAAATAACACAACATACATTCAAATCATGCAATAACATCCCCTGTTTAACTAAACTTGAACAATACATTTATTTACATACAGGGCTTTGTCTGCTACCTCTAATTATATGCAGGGCTTTTCTTCTGCCCTGCCACATATCCCCCCCCCCCCCCCCCCCTTTGTGCGCAGCACACCCGGCCCCAATGGCCACCTCCCCCCTTAAAGATCCAACAGTCCCTGTCATCCCGGCCCAGCAACAGGGGCAGCAATGGGTCTATGGATGGCGGCCACGGTGGGAGGTCCTCCTCCCATGCCAACATTGGTAGTGGTCAGGCTGACCGCAAACAGGCTGGCTCCTCCGTATCGATTCCCTTTGTATCGACCATTTTGTCACATCATGAAGGTTTAAAGCCCTGAGTGTGGCTCTAAAACATGTCTTCTCACTGTTCAGCTGGTACAACAGAGCGTAGCCTAATAGCTGCTCAGTTGCTCTAAGTGGTAGTTCTTACTGATGTAGGGGAACAGGGTAATAGTTACATTCTGGTGTACTAGCTGAGGGAAGCCATTTTGAGGCTGTGATGGGGTGCAGCCTATTTTGTGGTGGTTCTGTGTTTTTTGTATTGTTTAGAGTGGATGTGAGTGAGTTTGGGGTGTGGTTCAGTGAATTTATGTGTGAGGAATGTGTGGAATGTGCCTGGGCTAATGAGGTGTGAATTGCCCAATTAGCCCAGGCACCTGTATAAAAGGGAGTGGTTGGGTTTGTTAGGAGAGAGTTGGAGAGAGAGTTCCAGAAGAGAAGGAGTGTTTTGTTTGTGCTGTGTTTTTCTGTTTTAATCCAGTGAAGGCAATGCCCAGCCTGGAAGCTTTATTTGTAAGTTTTGTTGTGTTTATTTTGTGTTTGAAACCTTTTTGTTTGGCCCTCGTGCCGGTTTATTTTGTATTTTTGTTTATTAAAAACTTTATTTTTGAACTTTATACTGTCTCTGAGTCTCAAACCTCGGTCAATCCTGTCACAGAGGCCTATGGGGTGCTTACAACTTGTGAGTTCTATTCTAAATAATAGTTTAAGATAACTGTTATTTCAGACCTGTGTTCTTTAAATTAATCAAAAACAAGGGCTAGAAAAAAATACTGCCTAATTTTGACATCACAATATTGTACATGTTGATCTCCTTAGGTTTCAAGGCCTAAAATGCTGTCAGATATGACTTCACATTTTTACATTCGCAGCTACTTCATAACATATTTCAAAGGTAAAGGTCATTAGTTTCAGTGTTTTGATCCACTCAGCAGGCTGGATATCTCCCATGCATTAACCTTGAAAACATGCTGTTTTTTTGTCACCTGGCTCTATAAATGTCCTAAAAATACACTGTAGGGAAAAGTAAGTGCTAGCCTTTTTTTCCTTTGTGATAGTTATTTCTCTGACGCCATATCCAAAATTAAAAAATGAGCACTGATAGATGTATTGTAAAATGATCAGATTGTCTGGCCCAGGATCTCACCTTGACAACAAGAGCAGCCATCAACAGAGTTCACTGTTAAAAGGTCAATACAATCCAGATTGCGTATACATAAACAAACCCCTCAAACAAAGACGTCATGGCATTGGTGGTATATTATTATTTTGGGCATAGGCTAACACTCTAACACTCGCTAAAGCTATTTTTTGTTAATGTGATAACATCATAATGTGCAAACGTGTCTTAAATGTTAGCTTACTTACTATCAATCACATGTCAGGGGCAGGCTTGCTTTCACCAACATAATCATACAAGGTTATATCTAATGGACTTGTGAGATATCTCGCTTATTAAAATGAATTGCCTCGAAGGGGCGATTCTCTATTCAGGAATACCACCCACTAACACAGGTTTCTCTTTGTATCAAGTCTGTGGGTACATTCAAACAGAGCTAACAGACTTTTTAGTGAGTTAAACAATCAAGGGGCACTTTTACTAAGGTTACTCCTTATACAGAGAACCTGCCCAGAGGTTAGCTTGATTACTTAGGACTACAAGGGCAAACCTTGCTATATGAACCATACTAGAAGATTTTGGTTACACATTGAAAACTGCATGACAGGCTTAAAAACTGTAAATAATTTGTTGAACCAAAACCATGTTGAGAATAAATAGGCTATGCTGCTGCAGTCTCTCTGCTCATAAACTAAGGTATTAAAACTGGTATTCTGTGTCACTATCAGTTTCCTCCAAAACATTGTCAATTTATGTAGTCATTTCACACTGGATTAAAATACACATACAATATTACATTTAGTTGAGCTGTGAATAACACAATACAACGTATTGCTCTAACTTTTACTAGGCAGCATTATAATAAAAGTTAAAATTGTAATATGAATAAAAATGAAGCTTCATTAACAGTGATGATAATAGTCTTAATACAAGTCATGACCAATGAGGAATATTCTCAAGATGTAAAATGAAAGATAGTGTGCTACACTGGGGTACCACGTGGCAGAGGGTGTCAGCAGGGTACATTGCTACACTGGGGTACCACGTGGCAGAGGGCGTCAGCAGGATTTTAAAGAAGAGTGACTTTTGCCAAAAGGGGTGTGTGACAGAGAGAGAAGGACTCTGAGCTGCAAATCTCCCTCCCAACCAGAAAGGGCGCTGTGTAAGGTTGGTGGTATGCTTTCCCATAGATGGGGAGGCTCGATGGTAGGTGGCAACCGGAAGTCGGCTATTTTGGAGGAAGCACGTAACTGCAAGTTTACTAAACAACTCGATTCTAATCAGCTGTGGGTCAGACAGTGATTGGATAGACCGTGGCGCTGGGCTGATCACAGGGAGGAGTTTGGCAGTACAAAGGGGATGCAGCTGCGTGAGTACAGCCCCTTATGCTGGAGTTACCGATGCGCCGGAGCGCTGTGCTTTTGTTGTTTTTGTGTCTGCAGAAAGTGAGTGAAAGTAGCTGTAGCCACGGAACTAGCACACACCCTTGAGCATGCCCCTCACAGCACACACCCTTGAGCACCCCCCTCACAGCACAGCACAGCACACACCCTTGAGCACGCCCCCCCCCCCCGATACCATCGCTGGTAAAGGGGTAGCTTTATTCTTTAATTAAAATAAACACAGAGAATTATAAATCACACATCAGAAATCACCCACATGGAAGTATGTGCCAAAATGCCAGTGCATCTTACCCTGTGTGCAGATGTCATCCCTTGCATAGAACACCTAAATTAATTCCAACGTTTAGACATCAAAACAAAAAACACACTTGCAGTACCTGTAAAATGGGTTAGCTTCTTAACTTCACTGTTTCTTAAAATTTTGATGAACTTGTTACTAGTGTCTCCTAAGAAAATATTACCAAAAAACCTACACACTTTTAAAAACACACATTTCTCCAGCTGTAATTTTGTTTTTAATAAAAAATAATCTGTCATTAGCCAGTACATCACCACAGACGACACACTGAGGATAAGGCTCATCTGCAGTGTCAACAAAGATACATCCAATTTACAAGTAACTTCCTTCATATTTCCAAACTTTTTTTTTTAGATAATGATACACCTAACCGATTGCTTTTTTCATGCACCATAAACCGACTAATTATGAACAAGGATACATTGCCGCGGGGAACTGAAATACAACTGATTCTTAAACACAAAATCGTCCATGACTAGGCTTCTTACCGGGGCAGCAGTGTGGAGTAGTGGTTAGGGCTCTGGACTCTTGACCGGAGGGTCATGGGTTCAATCCTAGGTGGGGGACACTGCTGCTGTATCCTTGAGCAAGGTACTTTACCTAGATTGCCCCAGTAAAAACCCAACTGTATAAATGGGTAATTGTATGTAAAAATAATGTGTAAAAAATAATGTAATTGTATGTAAAAATAATGTGATATCTTGTAACAGTTGTAAGTCGTCCTGGATAAGGGCATCTGCTAAGAAATAAATAATAATTAAGTATGTACTGGTATCATGTGCATGATTGTAAATTTCACATAACATTTTTTTTTTTTATTACTATTATTTGTTTATTACAGAGACTAGGGTGTGTGAACTATGCCTCAGCTGCAGAGTCACTACAACAACGTTTCACCCAAAAAACAGAGCACAAAAAGGTTAAGTGACTTGCTCAGAGTCACACAATGGTTATAAGCCCTTTTCTTTAACCACTGGACCACACCTTTTCCTACTATGATTACTGTATTATTAGAACACTCACCGCTCCCTCCCTGGAAAGGTTGATACACCCCTCAGTTGAGTACCGCTGCTCTACAGCTAGAGCATAAAGAAGCCATCCAGCTCCAGCTCCATCGGGCACCTCCTCCAATCAAAATGTGCCACACCCACCTCACTGAGATTGGCGCACATGATTGGAGCAGGAACAATAAGTCTGTTGTCTGTTTATTATTCCCCCGAGCCGTTTATTTTGTGTTGCTGAATGTCACTTTTAAGTTGCTTTAAACATGTCTAGAAAGATATTGCCATAAGGGCAAAATCATTCTAAAACTAAACCAGTTCTGTTCATTTCTACCATGAACACAGAAAAAGGTTATTACCTTCCATTATATTTTCTATTGAAATGTGATGCCAGAAGAGTTTTATTGCCATAGGAATTATCCCTTCAGGAAAAAATAAATAAAAACTTCTGTTGAACTCTATAACCCATTTACCGGTTCCCAATATTATATACATGTAAGCAATAAGACCTAAGGGCATTAACAGGCATTATGGACCATTTGGGTAATACAACCAAACGTATTGCTTTTGTACTTCAATGTCACAGCACAATTAATTATCATATTTATTTATTTAATTCGTTTTTATGTCTCTTTCCACATAAGCACTATAAAATGAACGTTCTACGAAAATATAGTCCATTATAACAACATTAGCTATGAGCTTCTCTATAAAATTAGTGCACAAAACAGCATTTTTTAAAAAAATGGGTCATTATGTTACTGATTTTATTTTTTCCTAATGGCCTGCAAGTATACCAGATAACTGCATCACACATATTGGTTGGATCTAGTCAGGTTCGTGGATAAAGATAAAAAGCTGGTGGAATCTTCAGACATTTTATTAATTTATATATGTCTTCAATCATGTACGGCACTTATGCATTTACTGATCATATTTTGATATGTTGTAAATTAAACTTAGCATATTCACATCACTGGTACCATTAGGAGATCTTTTCCAAACTTGGGGGGTGGGGGAGTCCTCATTATCCATTATAATGTATCTCCTCCATGCTGCTGATGAGTTACAATACTGACATCAGCATAAGACACGTACTTATCTCTCGACTACAGAGCTTGGTTTGCGGTTCATCCAACCATTGCCTTTCCCTTCAATTAAATGGGCTGAGATGCCAAGATATTACACCAGGGAAATAATAATGTGAACTAAAACTAATTTGAAGTGTCTGAAGACACTGAGAAAGACTGATAGTGTTTGTCATTGAATTTTACAAAGTTTATTTTAGTGTTTCTAAATGTAACACTGTTGAATGTTTTTATAGTTACAGGCGATGAACCTGAAACAATCTGACATAGGGGCTATTCAATTGATCGAATTAATAAAACAATATCCATCACTGTTAAGAATATAAGAAAATGTACGAATGAATAAAGGAGGACATTCGGCCCATCAATGCTCGTCTGGTTTATTTGACTGATCTCAAAACTTTGTCAAGTCAGGTCTTACAGGAGCCACATGGTACATCATCAACATGGCTAGGTAACCATACCCTTACCCTCAGCACTGTGCTGTGATCAATTGAATAAAGACCATGTTGTGCAATGGCGTTTTTCTTTCCCTGTGTTGTGTTGTGAATCATCTTGCATATAACAGGTGTTAGTAATCACAGTACTTTTGGACGCTTGCCCAAAAACAGCACAGTTATTGATAATTAGAGATAATGACAACCTGGCAAGATGCTTATTCCTTTTCTCCAACATATGTGCGGATGTATGGATCACTGCAAGAAGATAAAGACCTTGACTTGAACCTTTAACCTCCAGCACTACTCACGTAACTGACACCAGCAGAGGTAAACTCCCTGCTTTATGCATGCTATTCTTCCATGTTCAGCCTGTTTACAGAAAGACAACCATTCGACCAAACCAGGAAAACATCATTATATCATTAGAAAAATATGTCTAGCCTTCAGGTAATTATAAATGTCTGGGCTTTAGAAAAGTTGACTTGGAAGGACATCTAAGGTCATATCTGCTTCCTTGCACTTGCATCAGGGTCATAGTCTGTTTTTTTTGTTTTTTAAATCACAACTTCCTTTCCCTCTTTTTTATATCCTGTTATGAACTATGTAATCATCTTTTGTTTGAAGGCCAACACGCTGACAGAGACTTCCAGTGACATTTACTAATGCCTCTCCATTAATCAAACATGGAAATGGATTTCACGCTGGGGTTTTGGTGGCTTCTTTTATGTCTTCCTTCGTTAATCTGCTGGCCAAGTGCCACTCCACTGGCGTGACAACATGAGCTTCCCAACTTGCACCATATGAAACACAATCTGGAGCAGGCTATAAATCATGCACAGCTCTATTCCCCATTCCCTATGGGGCTGTGCATTATTCTGAATACTGATAAAAACAGATTGGATACACTGGGATCCTGGGCCCTGGCAGGGCAGGGTTTGTAGGGTTATAAATTTTGCACAAGAGCTCACCGCCCACTCTATACCTGTATATGGGCATGTGATCAGGCTGAAAACACACACACACACACACACACACACACACATTTATATTTATATAAAAAAAAATTCTCATTAACACAAACGCGCCCTAGTTTGAACAGCAGAGCAAAAACGTGCACTATCCTTGCAGACAAAAGTGGAAGCGGATGATGCACCACCATATAGAAAAAGAAAGAATTTGCTGCAGATGTCATCATTCCTGCGAACACACACTAGTCAACAGGCTATCAACTCGGATTCATTTTATTGCCTTAATGTTTTTTTTTCGTGTGACATCACTGAGACGTTCCTTTACTTTTTAAAGGGTGGAGACATTTTACAGCAGCACGCAGAAACAAAACATGACACAGGAACTTGTTACAGCTAAGAAAAAAAAAACGGGAAAACACTCTGATGTATTTGACATAGTTGTATTAGAACATGTATTCTGTCTCATATGTTTTAACATATATTTATACATTTATAAATATCAGGAATAAAAGCAGATAATGTTTCATGAACTATATTTATCAGGTACTTTTTTTCTTTTCTCCTTATTACTGATAATAATGGAATGAAGAACTATTATTTTATTTAGAAATATTTATTTTGATAAAATTAATTGAGAGTAGTGTCCATTATTGCTTATAAAGACCCTGAGAAAAAAACAAAAACGTGCATTATGGCACTGGAATGTTGCCGACAGTCAAAAACTTTGTGCCGCAGGGGGATAATCTTCGGCTCCAGACCAAATCCTTTTGCGCACATTGTGTGCATGGGCGCGAATATTCAGCAGGGCTGACCACGTTTATTGTATCATCTTAGTTGCAAATAAGTAGATTTTTCTTTTTATTTAATACAATTTCGTGTGTCATGGGTAGTGTTACTCTTATTGTAAGACACATCATTTTGCACAGTTTGAGCAGTCAAACTGCACAAGATAACATATTTTCTAAATTAAGAGACAACATACACAATGTACTGTGTTAATGTATAGTACTGTTATGCCTTCTGAAATGAGCTCTCAGTACCTCTGGTGTCTTTTAAAGAGAGAGCTTTAGCAGCTACAAAGGCCTCTGAGAGCTGAGCAGTTAAACAGTAATCTTGGACAGGTAAAAGACCACACTGACGAGGCTCTGGTTTGAAGCAAGCGCAAAGCCTAAAGTATATTTTTTCAGAAAGGAATAAAACAAAAAAAAACATTCCAAAACTAGAAAAAACAACTAAGTTACAGGAAGGGGCAATTTGATTATTGTTTTTGGCAAGTTTTACTACCAGAAGAACTATAGAAGCTACTCGACAGAGTTATGGATGTTATTTATTTATTTTTTATAAGGTGCCTCAGTGATATCTATTGAAAAACAAACAAATTCAATTGTGTTTTTAGTGGCTGATAAGAACACAGCTTTTACTGTAACATGATTGATACCTGTTCCACAAAAAAGGTGTCAAATGTACTGATTGCAGCATCAAGGAGCAGGGCTCCCTTTAGTGGGCTCAGGTGAGTATGCCAGGGAGTGTGCAAGCTGATGTCCCTCCTTACCTGTGAAAAGTCACAAGAACAAATGACAGTAATAACATCCTTCTATTGATTAAAGAGTTTTTGTTCTGTTAGGTAACAGTGATATGTTTACAGAATTGATACTGTTTATTAGATTTATATAAACAAAATTAAGGTCTGATATGAAAATATGAATAACATATAAATAACCCCTGTTTTTGTATTTTTTTTAATTTCCACTTACTCCTGAAGAAACTTTTAAGGTCTTGAAAGCTAGTGTTTGTATATGACAGGTCAACTCTTCGAATCTAGTATATATAAATCGTTAGTACTGTATTGAAAAAGTATACAAAAAACAAATGTGCACATTTGTTTAAAATATTTAACAATAAATTAGCTAATTATATACAATTTATATATTAGGTGAATGTACTCATATCCTGTAAGTCATTAAAATAATTTATTCAGACAAAGGTCACATTTTTCTTTTTCTTCCCTCAAAACCGCAGGGGATAGCGTTTTTTTTTTTTTTTTTAACATAGTAATCAGTTTCCATGACGATAGAAGTAGAGCTGGAAAAACCAATCCATCACTGCAGTTAAAATACACACATGTGTCAAATTGAATGGCCTACACATTCAGACACACTATCAAAGAGGACAGTGAGCCCAGTGCCCACACAAGTGTCTATTACCTTAGGTCAATAGAAAACTAAAGAAATTCACCTAACTTGTAACTGTGTGTAATATAACAGTTTCTTCAAGTCTTCCAGTTGGTACCTATATGTTTGTGGTCGGTCTAATATAAACTGTAGAATCTGCCTGGGAGACATTAGGTAGGTTTGCTGTGGTCACTCTTGGCCTCAACCTTATTTTGTGCTCCACCACAACTCCCAGGGCCCATTTTCTCCCGTTTTTCTTCAATTTTATTTCCAAGAATTTAGTGTTTTTTTTCCACATATGATTCTGTGACAAAATATGTAACTGCCCAAATCCTGAGGTAAAACTAGGAAGTGCTTTTTACTTTTTATTGAGACCTCAATGGCTATGTGTAAGTTGATCTAAATGGTGGAATATGGAAATGCAGCCGTTGTTTAAATTAGGAAGAGGATTATGACATGAGTGTTTTTGAGTCCCTTGAGTGTATTTTTGTAAGTGCATGTGCATTTTTTGCCATTGATTTTAGCAAAGTTTGTTTTAGTTTTATGATGTGTTTCAAGTTATTTTTGAGCATCCTATCTTGTTTGCAGTTTTCAAAATGAGCAGCTGTGTAAACATATGGACGTATTTCCATTCTTGTGATATGTTTTTTTGGGTAGAATACAGGGAGTGCTCGCTTGTTTCTTATATCACACTGAATATAAAGCTTAAGGTTTTCAGGCAGGAAATCTATAGTATCATTAAGCAAGCAATTGCTACTCGTGCTGGGCAGACTAGCACAGTATTTGTTTGGGGTTCTGTGGTATGTGTTTGTGATTTGTTTTGTTAAACCTTTTATTTTTGCTCTGTGAGCTGTGTTTTTGTTTAAATATTTATTTTATTTCTGTTTTGAATAACAATGGCGCATCAGAGCTCTTTTCACCCGTAGTACGGATCTGTGTGTGTCAGCTTTCTGGTCTGGGAACGTCATCATCACTCGGCCAACCGGTCACATAAGCAATAAAATGTAAATCGTCCAAATGTATGACAACAGCTGAAGACAGACAGAATTATATCTAAACACACCCACATTAAAACTATTTTTTGGTAAGATTGAACATTTTAGTTTGGGTTACTTTCAATTCTTCGCTGCAATGCACTTCTGTTAAACAATTTAGCTGGCAAAAGCTCGTCTATGTTACTATTTTATAGATCTACAGGTAAAAAAAAAAAATCATAACATTGTATCCCAGAATTGTAGTGTCTTTTATAGAAGTTTTTGACTCCATGCCCCTCTAAGTACTGGTATTGTATTATATTGATTATGTAGACTCTGGGAATAATATAGTGGTTGCGATCTGGAATAAACTTCTATGTTCAACTTTTCTGAAAAGGGGATATATTAACAATCTCCTCATCCACATATTCAAACACATTATAAAGAGGTCAGCATTGCATGCACAATTGTGTAGCCTCATGCTCCAGTTCACCAGGGGTTTTTGCACTGTATATGAATGATGGATTAAATCTGTTTTGTTTTTTCTATCCAAGGAATTTAATCCAAATATTGTCAAGAGTAGCACGGAAACGGTGCCAATATCCAACTGTTGTCAACATACCATTGTCTTGGACCCATGTGGAAATCGTTTTAATTAAAAAGGTGCTTGTGCATTCAAAATATTATTGTTCCTAGAAAATGTCCAGCCTTTTCATGACCCCTCCATATCATCACGCAACTTCACCATTCATCAAACCCACTGAGACAACGGTGCTTATTCCTGGAAATGCAACAATTGCTGGCATAAACTGTGTTTCAACTTCTCTAAATGTTAGTCTATCTATCACCAACTCATGAATGTCTTTTAAAAGAGGGATTGTTGCTATAGAGAGTGACCAAATATATACAGATTTTCACTAGCAGTTAACTCATACTGAAAACAATGTCAGTGGGGGGTCGGGGGGGGCTATTAACTGCTGTGTTCATTAGTGCAAACAAAGCAATGGAAACTAATTGCTATTGAACGCCATACTTGCCAATTATTTTACCCACAATTCCTTCCTAGCCCAATTTAGAATGTCCAATTACATTCCCTGTCTGCAGCAGTTCCCACAATAGCTCAGGAGAACTGAAGGTCAGTGGACGTCCTCTGATCCCAAGACCAAGCCAACTGCCTCTTTACACCAAGGAACTTGAGAGTGCAAGTCGACAAGCTACTGGTTACTAGTCCTGCAGGTGTCTGCCTGAGCTCACTGGGCACCTGGCCAGTAGAGTCCCAGGTAGCACAATGGTTTTGTTGATTGTGCCTCCCATAACTGTGGGAGCACCGGAGTCAATGTGACGCTCCCAGTGGAATCCCCAGTGAAGATCAGCAACTTTGCACACATGTACCTGCGCTCCCCTGCCTGTATGGCTTACCCTGCAGACCAAGCACCCATACTTTTACCTATTATGTTTGTTTCTAAACCATATATGGTTTCCAGATCTCAAATTGAAACCAGTATGCAAACATGATAAAATATGTCTAGCATAATCATGGCAGATACTAAAAATCATCCACTAAAAATGAGCACCTTTACATTATTTATTGGATAAGTTGCACAACATCTTATGAATATCTGATGCTTTCATCACAATTACTCATTGTGGATTCTAGAGGGAGTGTTACATTGGCTCTGGCGCTCCTGTAGGTTAGGGAGGCAAAACTGTCAGGAACTGTTTCTCCTCATTGCTCTACAGCTGAGGGTTGCAATCCCGATGCTTTTTCTGAATCCTGGGATTTCGAGATTTAGGTGCCTCAAATCCTGGGATGCTAACTCATGTCTGTTTTGTCTCGATTTAATCAACAGTAATTAAACTATCTGCATTCCTTATCTAAATTAGCGGTATTTATTAAGTGATAGGATTGATGTATTTTTGCTACATAAACAAAATGTGTTTTACCCTTTGTGTAGTGGCTGATTGATAAAATGTATAAATTCTGTCTGGACTATTCCATTGTGTTAAGGCAATACAAATAAGTAATAAAAAATGCAGACAGATGAGATCCTCGTAAAACATTTGGCATTTGCGTGACTAGCTTTGTTTAAAACTGTTACCTTACCTTAGTAACACCCAAATGGAATGCCTATTTTTTGCATCATACAGCAAGATGATTGTTTAGTAGCCAGAGTGAAAGTTGAATCAGTTGAAGTAATAAAAACACTGAATAGAAGTCTGTCACCTGCAATCATTCGGGAAAAAATGACAGGCAAAGAATCCTCTCCAAAGTGGAATTAATAGTTTATTTTTCTTATCATCTTTCTTGTCTAGTAATGTCTGCATCTGCACCAGGTTCTCTTTTCAGCAAGTCCAATTTGTGGGCTGATTTCTGGTGAGTGTGTAGTCCTTTCGTAGAATCTCCGTCACATAAGATTTTTTTGCAGGTCTTACACTGCTTTATTCCCCACACTATCGAATATAAAAAGACCAAATCGATGCTCAAGAAAATCTTTTTTTAATTTCCCTCTGCCATGTTGAGAGTAGATGAAGATGGCGGCTGACGATTGCTGTCATGGAAGCGAAAAATACAATGTTTACGGTCAGATGATACCAAGAAACCAGCGTTAGCTCTAGGGCTCAACATTTTACAAGAAGGACTATTATTTTCCCCTTAAAACCTCCACTGAAGTCATACAAATCTGCAGTTCGATGTGGAGTAGTGGTTAGGGCTCTGGATTCCTGACCGGAGGGTTGTGGGTTCAATACCAGGTGGGGGACACTGCTGCTGTACCCTTGAGCGAGGTACTTTACCTAGATTGCTTCAGTAAAAACCCAACTGTATAAATGGGTAATTGTATGTAAAAAAAAATAATGTGATATTATTGCAAGAATTGAAAGTCACCCTGGATAAGGGCATCTGCTAAGAAAATAATAATAATATTTACAAATTATTTAATTAACACTAGTACCGCCATAGCCCCTTTTGAATTGCTTTTGCAATTGAAATTTAAATATCTCTGCATATGTGAATATCTTGTGCATTTCCGTTCTTAAGCGTTACTAAATATTTGAATTAAATACCCATACGGTGTTTCAGCTGCAGAATCGTAAAAATGAATAAGTTATAAGCACTTGCTTCTTCAACCGCCAGACCCACAGTTTATGCGACATATTGAAATCAATACAATATACCTGACAATTTAGTCTGGGTTTTGTAATAAAATCAAAATCATTGTGAAAGAACATATTATATACTCCTGTCGAGTGCTGAAACACTAATGAAAGTCATTCTACACATCATATATTATTATTATTATTATTATTATTATTATTATTATTATTTATTTTATTAGCGGTAGTCACAAAATATACACATTGAATCACAATACAATGTGACATTGCTACCCTACTTTTTTCTCGTCTGCCTGTCTCAAGCTGTGCGAGCCCCCCTGCACTCCACTACACTCCTCAGGCAGAACGACTGTGTACAGGTGTTAAAAAATAAAACAAATATGCTTATTCTAAGCTCTCTGCACAAATCAGTGGCCATCGGGACTGATGCTAAATGAAAGCTAGAGACTGTTGCATTTTACAACGCAACGGAGGACGGTGTGGATATACTGGATCAAATGGCACAGCTTTATTCTGTCAAAGGTGGTACTTGCAGGTGGCCTGTGGCTGTTTTTTATAATGTTTTGGACCTGGCAGCCATCAGCACTGGCAACACAATCACTCAGAGGGACTTCATTTTGCAGCTAGCCCTGAAACATTTTGATGAGAGACACGAAAGCCGGCTGGCAAATGCCCCTCAACCTTCAGCCAGCGCTGCGCCCACTAGCACACGGAATAAAAGACAATGCCAGTTTGCTAAATGCAATAAAAAGAGAACTTTTGATGTCTGCGCCTGTTGTGAAAAGGCAGTCTGTGGCAAATGCACTGGTACAGTTGAAAAGTGTGTTTTCTGTGTAGAGTGTACTTAGATAGCTGTAATAGAACTCTGAACAGACAGACAGAGCCTTTGAACTCAACGTGCTTTTTACGCATTTAATAAAAACAGAGGACCAGTACAGTACATTTTACCATTCAAAACTGGTTCACTTTCATTACACTATTAATTGTAAACAATTGCCTTGGTTTACTGTGAACTTTCAGTATTACAAATGAGGGACCCCATCGGTTTGTCAGGGGCGACCGGAGCGACAACCGGGGCACTGGAGGCTGCAGCAGCGGGCAGAGGTCTGCAGCTGGGGCCCAGTGCAGCGACGCCTGGTCACCAAGGGGGAGCGAAGCAGTGACCGGCAGGATGTCCAGGAGCGAGGGGCGAGGGACCGCACGCAGCTGTGCCAGACTGGACCGCAGGGGTGGTGGTCGGGGCTGATGTGGAGGCGGGCTCTTCGCCTCCTCCCCTCTGGGCTCCAGAAGCGGCGGCTCCTCCCCTCTGGGCTCCGGAAGCGGCGGCTCCTCCCCTCTGGGCTCCAGAAGTGGCGGCTCCTCCCCTCTGGGCTCCGGAAGCGGCGGCTCCTCCCCTTCTGGCTCTGGCGGCGGCAGCTCCTCCCCCTCTGGCTTGGGAGACTGCAGAGCTACCTTTGCCTGCTCCCGCTCCTGTCTCTTCAGCGGTGCCAACCCCATCTCTCTCTCCCATCTCTCTAGTTGCAACTGCCTTCTCATTGATCTGCTCGATCAAATCCAATAAACCCATTTTCCCTGGGTTGTAGGGGCGCCCACACACTCTGACACCAAATGTGACAAGACCACTGCCACTCGGGTTCGTGCCACTTTTAAAATATGACCCAACACACAGGAACTTTGAATTTTCTGTGAGATGGCACTATTTTTTTAATAAGCACAAGATAAACAAACACAACAAACACAAAATAAACACCAAACTCCGCTTTGGAGCGCTGACTGTACAGGTAAGTCCCTGACTAACTCGCAGGACGGCTAAGCCGTTTAACCTGGCACCACAACACAAAAAACACAGGCTCAACACAGCACTTACTATATTTCTCTGGACTGCTCAGAAGCAGAGCACCTCTTCTGCCTCCTTCTACTCAGTAGCCATGAGCAGACTAACTGCCTCCCTTAAATACCCTGCACCTGGTCCTAATTTGACAATAATTACCAGGTGCAGGGGATAATTATTAATAAAACAATTAACAAATTAAATTCAACGATAAAGCAAAACAATTAAACAATAAACCAAAACTCAATTACATTAAACAAATGTGCATTCCGCACATGTTTTCTTGCAGGGAGGCTTTTAACCCCCTCCCTGCTGTTTCACAATATATATATATATATATATATATATATATATATATATATATATATATAGTAATACAGCAGGGAGAGGGTTAAAATCCTCCCTGCCAGAACTGTAATTGTTTGTTCATTGTTCAATTGTTTTATTAGTTTAATGATCACCCGCACCTGGTTAATTGTAAATTAGAGCCAGGTGCAGGGTTTAAAAGAAAGACAGCCAGTCTGTTCGGGGCTGCCATGAAGTAAGAAGCCCGATTGCTGGTGTAGTCAATCGTATTGAGAAAAAAAAAAAAAAAAAAAAAAAGTAACTGTGTGTTCTTTTTGTGTTTGTGTTAAACTGTGTGTTTTGTTTTTAGCCGGTAAACAGCTTAGCTGTCCGGCTTATTAGTTAGGTTCCTGTTGTGTAGTGAGCACTCCAAAACGGAGGTAGGTTTTGGTTTCATTTTTGTTTATTTTGTTTATTAAAAATTAGCGCAACCGCACTGTAAAAATCCATTTCTGTGTGCCGGGTCTGTTTTTAAAGGGGCAATGGACGACAATAAGTGATGGCCCGTTTACAATATATATATATATATATTGTAACAAAACTGGTAGTGTGACGCTGCTATTCACTGGTTTTTCGCTCCCACCGACTGGCACGGACTCACTGAGTTTTCAGGCAAGTGTATTTTATTTACAATATTTACACAATAAAACAGTTTCTTCCATAGACTATTGCCCTGTACGGGCCACTGACTGACTCACTTCTTCAACCCTCTCTAAGCTACTTCAAGACTACCACAGTTCTACAGGCTTTGGCCTGTGCAAGTCCAAGTAGATGGTACCAAGTCCACAGGAGCGAGCTTCACTGGCCAACGTAGACGTGGAGACAGGTTGTAACGATCACTCTGCACAACTGAGGAGCAGTTGCACTGTCCTCCCTAAGGAGATACTACTGGCCCTATTCCTATAGCTAAATAAGTCAGCAAGAGTGACAGACAGCAAAAGCAGGGACGTCTGAGGTGTCAATTTCACAAACAATCGGTTTATTATTGTGAACAATAATGTCAACAACTGAAAAAATGAACAAATGAATGAGATGAATAATAAGAAAGGAATTCAAATAATTGCAGGTAACAGGTAAGAATAAAGCTGGTACAGATAAGTATGTAGGGACAAACAGAAGGCTAAACAGTATCACCAAA
Source organism: Acipenser ruthenus (assembly GCF_902713425.1). Classification (NCBI taxonomy): domain Eukaryota; kingdom Metazoa; phylum Chordata; class Actinopteri; order Acipenseriformes; family Acipenseridae; genus Acipenser; species Acipenser ruthenus. The sequence continues at coordinate 16,138,424 of NC_081215.1, forward strand.
TAGAAATGAATGTAGTGTCCGGAGGGTCTCCAATAAACCCACACTCACAAACACAACACACACAGATAAAGACCAAGGATAAATAAATAGATACAGATGAAAAACAGTGACTTGTGGAAACAATTACATTTAACAGTCTCTGTGGCAATGGTGGGAGAATGACAGGTAGGCCCAACAAGTCCAGTAATAGCAGGGTAATTGAAATCCATACAAAGTAACAAAATAACAAAAAAATACATGAAACAAAGTATCAAATTAAAGTAGAAAAAATCCAAACAAAAAAGAAATGATCTCACCCACAAATAAGGCAGTCCAGCAAAGTGTCCCGAAATGATGGTGATTGTAGAAGGTTGAAAACATTGAGTACGTTGAAAATGTTGAGACTGTCCAGTAGTGTTGAGTTGAATGGTGAACAGTTGTTTGGAAAAAATCAGGAGGATCAGGAAAAAATGGAGGCTGTCACACATAAAACAACAAACACTAAACAGACCTAGAAAAACAGCTAAACAAAAAGAGCAGTTTAGACAAAGTGCAGCAACAAAAGAAAATGAACGGATGCACTGGAATTATCTAAGGATGGTAATGGATTCACTGAAATTTAAGTAGAGAAAATGCTGTAGTTAAATAGATTCCTCTGAGAAAGGGAGTCCCCCTCAGGCCTGATTAGCCAGCTTTAACACAAGTGCTGACTACTAAGGAGCTCTGAGATTGGAGGGGTGGAAATCTGAATGAGCCAATGGGGAGAGAGGATGAACAGCGGGTGGTTGCAAGGAACTATGGGAAATGAAGTTTTAACCTGGCCAGGCTACTGACCCTAATTAAAGGGACAGGTGGTGAGACTTACACCCACATTATGTAGAATGGGAATTGCTACAAGGTAAGTAGTGAAGAGGTTCCTTCTGCTGGAGTGAGTCAGTCTGCAGGTAAGTACAGGACAGGCTCCCTCTGGTGGAGCGATCCTGCAACACAGGTAAGCGCAGGACAGGCTCCCTCTGGTGGAGCGATCCTACAACACAGGTAAGCACAGAACAGGCTCCCTCTGCTGGAGTGGTTCTGCAACACAGGTAAGTACAGGATGGGCTCCCTCTGGTGGAGTGATCCTGTAACACAAGTAAGCGCAGAACAGGCTCCCTGTGCTGGAGTGGTTCTGCAACACAGGTAAGTGCGGGATGGGCCTCCTCTGAAGAAGGGATCCAGGAACACGGTTAAGGTGACCACAGACGCCAAGAAAAGTGAACAAGGATTGTATATAATTGTATCCGGGCTGTGGGGAAGGGACCCCTGCAGCCAACTCCCCAGTCGTCCACGGATGGAAGTTGTGTCCCTAAGTAGATGCAGGGTACCCGCACTTCCTGTGTAAACTATATGCAATATGAGTCATATCCATTCCACAATAAACATTGTCTTGAAATAAAGTCTGGTGATTCAGTTACTTGTGAGTATAGTTCACTGTCCCTGCAGCGTGTGAATAACCAGTTCACATCCAGGTCCTGCGTCATAAACACAACACTGGAAAAGAACTGCTGCTGTGACAGCGCACAACCAAACAGCGCGGCACACCGTGGGACCCTTTTAAATTATATACTGTGTAACTAATACGAACTCCAGCTAGAAACACTTCAGAAAATAAATAAACTTAGCGAAACAAAAGACTACCTCACCAAGAGAAAAAACGCACTTGGTTTTAAACTGAATACTTAACTATTATTGAAATGCAAGCGTTCTCTTTACCTTACGATATTTTCTGATACCACATGAATTTTGCAGGCTTCTTTGAGCAGGACAATCAGGCAGTGTTCCCCACGACTTCACATCGCCCAGATTGTTCTGCCCTGCTTCCTTATAAACCCAGTAACCCCTCCCTACCAATTGGTGCTCGGGTTTCTGGGATGTGTAGTTTCACCAAGGGTGCCGCCATTTCTTAAAGGTGACGCCGCCCTTTCCTCACAATATCTATCTATATATATATATATATATATATATATATATATATATATATATATATATATATATATATATATATATATTAATGGCAGTGTGTGTTTAAATGGTGTTGTACTTTATATTGCTAGTAATTTGTTTTATCAATTGCTCTATGTTATATAAAGACAAGGTTTGCTGTATTCCTGACTCCCCTCTCCCCCTTGTGTGTTTGCTGTTTGCAATGCTAACCCAGGTCGGCCTGCTTCTTAAAGGTGGATGCAGCTTTCATACTGCCGACACGATAGATTAGTAGCTCCCTCGGCCACGATTGCCGATACAATTATATGCGCTACAATTATGTACTACGACTCAGATACCTATCAAGATTTAATTAAGTTAATATATATTTTATTTACCAGAGAATAATTCCCCTTATAACCTCTAAAGGGTAACTGTTTTATTTCTCTTTTATTTGCTTTTGATGCCAAATGATTTTCAACAAAAAATCTATTAATCTTCATATCAAATCATCCTTATTGTCTGTTTTATTACCAAGTGATACTACTGTCAAATATGGTTGGCTGGTATTGAGCATGTTTCTGTCACATTGTCAGCAAAATAGTGCATCGGCCAAAACTGGGCAACACGTTTCTGGCTTGTTGAGCACCTTGTCACAAATGACAACATATGGGCAAAAGATATAGTGGATTGAACATTACTCAAAAGAATATAAGTAAACTTCCAAGTTTGTCTAAAACAGTTGAACTACAAACTTTTCATGAACTGCAGACTTGATTTAATTAATCAAAATGGACTTTGAAAAAACAGTGCTTACAAAAAATTATTTAGAACAGCCACCTGACTACCAGGCCTGACTTCTCAGGGTTTATTCCTTAAATATATGCATGAAAACACATTTTGAGCTAAACATTGATTCAATTCCTCCGCATCTGTTTTCACATCATTCAGTAGGTTTTCTGACAATCCTTTGCTGCACTTGTAGGCTTCTGAAGGTAAAGTCACTATAAATATACATCCATGTTAGTCTCCAAAGTTTTATGCTAGAACTAACGGCCCGAAAATGCCTCAAACCATACAATCAGCAGAAATCAAAAGGAAACAGAGGGGATATAACCTATTGCAACTGAGTGATAAACAATTCAGAAAATACATGCTGTTGCCAAAATTCACTCAGACTCAACCCCACACCCCTTCCTTGGCTGTTATTTTATAGCCTTTTAGCACAAAAGGCAGTTTTATATAGATAACGCATACAGCAATGTGATCACAGTGGTCAACTGCACTGCAGTCCCCCCTTCCCCACCTATATGTTTAATTTCTTACATGTTCAATGATCAGAAACAGCAATAGAAAAATATACAAAGCACACAATATGATATTTACCAGACATACCAACCAATGTCCCTTTTGAACCACACAGGCTTCTTCTGAATTTCTGATTTTAGAAATGGCCATTGGTACACACAAATGCTGTAGTGGAGCACTGTTCTCTTGTGTATACCACAGAATACCATGATACAACTTGATATTTATAGGTTAGTGCAGCACAAATGCTGATAAAAAAAAATGAAATCTGATTTGGCCTTACTTACAGTAGCCCAATGGATAAGGAACTTCTGCTCCCCGACCACAATAAATTAGCAGCGTCAGTTCTCCCATGCATTTTAAACCATGCATTTACTAGTTAACCATGGTTTGTGATCAACCATTATTTTGTGAATGTATCAATTTTTTTGACTACACACCTCTCCAGTTGTTGATGAGCGCTTCACCTTCGTGATGAATTCTTTAGTAAATAAATAAATAAATAAATAAATAAATAAATAAATGCTACAGTAAGTAATTGTTTGTGTTTTACTATGCTTTACTATAGTTTGCTATGCTTTAGCAATGCAATACCGCAATTCTGTGACTCGTCATTATAACAAATAAATATAGACATGGCTTTACTGCTGTAATAGTGTATTGGTATTTTTTATGTCACCCTACCGGATTAAGAGTACATATGTTTTTACTAGCTTCTGAATAGGGTGCTACTGCATATGGTAATGATTATGAAGAGGGACTGAGATGATGTCAGTTAATTCATTTGATTGGGATCAAATTTTGTCTACCACCAAAATACTAAAGCATGCAGTCAATTTAGTTAGGATTACATTTTACTGGCTTATATTGTGTTACAATGTGCCTTCTGTATTTGCTTAACCTTACAGTACATAACCCATAATATCGTCATCTTTTTAAGTCGAATAAAATGAGTATCAACCTACAGTGTCAGGGGTGCAATTCACATATATCAATATAAATTTTCATGACTAATAGGCAAATGATCTCCATGTTAAGAATCTTCAGTATACTGTTTGGCATCGCATAAAATGTGGTTAAATACAAATCTTAATCAAATTTCAAAGTTAATATTTGGTTTTTGGTACATTTCTAGTTTAAAAAAAAATATTTTGCACATTGGCTAATGTTTTCAGATGACACAAGTCTGACTGAAATACTTTAAGCCAGTAATGCCAAACCTGCTGTTTATAAATGGGCAGCCTTTTTTTCAGAAATTTAGTACAATTATTTTACCCTTATTTTTTCTCCCCAATTTAGAATTTCAGTTCAGTTATTATTATTATTTATTTCTTAGCAGACGCCCTTATCCAGGGCGACTTACAATCGTAAGCAAATACATTTCAAGTGTTACAATACAAGTAATACAATAAGAGCAAGAAATACAATAACTTTTGTTCAAGCAAAGTATAAGTGTGACAAACCACAATTCAATAATACAGCAGATAATAGTGATAGTTACATCAGGATATGTTTAAATACAAAGTACTACAGGTTAAACACTTGGCAGATTACAGTATTCTGAAGTACAGGATTAAATGCAGTAAAATAGGGGCAGATAAGAGCAAAATAAAGCACATTTACATGAAGGGTAATAGTGTCCCAGGATACAAACAAAGGAGTTCTACAGGTGCTCTTTGAAGAGGTGAGTCTTAAGGAGGCGCCGGAATGTGGTCAGGGACTGGGCAGTCCTGACATCTGTAGGAAGGTCATTCCACCACTGCGGAGCAAGGGTGGAGAAGGAGCGGGCTCTGGAGGCAGGGGAGCGTAGCGGAGGTAGAGCTAGTCTTCTAGTGCAGGCGGAGCGGAGAGGTCGAGTGGGGGTGTAGGGAGAGATGAGGGTCTGGAGGTAGCTGGGTGCAGACTGGTCAAGGCATCTGTAGGCTAGTACAAGAGTCTTGAACTGGATGCGAGCGGTGATCGGGAGCCAGTGGAGCGAGCGGAGTAGTGGAGTAGCATGGGCGAAGCGAGGCAGAGAGAACACCAGGTGGGCAGCAGTTATGTTCCCTCACCATAGCAGTTCCCAAAAGAGTTTAGGTGGACTAATGGTCAGTGGGCATCCTCCAATCCGACAGCCAATCCAATTGCCTCTTTATACCCAGAAGCCCGTGGAGGACAAGGGCCTGCCCTGCAGGTGACCGGTAAGGGCCACCGGAGCTTGGCTGCCTACGAGACAATGTAATGCTTCCTGTGAAATCCACAGCAAATTCTTGCTCGCCTGACTGTATGACTCACATAGCACGCCACTGGTGCCTTTACCAGGCGAGCCACTAGGGACCCCCTGGATCACATTATTTAAGCTCATAGCTGATGAAACTACACAGCGCATACAGGACCTGCCCTACCATTGTGTGGACCCTGATACTTCACTTGAAACCTCAGGTTTCTGCACTGAAGCAGAGTTTACTTTGTTTCCATCTGCAGGTATTGGTACTTTCTGAAGATTGTGCCAGGCTGCAACTTCAGCCCCCTCATGAGTAAACTATACACAATAGTTATATATATCTATATGTTGTGATATAGAATAGAATAGAATAATTTTGCCCCAATATATTTATGTGCACTATTTTCTGCATCAAGTATATGACTAGGCTACATGAGTTTGGATTGTCCACTTCAACCTATTAAGCTATTTTGAGAATTCACTTTCATTAAAGTTAAATATCCCAGTATGGGGGACATTCAATAGGAAAGTAGGTGTATTTTAATAATAAAGCAATCGAATATGAAAAAGATATGATTTTTGTTTTAATTATAGCATGTTTTTGACCTTGCTAACCTTACCATTACAACACAGTGAAAATAGAGCCACATACATATAAAATAGGAAGACATCTATAGTCGGCTACTCTGTGTGCTAGCTTAAATACATTTAAGAATGATTTAACTGTAAAACTTGAAACCAGTTCCAGGATATAGTTTTTAAAATGATGTGCTCGCTATAAACAAGTGGTTCTTCAATAAATAATTTGCTATTTTACCAAGGGTTGAGCCCAAACCTGTATATGTAGTCGAGATTCATTATGAATTTTTATGGATTTCTGATAGCATCCAACACTTATAGATTAAATAGCATTTAATACTTTTAATAAAGTGTTTGTGTTTATATACAGCATTTGCCTATATATAGAAAGAGTAAAAATAGATCCAGCAATTAAAACAAGAAGGGTTGTGGAAACATGCCTACAAGTAAAAGCTTGTTAATTTATTCAATTTTAACTTGATTTATCTTTTACATAATTTATTTTTTGTATGAGTTTGGTAAGGTGGTTTGGTTTAGCCCAATTGATGTCTATTCCATTACATTTCCAAAAAAAAAGAAAAAAGAAAAAAAAAACACTGAACAGTACTTCTCACATGCAAATACACACACACCAGGCAGAGCTTTATTTTGATTGCTACTGTGTCACAATATACTCATACTTCTGTGGAACAGATTACTTGTGATACTAAACACATGGAAACACTTCTGGGAAAATAATTTCTATAATAGTCACGCTTTGCCGCCCCCCCCCCCCCCCCATCATATTATTTTCTTTCATTTGTATGGAAATATTTATTTTAAGATCTCAGCCTTGACAGTCATACTCTGTATGTTTAATGCCGATATGTTAATAGCAGACCTATAAATAGCACTCTCAGATGGAAAGTGTGATGTGTTTTTATACTACTTTTAATAGCTCTGGGCAAGTGCTTGCCACACCATCAAAACATGTTGGCTTTTACCACACCATTGTGCTGTAAGCCTTAGCTGTACTTCCCAGAGAATTCTGATCATGATTGATTGTTTCCAATAATATTAATTTAAAGAATGAAAAGGGATTTGTTTTTCACTTAAATTTACCTTAAAGCTGTGAAGAATTTCCAAGGATAAATATCAGGATTTTCTTCCTATGCATCTGGAAATCGGGACTGTCTCGACCATATAGGGGCTGTTGGCATGTATGCTATAGAGATGGAGTAATCGTGGGGTAGTTTGCAAGACTTTTCGCATTGTTTTAAAGCCCCATCTGGGCAGTTTTGACTTGGTCTGGAAGCATTTTAATGTATTTGAAAAGTGTTGAATTTAAATCAAGGGAAGTAATGTTAAAACTTTACAATGCATTAGTAAGACCTCATCTAGAATATTGTGTTCAGTTCTGGTCACCTCGTTACAAAAAGGATATTGCTGCTCTAGAAAGAGTGCAAAGAAGAGCAACCAGAATTATCCCGGGTTTAAAAGGCATGTTGTATGCAGACAGGCTCAAAGAATTGAATCTGTTCAGTCTTGAACAAAGAAGACTACGCGGCGATCTGATTCAAGCATTCCAAATTCTAAAAGGTATTGACAATGTCGACCCAGGGGACTTTTTCGACCTGAAAAAAGAAACAAGGACCAGGAGTCACAAATGGACATTAGATAAAGGGGCATTCACAACAGAAAATAGGAGGCACTTTTTTACACAGAAAATTGTGAGGGTCTGGAACCAACTCCCCAGTAATGTTGTTGAAGCTGACACCCTGGGATCCTTCAAGAAGCTGCTTGATGAGATTCTGGGATAAATAAGCTACTAAAAACCAAACAAGCACTTTCTTATGTTCTTATGTTCTTATTTAAAAAAATATTAAACTCATATAATGATAATTCTTTTTAATATGAAGACTATATTCACAGAGCAATTGTGTGGTATAGATTTCAAGATGTTTCGCATTGTTTTAGTTTAGTTTTGGTCAGTTTTTCACCCACTCCCTTCTGTAAACAAACATGACCAGATGCTGTCCTCTATGAATAAAGTTACTTGTGACCACTTACTTGTAACCTCATAAGAATGTGAAAGAGTGTATGTTCTAGTTAAAATATTTCTGTAAATGTATCAGATTATAGCCAAATCAATTTGAAACATCTACATGAGGCTAGGAGTATATAATAACATTTTGGTGAAGATTTGTGCAAAATGAAGCTAGTTATCATGTTCACCATGTGACCGGCAGAGACAGATGGACGGACAGACACGTTAGGCAAATTACCACTAGCAGTTCAAATTGCCGTTCCTGTTGGGTGTATCTGTTTTTAGGCCTAACTGTTCTTACTGTAGCATAAGTGAATGTATAAAAATTGTACTTCTTGCAGAAGCATACGTACAATAGTAACAACATGTATTTTTCAGATGGCAATAAGTCTGGTGAAACATTGGGAGTTCCCTGGAGACTTCCCATGCATCACCAGGTCCATAACGTGGGACAGAACTGGATCCCGTGTACGCTTCCTTACTTGGGTAGAAGTTATAGGTGTATTCTCTACTTATACAAAATAGAAAATTTCCCTCGAAGGAATGCCCGTCTGGCTAACTGGTAATGGCAGTCTGGAAAGACCATCTGCGTTGCCATGCAATGTGGATCTCCGGTACATGATATCATATGTGTGAGCAGATACAGTAAAGCCCAATTTTGCATCCTACTTGCAGCTAATGATGGAATTCCTGTGTGATCCAAACATGTAAGTGAGAGGACGATGATCTGTCAGAAGTGTAAAGTTCCATCCAAACAAGTACTGGTGAAATTTGCGAATGACAAAGGTGATTCCCAGTGCTTCACATTCTATTTGGGCGTAGTTACTATCTGCCTTGCTTAATGTCCAGGATGCAAAAGCAATTGCCTTCTCTTCTCCTGAAGGCATAATGTGAGACACAACTGCTCCCACCCCATAAGGTGATACATCACGCCAATTGTGAAGGTTACAAAGGATGAAAATGTGTTAAGACCTCTGAATTTAGCAATTCTTTAACCTTGCTAAACGCTATATCACAGTCTTGTGTCCACTTCCAGGTCTTGTTCTGATATAGGAGCCCATGTAAAGGTTTCAGAATTGTAGCTAAATGAGAAATAAATCACCCTTAGTAATTAAGTAGCCCCAGGAAAGGGCATAACTGGCTCATGTTCTGAGGAGTTGGAGCCTCTACTATAGCATTGACCTTTGATGGAGCCTTATGGAGACCAGTGGAGTCATCACATTCTTTTGAACTGGTAAGCCATACTTTTCCAGTCTTTGTAGTGGCATCTAGATTCCTGAGGAATTCTTCCTCATTCTTGCCAGTGACCAGGATATCATCCAAGTATCACTGGACTCCTGGTAAACACCTCAAGATCTCGGCAAAAATTATCCCATAAGGTAGATAACAATATCGATAAAGTCCTTTGTGTCACAATGGTCAACAGTTTCTGTAACTTCTCATCAACGTTCATCTGTAGGTATGTCTGACACAGATCAATCTTGCTGAACTTCTGTCCAGCAAGTCCAGCAAACAGGTCATCAATAAGGGAATTGGGTATTGTTCTGCACACAATACTGGATTAATATTAACCTTAAAATCCCCACAGATCCTAATGGAGCTGTCCTGGAACAATAGGCATTGCCCAATCACTATGGGTGACCGGTACCAGGACTCCCACCTCGACTAGGCACTCCAGATCAGCTTCAACTTTCAGTCTGATGGCATATGGTACCATTTTGACCTGTTTGACCAAATTTACCTTTAAAAACAGAAGCATGTTTCTCCAATACAGTGGCCAGACCCGTTTCTCCTTTTGCCATCATATGCATTTCTTCTCAATTCAGTCGGATCTTCTGAAGACACCAGGGACCTAGTAAAGCTGGATCATTGCCTTTCACCACAAATAGTGGCAATTTAGCAGCCTGTCCATTAAGCTCTTCCCTAACATTGGTGGTGCCCCTCATTGGTACAGATTCTCTCATAAGGGTCTTGGTGGACTGTAGGGGAGGATGCTGACCTTTCTCACTGTGCACAGTATCTGATACCAGTGACAATACCACTCCTGTATCCATTTCCATTTGCAGTGGCTGCCCTTCCAACAATGGGGTAACCCAATAGTCATGTGATGCCCCTGCCATGGCCAAGATATGCAATGGCACCTCCTCTTTAGACTGGGTGTCACTCTGTTCATCCTGATCCTGTTGTACAGAATGCAGAGTTCTTCCTTGCTGTGCCAAACTGACATTTTTTCATTTTGTTTGCCTGTTTCATTTGTTACTTCCTTCTTTTTACAGGCACGCTCAATGTGTCCCTTTTTGACACATTGCCTACATACCAGGACTTTACACCAACACTCTGACGCATGGTGACCAGTCTTCCCACTGCAATAACATTCTTGACTCCCCGCTGTCTTGTTTAGAAACCCTCCCTTAACTACATGCACTTTGGTTGATGCACTGAGCTCTTGAGCTACCCTCACTGACAGTTCCATGGAAACTGCAATTTCTATGGCCTTCTATAGGTTGAGGTTAGCCTCTGTCAATAAGCGCTTCTGTATCGCCTCACTACATAGACCACAGACCAGCCTGTCACAAAGGGTTTCATTCAACACAGTATCAATTTCACAGTGCTGCTACAAATTAATATTTTTTTCTCCTTCCTCTTGGTTCCTTTTATGAAACCGAAATCTCTCTGCAATCACTAATGGCTTCAGGGGAAAGTGCGCCTGAAGCACTCACACTATTTCTTCATAAGATTTTGTGCCTGGTTTATCAGGTTGTGCCAGACTTCGTAACATCTGCAACTACAAAGTACTCAGTCAAAAATCCTCCTCCTAATTAACAATATACTTCTCTGTCCTTCACATGCTGTTGAGTGCACTACCCTTTACAGTTTCTGACCCACGCAGGCTCCCCATGCTGCTACATGTGCTCTATAAGGCAATCGTTTCAGTTTTTGTTTCAAACGACCATTTCAGAAATATCATAATCTAAAGCGTTTTCAAACTGGTAAAAATGCTATCAAAATAGTCATATTTAGTCAAAAATACACATTTAAGTATAGTGTAGTATAGTATAGTAATTGAAAAAAAAACATACTATGTGCAATGTATTTATCTTTTTGCTTGTAGTATCTTTGCGTGATCTCAAAACTCAGCCTGGTCAAAATTTAGCCCCTTTTTCAAACGTATTTTTTCGGTCTTTGTCGACTTTGATTCATGTTTATATCATTGATGAAAAGTAATCAGTCCAAGCTGACCGTGTAGGCCCTTGAATGTAGCACATACAGAAAGGTGAAAAAAACATATTTCTTTCTTTTACTCTTGAGATTTCAAAACCTAAACCAATCAGGGCCAAAGTAAGATTTACACTATTTGCTGTTAAAGATGTCTATAATGTATTGTCATTTAAACCCAGAGCCTATCATTGATGGCATTTTAGATATGTGGGTGGAAATTTGATCCACGCTTTGAAAATTTGCAAGTGGGTCTTTTTACAGTGGCGATTTGGGGTGAGGCGGAACGAGCTTCACCCAGTGCTGCCTCTAATACAGGAGTTTCTAGCCTCAAAAATATAATTACAAAAAAAACATTCAGCACAGGGATAAGAATATTTTTTAAATAGACCAATACATCACATTTTAAGCAAGGCTTTAATAATTGTGTTTTGATATACAGTAAACAAAACTCATGCCATTAAAAGTGACACATATGCATATATCTGCAGTAAGTGAACTGGCAGAACTGCTGTGCCCGTGCCATGCCATCCTTGCCAGTCTGCCCACAGCGTGTTTTTGGGAGACTTGCTTGTACAATTTTTCAATTTAAAACCACCATCTAGCTTAAAATATTTTATTGGTAGAGTTGATATTTTTGTATTCATATTTTATTTTCGTTTGCAATTAAATATGAAAAAATAAATCTGTTTTTTTATTTTGCCAGCTAAATCTGAAGCTAACATGCAAATGAGTCCCCACCCATTTAAAGGAGGTCCCCGGTTCAAATCCCACCTCAGCCACTGACTCATTGTGTGACCCTGAGCAAGTCACTTAACCACCTTGTGCTCCGACTTTCGGGTGAGATGTAGTTGTAAGTGACTTGCAGCTGATGCATAGTTCACACACCCTAGTCTGTGTAAGTCGCCTTGGAAAAAGGCATCTGCTAAATAAATAAAAGAGGGGGAGGGGGCTATGTCTGTGTGTTTCGATGTGGTGTTGTGTCAATCATGGCTGAGATTATCTGACAAAACACTGTCCGCCTACTATCATTCTCTTCCGGAAAAACGAAATGAAAAGTCACCCAATTGGCAGCACTGCTCCGCTGCCTCCCCGCCTCCCCGTCTCCTCTATGCATAGAATGACTGTCATTTGCATGTGAGCTTGAGATTTAGCTGGCAAAATAAATATTTATTTAGCAAGAAACTGATTTATTTTTCTAGATTTAATTGCAAACGACAAAGACTGAACTAACTTTACAATGCTGAAAGATCATGTATTTCCGGTTTATCTGTTAGCTCGATGTTGATGCCAAGTGTAAAAAAAAGATTTAAGTTCCATGTATTTTATTACAGATTTATTTCTTAAATTCTCAGATTTAACATGTAAGCTAAATGTTGACTTGCCACGAGTAAAAAAAAGATTTAAAGACTGAAGCATTTTTTTTTCCAATTTAATAGGCATATTGACTAAGGGGGTGATGTAAGGATACACGTAAAGTCTGATTTTACCAGCCGCTAAAAATGCAGCGTACAGTGTTCACCTCGCGTTCTGCACCTGCTATCAAATGTGCACTTTGCCATCATTAAAATTATATTGAAATGCATCAAAATGAAGAAAGGGGCATGGAATTGGGCGTGATCTGGATACTAAGCGGGCGCAAGCGTTATAATGTGATGTAAGGATTTTTCCTTATACTTACGTAATTGCTGACCCTCTAAAAACTTTACACTTCTTCTTACAAGGTGCAAACCATTGTAGAAGCGAGTAACAAAGAGCTGTATAAAAGCACACACCTGCAGAGACCTGTCATTGGCTTCAGTATGGCTGCTGTGATACACTTGGCTCTTGTTGAGGAGAGGCAGGAATACGTTCGGAGGAGAAGAGCAAGACGAAGAAGATCCCACATATTCAATCCCAGGGTTTGGGATGCCGGAGGATGTGGTGCTAAAGTGCTATCGTCTCACTCTGCAAGTCATCCTTGACCTCATAGCTGAATTGAGGGATGAGCAAGACCCCAGCGTCAATCTATCCCTGCACATGTGAAACGGCTGTGTTCTCTGCACTACTTAGACTCTGGTTCCTTTCAGACCACAGTTGGAATGTCTGGAGGGATAGCCCAATCCACCTTTTCCAGAGTGCTAGGCACATTTCTGGATGTCATGCTAAAAAGGGCAGGCCAATACATATAATTTCCTAAGGACACTAGCATAACTGATGTTGGCTGAGGCTTTTCCAAATGCTGAGTGACCTCTGCCGTAAGGACTCTCAGTTTCTTCTCAGAAGATGTTTATTTTCTTTTCTGTGCACCAAGAGGACTTTGCTGCCCTTCCTCTGACATTTTTTTGTTTGTATTTTCGTGCTCCACAAATGTCATACAGCGACTACTGCTCTCTGTACTCCTAACTGTGCAGCTAAATAGACAGATGCGTTCATTGAGACCCTCATTATCATAATTGTGGATCATTATTCGTGCGTGTTGAGTAATTTGCATTGCTCTTAAGCTTACATAGGGCGCAGTGCAAAATAATTGCCTGTCCACAATGCAATATGAATTTTGCATCCGCAATTATTTGCACTGTGCCTATACTTACATCACCCCCAAAATGTTGAATTTGTGATATGCATTTTCAATGTTTATAAATGATATCTGAAAGTACACATTTCAAAACTTTTAATGTTTTTGTTAACATTTATGTATTAAGCTAAATCTGGGGGGGAAAAATGTTTTTTTTTTGGCTAAATCTAGGAGAAATTACGTGATTTAGATTAAATCCGGAATAAAACACTTGGCGCCCCCATATGTTGAAATCTAAAATTTAGTTCGACCACCCTACAATAATGTATAGTATTTTATATTACGGATTCAGCAGACATGAGGCACAGATGTAAATTCACTGCAACTTCTTTCTTTGCTTACTATGACAGAACAACAATGTAACAAGATGGCTTCTGCCATGCCATAATTCATTAAACTTCCCTCTACGGTAAGCCACACAGGACATAACAATAGCTTTTCTAGCTTGTACAAAATGCACCATTTGCTGGCCACAAATTCGTTTTGCATATGCGGTATATTTGTTACAAGCAGAACAATCAGTAACATGAAAACAAGCACAAGCTGTGTATCAGAAACAGTGACTGTGCACACTCCTACAACACAACATAATATAAAATAAAATAATATTAAAATAAATACAAAATTAGGCACACCATCCATTGAGAACAAATAAAAAAATAAAACTCTAGATAAAATTACCTCAGGCAGCCGTGTTTCTGTGGCCACTACAAATGTGCCTAACAGCCTTCCCTAAAAAGTTAAAAATAAAACCCATAAAACAACCAATAAAATAAATTAAAATGACCTTAAAAGATCACACTGGAAAAAACAAATGATGTGGGGGCTTGCCTTCAATCACAGGTTGAAAAAGTGAAAAAACGGAGTTGCTGGAAGTCCTGATCTAGCAACGTTCTGGTATGTGATAAAAATGTTAAAATCACCAGTCTTTCGGGGCTCCCGAGTGGCGCATCCAGTAAAAGCACTTGCGTAGAGTGCAGGATGCGCTCTATAGTCTGGATGTCGCGAGTTCGAGTCCAGGCTATTCCATAGCCGACCGTGGACGGGAGCTTCCAGGGGGCGGTGCTCAATTGGCCGAGCGTCGCCCGGGGGGAGGGAGGGTTAGGTCGGCCAGGGTGTCCTCGGCTCACCGCGCACCAGCGACCCCTGTAGTCTGGCCGGGCACCTGCGGGCTTGCCTGTAAACTGCCCGAGAGCTGCGTTGTCCTCCAACGCTGTAGCTCTTGGGTGGCTGCATGGTGAGTCCGCAGTGTGAAAAAAAGCGGTCGGCTGACGGCACACGCTTCGAAGGACAGTGTATGTTCGTCTTCGCCCTCCCGAGTCAGCGCAGGGGTGGTAGTGGTGAGCTGAGCATAATAAAATAATTGGCCATTCCAAATTGGGAGAAAAATAATAAAAAATAATAATTGGCATCGACTAAATTAAAAAAAAAAAAAACACCAGTCTTTCAAGCTTTTGAGGTTCAAAATATGATTCATTTCCAAGGGAAGTGTGATGTATTATCATTTTAATGTTCAAGCTGCATCCCAAAAGTAGTGCAACACATCAGAGTAAGGGGAAACTTGCATTCAATAATTGTAAACTTTTCTTGTTAAACTATCAGGCCTATAAATATTCCCTTTAATTGCAGATAAACAGAACCCAGAACCACACAGAAAGAATACAAACTCCATAAAATAGTAATGTAAACAAGCAAATAAATTGGGTAAATGTAAAAATTAGACAGTCTGTATATACATTCATCAGTAATTGGCTAAACTTTTGGTTAACATGAATAAGTTTATACATTTCCTAACTTTGTATTAAAAAATGAAGTTGTAGGGCAGTACATGTCACAACAGACTACTTAAGGATTGTTCATTTTGACAAAACTTTATACTGTTTTTAATAATAACAAAATAATTAGCAATGGTTTGGGTCCAATTTTGAGAAAAGCAAAACAGAGTTCATGTGAGTGTTGGCATGTCTTTGGTTAGTGGTGGCCAATACATGAAACAGTGAGAGTCAAAAAGGAAGCAAAACAGGGGCATTCATTATTTCCATTATGTTAAATATCCTACCAGCTTATATTGGGAAGTACAGAAACTGTATTTATATAACATGGGATGTGAATTCATTGCTGCTGTGGATTGTATGGAATGCAACTCTTTTAAATAAATACAACTCATACTTCACAATTACAGGATGTAATGTATTGCTAAGCATTGTAATTGTGTATATGCAGTTATAATAGCTGGCCCTTGTCCTTTCTGCTGCCGAGCTCCTGGGTTTCCACACAATCATATTTATTTCAAGTAGAGCACCAGCATCGTTGCAGGATGGATGGTGAACTGCAGGCCCGCTGCAAACACACAGCCTGTGTACTCTAATCCTTTGAAGTGAAAAGCTGAAGCTGGGAGTTTTGGAGTCAAAATAAAAAGTCTATTGTGCCTGTGTGTTACTGTGTGTAGACCTAATTTGAGCTGAATTTCCAGATAAAAATGTAACTAATGGTGCTAAATAGCTACTATAGATGAAAACGGATGAAACTGGGCGTCACGTATTTAACTGAAAACAACAATGATTTCTTTAGCCGAAACCAGCAAAAGAAAAGAAAAAAAAAAACATGTGTTCACAGTCTCTGGTAACTTGTAGCCGCCTTTTATCAGTGAGCTATAGATAAGCCACGTTTACTATCAAGCCTTACATACCTTCTCCGTCGAGATGCTATAAATGTCATAAACATGTAGCTCTTGTGTGTAAAGGAAGGTTAAGATGTGTTAAATATAAAATGCAGTGACTAAATGTTGCATTTGTGGAGGAGCACATATTGTACACTAGTTCAGCCTACGGTGGGTGTCCTGTAAATAAACATGCAAAAGAAATACTGAGGGTAAGAGTAATGAATAAAGTATCATATGCAGAGCTGCTAAGATGGTGCTGACAATAAGTGAGAGAGGGGGGAAAGAATACAAATAGTCAGAAGTGAAATACAGGAGCATGCAAAGATTACAAGTAGTAAAATGAAGGAAAACATGACTGGTGATGTCCTATTGATGAGAAGTTTATTGGGTTTGTTACAAAGGTGGTGAATTGCATTTTACAAGTTGAAAGCTGAACAATTGCATTGAAAAAAATATATATTAGTAAGAAACATCTGCTACAAATCAAGGGTTACTGTATATCCCAGTAGCGCTTCCATTCTGAGTGCAGGCTATCGTTCTATAAAAGTATAAATATATATTTAAAGTGTCACATTATTTCCATTTTTGCCTTTTATCTGCCAAATAGTAATAAATACTATTCATTTGAATAGGGTGCCATGTGTAAAAAAAAGCGTTCATTTTTTTTTTCCAGATTTAACTTAAATCTTGTATTTTTTCCCCAGATTTATAAATGTTGTGAAAATAAATAAATATTTTTTAAAAAAATATGTACATTCAGACATAATGTATAAATCTAGTTACAAGATTTAACATTTAGCTAAATATTTAACTAAATGTTAAATCTCTTAACTAGATTTAACATTTAACTAAATATTTAACTAAATCTTAAATCTCTTAACAAGATTTAACATTTAGCTAAATATTTATCTGGCCAGCTAAATCTGGAGTTTGTATATGCTTTCACATGATTTGATTGGCTCTTATAATGCTGACATTTGCATATTTCCTGATTAGCATTATAAGAGCAAATCAAATCGCGTGAAAGCACAAAGCAGGCGGAGCTTATTTGCATACAAACTCCAGATTTAATACACGTTAAAACGATTCGGTTGTGTGTAAAAATAGATACATTGAATCAAAATGTATTCTAGGCTGTTTTTTAATACAATATTACAAATAATATCTGAGCTATGCATACATATTTCAAGCATAGTATATCGACACACATGCATATACATGATTTAATTACTATATAGGGGTTTTAATCTTGACATCTTCTATTGATCGATTAATCGTCTGATCTATCGATTAGTTTTTGTTTTGTTAATGCAGCAGAATCTGAGATGAATCCTTGGACTATTATATACAATCGTGACAGGTTAACAATATATAAATCAACTGCCACATTGAGATTTTAAACTAAGACATATGCCACTTGTACTTATTAATTGCATTATGAATGCATGTGCAAGTCAATGTGTGTGTATAATTAAATAACTAAAAGATAGGCAGAGGTGTCCATCCACTTCATAATAATTGTCATTTCACCTTACACATGGAATCCCTTGCAAACGAATAGTATATATTAATCTGTCCAATAATATTCTAATGTAAAGATTAACCAGTGTTTCCACTTCTGTATAACTATACCCCATAGACTTGTGTTTCTCTTTTTTTCACAGGATCTATGTGAATGTCTGGCACCCTGATTTGTCAATCGAAATTTGACGATTGTCTGTCTGACATGTGTGCAACCAAGACGTCTCTACAAGGTGTACCAACAAGCTACAAGCCTTTGCCAACAGCGATAAAAGTATTTGGATCTACATTTGAGACTTGTTTATATATATGTACAGTATATGTCCCCTACCCCTAATGCCGAGTCTGATTTCATAGAGTTGTAGTAAAATATAAAGAATCATAGTCTAATAAACCAGAATAATAAACAAGAACTTTGCATAAGGTTTTTGCATGCGATATGATCCTCATATGATTCTCATAAGAGAGCTCGAGAAATGTATTTCCAGGTAATGTGTGAATAAGCATGGCTGGATTACCGAATGGGCAACCGGGGCAGTTGTCCAGGGGCCTCACTAGGGGGCCCCCGACGACATGTCATGTAACATGCATTTATGCCAATGTTTACACACTCACTGTTTAACCACACCAAATTGACCAATTAAATCGTGTGAATATTTTCTACCAGAAGACATACCCTTTACGATTGGTACAATGGTAAGGGAGGGTGGGTTTAATGTAAAGGCTGACAAAATTAAGAAAGAAAAACAGCTAGCCAGCTAAGAGCAAAACCAGAAAAAAGCATGGATCGACGCACTCCTAGCGGGTACGTTAAGCGAAAGCAAAAAAAAGGAGAAAGAAGCGACAGAGGCAGCACTTTTACAAAGTGCCTTCTATCAACAGCTTTTTTAAAATGGCAAGAATAAAAAAGAACTCAGAACAAGTATGTGTCAGGAACACCTTAGTGCGCTTTCATTGATGGCTGTTGAGTCCGAACTTGTCAGAGAGCTGGACTTTGATGACGTGGTCAGGGCCGTGTTAAGCCAATGGGCTACATGGGCTGAAGCCCGGGGCCCCGCCTCCTAGGGGGGCCCCCGTCGTCCCTGTAAAGCAGTGGTCCTCAAAGTGGTGCCCGCTGGCAAATTCTGTGCTGCTCGCTTATGCTGTGCTTGTACGTACTCGACATATTTTTTTCTTTCCTGAAGTACCTCTGCGATACGATCATCCAACTGAATATCTGCATTTTCTCTGCGGTAGCCCAACCATAAATTAGCTGGGTGGGACATTAACTCTGTCTGTTTCAGTTGCAGGTACTGACAGTAAGTTTAACCAATAGGAGAATCAAATATCTGCCAAGTTTACGCAGTTGTCCAATCATAATTAAGCAGAGGCCATTCACGGTATTCTGCATGAAAATTGAAGGCAAGTGAGTAGCCAATGGGAAAGTGAAAGATCCGACAGCTGTCCAATCATTCGTGAGCAGAGACGGGCTGTTAAGTCAAACTGATAACGGTTGGCAAATAAAAAAGCACGTACTAAACTAAACAATTTGCCTATTTTTTAAAACATTTTGTGTCCTTTTGGCATGCCGTAGTTATTTGACGAAATAAAAAAAAATCTTATGCTAACTCAAATAAGAAAAGCTGAGTAGCGGTGCGAAAAAAAGAAAAATCACTAAACTCAAACTAGTTACTATACTATACTGAAAATGTGTGTTTTAGATTTAATTTAATGTTTTTATTCATTTTCTACCAGTTTGAATATGCTTGAGACCGTATTATTTTCAGAAATGGCAGTTTTTAAAGGGAAATAAAACAAAAACCGTCAAAGTATGAGTATGATGAATGTTATTTATGTTTACCGGAGTATTTATACTTCTACAAATACAGAAAGATGGTGCTTAACTGATTTGTATTTAATTGTACAACGAGTTGAAAACTGCCAAGTTCATGCGTATCAGAGAGCGCTCTGAGCAGCGTGGCCATATAGAGGCAGAATTGCCAGGTGCATCTTTGGGCCAACCTAGTAGTACCGACTACCATACTATTTTGCATGCCATAGCTACTGTGATGTGAGTGGTAACGCTGTCCACTGTCTATTCGAATGACATTATTGTGTTGGTATTGTATGAGTTTGTGCTTGGGGGGGGGGGGGGGTTCTCCAAGGGGGCCCCTGAAATGTCAGTAGCCCTGGGCCCCCAAATACCTTAATACGGGCCTGGACGTGGTGACTGAATTCTCAAGGAAGAAATCAACAAAGAGGCCGATCTTCTAAGGTATGAGGCACGTTTATTTATTATTACATGCTGTTATGCTCGCTGCTGGTATGTATAATTTAATTACATTTGTAGATGGTGTGCTGTTCTTTTTTCATTGGCTGCTGTAGCCTACCGAACAATCAATTGAATTTTGTAACCGACATAGTACATATATCTAGCTGAGGTTGAGTTGATAGGAGGAGGGGTGGGAGGGGCCCATGATGTGTTATTGTACTTCTTGCTCTTATTGTATTACTTGTATTGTAACACTTGAAATGTATTTGCTTACGATTGTAAGTCGCCCTGGATAAGGGTGTCTGCTAAGAAATAAATAATAATAATAATAATGTGTTTGTGCCCAGGGGCCCAGAATTTGTTAATCTGGCCCTGTGAATAAGAATACCAAAACAATCTGGATAATGTTTCAAAGAATACTGCTGCGATACTGTGATGACTGTATACAGCAAAGGTAATACGTTTCTTGTAAGCACTACGCTTTATTAGTGTATTACCATTAATTTTAAGAAATGTGGGGCAGC
Organism: Acipenser ruthenus; assembly: GCF_902713425.1. Taxonomy (NCBI): domain Eukaryota; kingdom Metazoa; phylum Chordata; class Actinopteri; order Acipenseriformes; family Acipenseridae; genus Acipenser; species Acipenser ruthenus. Next base: position 16,159,212 of record NC_081215.1, read on the forward strand.
TGTGGTGCATTCAGAGGTTGCCTATTGAATATCAGTACTTGATATGTAAAGGATAAAGGATAGTCACTTACAGTAACAACATCTGTTAGAAAATGCCCATTTTGTCAAAGTCAAGTTCTTTCTAACCCCTTGGTCAGCCATCAGAATATCTGATTTACCCAAGGTGTATATAATTGTCCTAGCAAGAGCTTGCAGAATTCCAGTGTCACCAAGCAACTGATGCAGAACACTATTGGCTCCGACTTCCACTGGCCATGAAGCTTCATTAGGTCTTCCTATTCTGGAAGAGACTGGACTTCAAGTGTGGCCTTGTTTTTGCTCTTGTAATCAAACCTAGCCGCCGTTTATTCTCCTCCAGCACCTCCTCCTCTGGGCTTGTTGCTAAAGGGAGGAAAAATAGCTGAGCTCTCAGCAGCTGACACAATCTGTTTTCTGATGGGTCACTCCAAGCTTTGTTTTTCCAATGTTTTTTTTTTTTTGGCTGCAATTAAACACCCACAGAGATTTACTTCCAAGAGGATAAAGAGAGTAAAGTCAATGCTTGTGTTAAACCTGCATGTACCCAGTCTACTAATATTAGCATATGTGAAATAAAATAAAAAACAACTTTACACAGGCTGAATTACTAAATAATTATTTGGTAAATACAGTGTAAGTAATGTAAATATTAGCTAATTATTTTAGTATTGCTTGGTAACAACTTTTTTTATTGTTAGACATATATTGCAATCAACATACTAATAGATTCACAACGAGTGGTAAGGGTATGGAATGGGCTACCTCGTGATGTAGTTGAGGCATAATCACTTGAATCTTGATACAGCTTGATAAAGTTTTGAGATCAATTAGCTACTGGGAACCAGACGAGATTAGATGGGCCAATGGCCTCCCTGTCGTTCGTAAATTTTCTTATGTTCTTTGAGACCAAAACGGGACCCCAAGTCTCTAAGTTGAGGTAGTATCTTTTTAAAAAGGCCACCCTTCTGTTGTTTTTGTATGTTGCACACTGTTACATCTTTCATATTTAACAAAATATTTATGATGAGATATCTCGTAATTAGCACATTAATATGGACAGTAAAATGAATTCTTGTCAAAGGCACTGGAAAAGGTAAAAAAAATGGTGGTATTCCGATTTGGAGTCATTTAGATCAGTTGATTAGATGGCCCTGTCTCAGAATTCTGCCACTACAGTGAACTACATATATTAAAATGGTAAATTCTGCTGATTATCACCATCTGTACACAGGTCAAACGAGAATAACCATTCTCGAGTCAGCATTTTATTGAGCTTTAGAGATTGGACTGACATAAAAGAGATGACTGTTTAAGCAGGGCCATCCAAGTCTGGCTTAGAAGATCATAATGTGACAGAGTACATATTGTGATTGGAATGGCTTATACAGCTATTGTATGCTGTATATTTTCATACTCACACTGTTCAACCCCACCATCCCTTCTAACAGGCTTGTTACACTGAAAATCAAAAAGGATTACATTAATAAGGCATTCTGGGAGAGTGTGACTTGAGGACCATTTCAGTAGTTTATATAGTCAACAGGAAAAACATGGAAACTTAGTAGGGGACCTCTGTGTCAAAGGCTGCCAACTCATAGAGTTACAGTCAGTGTAATTTTCTAGAAATCCTCATTAAAAAATGGAAACTGAGGTGTCAGCAAACTTGGTCACAGTGACCTTGAATGAACTTTTGTCCATTTTCTTTCAGTACAAGTCTTAGTGTAAACTTAGATAAGTAGTACACCCTTACAATGCTGTAGGGAAGTGGGGGGGGGGGGGGGGGGTCTTTTCTGTGGTTGCCAGTCTTGAAACTGTCACATTGTGAATTTCAATAAGAAATACTAGAAAGGGAGCATTCAGCACCGTTGCCAAAGAAATACCAGGGTTTCAGCCACCATGAAATCAGAAAGAACGTGCTTGCCAGATAAGGCGCTGAGGCTTTGAACAAAAACCTGTTAAAAATAAAGGAATAATAGTGTTTTACACATGAATAATAATAGACGTTCCCAACATAAATGTCTGGAAGACGCATCTGTCTGCTTCCTATGCGCTGTGCAGCAAATGCACTGCAGTCCACATGCTTTGAGACTTCTTACTAGTGGGATGAGGTGCAGAAACAGGAGACATTGATTTCTGCAAAACAGTATTTCTGTTTTTGGAGAACAATAAGCTCTATTCACAAAGATTAAACCCTTTAAAGATACCTTAATACAACATGTATCATGTTTACCTAGTATACTAGACTTACATTTGTATAAACTACAGGAGTTTACAGCCTTATTATTTTCTGTTGTTGCGAGACCCCTGGAAAACAATAAGACTGCGTATTTGTAAACACAAACATCTTCACCTCAGATTTCCAGATTTCAAATTATTTAGGAGGAGGAAGAAAAACAAATATTCAAATTGAAGAAAATGCTGCAACAATGAAAATAACCTTTTTGCAATATACACATGTAATTAATTAAATTGTTTACAAGTAATTATAACAAATACAGGTACACATACCCCACCGTCGCATTATAAGATACACAAACAGTACTACTGAATAACAGTTAACACAGGATGTACAGTAGATGCCAAACCCCAAAAAGTTGTCATTAACCGAAAGTTGCCAATAAGCAAAAAATACCCCATTTTCAAGTGTATTTATATGGAACGATATATACTGTAGTTGTACAAATATGGCACTGAAATACATGTGTTTTAAATGTTACAGTGTTAAAAAATGAATGTGAGAAACACGAAACACCCAAACATAGAACTGTTTACTTCATACATGTGTAAAACAATAAAAAAGGGAGTAGGCTTAAATAGTACTACAAAACGATGTACTGCAGTTGTCCTTACAGTGAGTAAAGCAAACATAAAAAATGTATTGTACTTACAATCAATTCCAAAGAACACAATTTTAAAATAAGAAATTGTCCAACATTATCTGCTTTTTACAATGTACTACCTCCCACTGTAAATCCATCTCAATTTTATGCACAGCTTCATAGCCAGTTTCAAAGCCACGATTCTGCCTCAGTCCGCCAGAAATACGCAGTTGTGAAGTCAGTGTGTCATAAAAGTTGCATAAAGTATGTGCATAAATCATGCAAGTGCGCTCTGTAGCACTAGCAACTAGTAATAAAGTTGTCAATAAGCGGCGTGCAGTTGCTAATATCAGAATTCCATTAACATTAAAGTCTATGGGACAGGATTGGTTCCTGGGAAAATGTTGTTAATAACCGAAAGTTGTCTTTATCAGGGTTGCTAAACTGGATTTTACTGTATTCATTGGTACACTTTCAAATTCGAAGTTAGTTAAAAGCTCACCAGAGTTCCATCAATCAATAATAAACAAACGTGCCATTGTACTTTAACCCTTTGCGGTCTAGTCAGGTTTCTAGTCGTTTTTTTCCCGGAAAAAGCAGAGAAAACCATTCAATGGCCGAGTGGGAGCGACAGGAGCTGAGACAAGCCGAAAAAAAGGGCGTATCTCATGAATAATCATACTTGCCCCTGGCATCAGATAACAGCGGCCATAAGGAAACAAGCTGGCTGCTGCTGCATCAGCGCTCAAAGAATATCACAGACATTTGCAGAGCTTTTTTGAGATGTTATAGTAATAAAATAATGACTTGGATCCCATTATTGAGGTGTTTGGTGATAAAACGAGTGATCAGGAGATGATTGATCGGTATGTACGACTATTGTTATTATTATTATTTATTTCTTAGCATATGTGAAAACTATAGCCAACGAAAGGGTGGAACGGGGCTGGAGATGCCTAGTGAGTGCTTTGTTGATATGCAGGGCCTTTTAGACCCGTTTGACTGTGGAAAAAATACTTTTAAACAGCGTGTCTAAAATTAACTGCACGTGTGAAAAGAAATTGGACCTGACACGCCTGACACGCACTTAATAAATTGACTGCAAATGGTTAAACATTACAAATACATCTGTGTAGTAATAATATAAAAACAAAACATAGTATTCATATCATTTTATCTTGAGTTATGGCTATTGCATGGTTATAAACCATATATAATGCTTTATTAACACTCTATGACATAGTTATTAAATATCTATTATACATTTATAAAACATTAATAAGCAGCACCTTAATATAAAGTGTTACCGAATATTGTATTGATTTTCACAAATTGTTTATAGGATTCACAGTGGAATTAAAGGTTGTGTATATATTCATAACTGTCCAGCTCTACATTAGTTGGCTAGGATAGCCTAGGTGATGCAGTTTCGAATACACCGTGTAACAATTTTTTTTTTTTTTGTTCCTGGGTAGTAAGTGTTATTTCCTAATTGCTTATGCCTCAAAAGTATAGAAAATGGCTATTATTCCCCACAAACTTTGCTTTTGTGACCAGGACAGTGATATTTTGAAATTTACCTGTTTTCCAGAACATTCCAGATAGATTCAGTACTGAGTAAACTTGGAGTAACTTCTAGAACTTTCTAGAACTTTCCAGTAATATAAATAGTAGTATAAATACAGGGGCCTTAAGCCCACCAGTTCAGTTTAGTTCCAGCTGCCTAAGTGGATACATATCTGCATTTTTCTGAGATGGCATCAAGAGGCTGCAAGCATCCGGCAGACGCATTTTGCTATGTCTGCGGCCAATTTATCAAGACAAGAGCGAAAATGTACTCTGTGGAAGCATCTGCTAAGATGTGTGAGGCCTACAAGGCATATTTCGGCATGTCTGTCGGGGATCAAGACAAACCCTGGGCACCTCATTTCACCTGTGAGCACTGCAAAAAAACTCTGGAAGGTAAGATGAACAATTGTTGCTCGGAATTTTATATTATAAAATTTGTTAATTTTTTAAATTGTAAAAGTTTTTAATTTTAAAATGTTTTACAATTTTCAATGTTATTGAAAAAATATATCATATATGAAAAATGTTGCGAGACTCTCTTACACATTAGTCATGGGTGAAATAAATGTATTTTTGTAGGATGGTACAGAGGGGAAAAGAGAGCCATGAAGTTCGCTATCCCAAGAATTTGGCGGGAACCCACTGACCACTCAAGCAACTGCTACTTCTGCATGGTGGACCCTTCCAAACGTCGGACTGGCAAGAATGCACCTGCTATCACGTATCCGGACCTTCCTTCATCCATCGCCCCGGTGCCACACTGCCATGAGCTCCCCGTACCCACTCCTCCTGAGAGAGCGCAGCTGTCTTTAGAAGAGAGCAGCAAGTCAGAGAGCGAGGAAGACGTTGTAGATCCAGATGACAATTTCAGAGGTGGAGCTGAGGAGAGAAACCCATACTACCCCAACCAAAAAGACCTCAACGACTTGATTAGAGATCTTGGTCTCACCAAGTCCAATGCCAAGCTTTTGACGTCTAGGCTCAAGCAGTGGAACTTGTTGGATGAAAGTCGCAGATCAGAGGAAGCATCACCAACCTTTTCCAGCTTCTTCACCCGTCAAGATGGGCTCCGCTTCTGCCACAATGTGACCAGTCTGTTCGAGGCCAGAATGAGTGGCGCCTCTTCATTGACAGCTCATCCAGGAGCCTCAAAGCCATGCTGCTCCATAATGGTAACAAGTACCCGTCTCTTCCCCTGGCTCACTCGGTGCGCCTCAAAGAGGATTACAACAGCATCAAGACCTTGCTGGACGCCTTGAAGTATGATGAGTACGGCTGGGAGGTCATAGGAGACTTCATAATGGTGGCATTCCTGATGGGTCTCCAAGGCGGTTTTACCAAGTTTCCCTGCTATCTTTGCCTTTGGGACAGCAGGGACACCAAGGCGCACTACCACAGGCGGGACTGGCCACATCGGACCGAGTTCTCTGTGGGGAGGAACAACGTCAAGTGGGAGCCACTGGTGGACCCCCGGAAGGTGCTGATGCCACCACTGCACATCAAATTGGGCATTATGAAACAATTTGTCAGAGCTCTAGATAAGGAGTCGGCAGCCTTCAAGTACCTTCAAGACTTCTTCCCTAAGCTGTCTGAGGCAAAGGTCAAAGCCGGTGTCTTCGTCGGACCACAGATAAAGAAGATCCTGGAGTGCAATGAATTCCCCAAGAAGCTCACTAGTAAGGAGAAAGCGGCTTGGAACAGCTTTGTCGCAGTGGTTCGGGGCTTCCAGGGCAATCACAATGCCGAAAACTATGTGGAGCTGGTTGAGACTCTGGTGAAGAACTACGGCACAATGGGCTGTAGGATGTCCCTCAAAGTCCATATCCTTGATGCTCATCTTGATAAATTCAAGGAGAACATTGGAGCGTACTCGGAGGGGCAAGGCGAGCGCTTCCACCAGGATATACTGGACTTTGAACGCCGCAACCAAGAACAGTATAACGAGAACATGATGGGAGACTACATTTGGGGGCTGATTCGTGAAAGTGATTTACAGTATAATCGTAAATCTCAAAAAACTACTCACTTCTAAATCTTTTGTAGTCATTTTTTGTATTACTTTAGTATAAATACATGTTAATTTGGATTCATATGTTGTTTTTTTCTCACTTTATGTGAACGAAAAGACACAAATTCGCCCGTTTTCTCATTGGAAATAGGTACATTTCAAAATATCACTGTCTGGTCACAAAAGCAAAGTTTGTGGGGAATAATAGCCATTTTCTATACTTTTGAGGCATACGCAATTAGGAAATAACACTTACTACCCAGGAACAAAAATTGTGTTACATAGTGATATCAAAGGAATATTGAACGTCAAACCAACTTTACCACGGTAAAAAGCCTTGCATGTTTTTTGACCACCCCAAGGGTAAAAGCAAAAATGTTTTTCCTCAGCAAATGCATTTCTATGATCCCTGCTTCTTAGTATAAGTTGGGAGTAGAGTATTTATCAAAGTTATTAAGTGTAATGTATTTGCAACTGCATTTGCACTTCCATTTACTGCACAATTCCAATGTACTTCACAATCACTTGATCTGATTATTATCACTATGCAAATGTTCAGTTGTCAGACGTCCACTTTTCAAACCAAATTCCATTACTGTTACACAACAAAGCAACACTGCTGTCAGTCAACACCGCAGTAAACAATAGAAATCCAGATTTCAAGTACACCTTAAATCAGTATTGGCTTTGCTGCAGTGAGAGGACCCTTAACTGGGGTAATATCTGTTACAAAAAATAACAGTGTAAGTATGATATGTTGTCCTAAATGACCCTTTGTTGAAAGCCATCATATGTTTAATAGTATACAATAGTAATGTTCAGTCCCTGCTGTGGTTAAAAGAGGAATGCAAATCCCTTTATATGTCTGGATTAGTTCAATGGTCCCAGGACAGTAGGAGGTTATTCCAAAAACAGATCAAGTTTCCAGCGGCACAGTCCAAGATTGCATTCTTCTAAAAGTTAAACAGATAATCATTTTGCTGTAAACAGTTCTAAAATGCCAAATTTGATTCTGTCTGAAGCAAGATTCAGAAATTAAATCTCTACAGACCTCTTGTTCTTTTGTTTCCTTTCTGTTTGTTACACAATCCTTGTTTCCTCTCTGAAAAATAAGCATGTTTAATAAGATATCACGCAGGGCCATGCTTAGTTGTGTAATGCTTTTATCTGTTCATCAGTGGGGTTTCCTGTAGATTCATCCTCGTTTGGCCCTGCGTGTGTTTTCAATTAGAAAGATCATATTAGCATGCTCATAGTCGTACAGTCCAGGCTGTTCTGTTTTGAATATTTAGCTCAGGATGTCACCCCCAGCTGAACCTTCAAAACATGAGCCTCACCATCTCCAAGCCTGTTCCAAATCCCTTACACAATAACTCTGGCACAGCACTATTCCTATCATTTACCACTGTTTACAGCAGTTCATCTTGTAATCTTACTGGGCATTTAGGAAATGGCGCCATAGTGGATTGGTTTAAGAACACATGTCAGTATACTATACATGTTATTAGACTTTGAAGTCTGAAGTACTGACAGAGTATAACACTCTGATTCAAGCACCTTGAAGAACAACTGGGTAAGGTGTGGGCCTGGACCATATGACTACTTTGGACAGAGCAGTTTCACTGGCATCCTTGTAAACAGTATGACCATGTTCCAGAGATTCTGAAATTCAGGTAGTCCTTTTAAAGTACATATAGCTAACAAAATAATTCCAGCAAATCTTATGCAATATTTATTACCATCACTTGTATGAAAGAAGCACACAATATGTTAAATGTGTATTCGGTTTTAAAAGGTATTTTTTTATAGCATTTGTAAACAATAAAACTGGAAAACGTCTCTCCATGCTCTCCCCTCTCTTCTATAGTAAACATCCCTTTGAAGGAGCGCATCTGGCACAGGGGAGTTGCTTTTGGGAGTCCCTGTAGAAAAACAATTGTTTATTTTATTTTTTTAATGACTCTTACTACTAAGCACATTTTTTGAATATATATATATATATATATATATATATATATATATATATATATATATATATATATATATATATATATATATATATAATATTTCTACAGAAAAAAAAACCTTTCAAAAAATAAACCAATGTAATTGTTTGCCCTTTATTTCCTTTAAAAGAAGTCAAACTTCTAGAAGCTAGGTGCATTGGCTCACATGTGAGCACCTCTCATTCATTTCAATGTCGACCTTTGTTCCACATGACCTCATGTAGCATTGATGTATCTGCATGGAGCATTCAATAAGTATTCTTCACTAACAGCTTCAAATAAATTACCAAAAACTCCCCTTTACCATAATTTGTGCACTTTTCATATTAGAAAATTGGAGACGTATGAAATGATGGAAAGCATTCATGTCAGCTGACACACTGGGATCCTTCAAGGAGCTGCTTGATGAGATTCTGGGATCAATAAGCTACTAACAACCAAACGAGCAAGATGGGCTGAATGGCCTCCTCTCGTTTGTAAACTTTCTTATGTTCTTATGTTCTTATATATCGGGTAAAATTTACTGTCATTATTTTGTGAACCATGATAGGTATAGCATCATTGTGCATACATTTTAATTATACATACTCTTGGTACTCAAATCTGAAAATAAAACATTATCAGTTGAATGTATTGAATATTATTTCATATTTTTTTCCTGATTGTTGTGGTAGGGATCTTGTAAATGGGCCTGATTTAAATGTTGTTATCAGAACTACAGATAATAACCTCTTTACTTTATGAGCCAACTTTATCCTGACTGTAAAAATATATTTTAGGATGTTTACAACAGATGTAGAATCCATTTGCCTCAAAACACTTTTTTTTGTCCTGGAACGTGGGATGTAATCCTGTTGTTATGTGAAAACATTAGCTTTTCATTGTGTGATTTCATAATTAGAAGTGACCTGAATGTAAGTGTTCCAAAAACAGCACCTGCAATGTCTGTGATTTTGAGTTATGTAATGCATGCTCAATATTTGTTTTATAACAAGCTTTTCACAGTAGAATACAATTATTTTGCTTTCAAGTTCTGTGTTAACTGAACCAACTGCACTTGAAGTGTAGTATTTAACTGAATAAAGGTATCTAGTTATCCCCGAGGACAGTAATATGGACCATTTTTTTCCCCAACATATTTCAGATTACTTTGTTATTTTTATTTCCACATAATGGTAGAGATAGAGTTTTATTCTTCTGAACATTACAGTGTATCCAGATCATGCAGCAATGCTAGTGCTCAGATTGAATGATGTGTTGTAGGAACAGTAAACCAGCACTGATGCAGGAGGGAGTGTGATGTGGACAAACTGTGATCCTTAGAAGAGATGTTTTTTGTTCTCCTGGCAAATGATCCCAAGTAAATGTTGAGGAATGTGTTGCCCATGATGCGTGATTTAAGAAATGTTAACAGAGTCAGCAATATGTTAAATAATATAATGGGTCTTGTGTGTATTGTACATTGAACATAACATTGAACAGTCCCAGTCACAATATAAGGGGAGTTCACTTGTTGTGTGTCGAATATCCTTACTACCATCAGAAAGTTATGAGCAGAAAGTGATATCTTTTTGCATTGATCCGGGTTTAGTAATTTGTCAGTTTTTCAGAAACGTCATGGAAGGTTTTTACACATAATTTGTTTATTGTGGCGTCCGTGCTGTGTACGTCTTGTTCCATTGCTCAGTATGTATTTATTAATTCTGCAACTTTATGATGTTTGATGGGCTCTCACTTCACGGCTTTCAAACCACTGAATAAGATCCACCAGTCCCTTGGCATGAGTCACATTTAGGGAGAGTTGAGATTTTAAACTTTGCACATCTTTAAGCAATTACTGGTGGTCCTTTAACACTACAATGTTTGGTGAAATGTGCATTTATTTGGGATGTATTTGGAATGATATTCAGCAGCAGAATACCAAGTGCCCCATCGTGTTATGCATGACTCAGGCGCAACTTTATGTGTAAAGTACAACCTTCTTGTTGGACTGCTTCTGTCAGGTGGTCTTTAAAATGTAGTTTTTTGCTTGGGCAATGTTTAAACCATTTTTTAACAGTAGCAACCAGCTTGCCTGCTTTCGGAAAATTATTTGCCCAGATATTGCTGGCAAGGGCTATTAAGTGGGCATTACAAGTCAAACTTCGAGTTTTGAATTTGGCAGTAAACCTCGAAGAATGTCATTGAATGCCTTGATCATGTAACTGGCATTATCAGAGACAAATCCAGTCACATTATTAAAATTAATTTCAAATGTGTTTAAACATTTCACAACGCCCTGTGCCACCGATGAATAATTCACAGAGTGCAGATTAACTGTATCGGCTAATATTACTTTCAGTCAGAAGGTATTCGATAGTCCTTGGAGAACAAACAAAATGTGCAAAACATACTGATCTTTTGCATTTGTAGACTTGTCAGTAACTACAGATACACTATCAGACATCTTTACCAGTTGTACAATTTTCATCTCGTGCAACTCAGCAATTTGGGGTAGATATTCCCTTCTCAGTTGACCTGCTGTAGGAATATATTTGTCATAATGATAAGGGAGTATTGCTATTGCTTATTACGCCTTTAAAACATTAAATTGTAAAATTGAAACAAAAATTACACCTTGTAACAATTTTTTTTTTTGGTTCCTGGGTAGTAAGTGTTATTTCCTAATTGCTTATCCCTCAAAAGTATAGAAAATGGCTATTATTCCCCACAAACTTTGCTTTTGTGACCAGGACAGTGATATTTTGAAATTTACCTATTTCCAATGAGAAAACGGGCGAATTTGTGTCTTTTCGTTCACATAAAGTCAGAAAAAAACAACATATGAATCCAAATTAACATGTATTTATACTAAATTAATACAAAAATGACTACAAAAGATTTAGAAGTGAGTAATTTTTCGAGATTTACGATTATACTGTAAATCACTTTCACGAATCAGCCCCCAAATGTAGTCTTCCATCATGTTCTTGTTATACTGTCCTTGGTAGCGGTGTTCAAAGTCCAGTATATCCTAGAGGAAGCGCTCGCCTTGCTCCTCTGAGTACGCTCCCATGTTCTCCTTGAAGTTATCAAGATGAGCATCAAGGATATGGACTTTGAGGGACATCCTACAGCTCATTGTGCCGTAGTTCTTCACCAGAGTCTCAACCAGCTCCACATAGTTTTCAGCCTTGTGATTGCCCTGGAAGCCCCGAACCACTACGACAAAGCTGTTCCAAGCCGCTTTCTCCTTACTAGTGAGCTTCTTGGGGAATTCATTGCACTCCAGGGTCTTCTTTATCTGTGGTCCGACGACGACACCGGCTTTGACCTTTGCCTCAGACAGCTTAGGGAAGAAGTCTTGAAGGTACTTGAAGGCTGCCGACTCCTTATCTAGAGCTCTGACAAATTGTTTCATAAGGCCCAATTTGATGTGCAGTGGAGGGATCAGCACCTTCCGGGGGTCCCAGCCGTACTCATCATACTTCAAGGCGTCCAGCAAGGTCTTGATGCTGTTGTAATCCTCTTTGAGGTGCACCAAGTGAGCCAGGGGAAGAGATGGGTACTTGTTACCATTATGGAGCAGCACAGCTTTGAGGTTCCTGGATGAGCTGTCAGTGAAGGACTGTATAACGAGAACATGATGGGAGACTACATTTGGGGGCTGATTCGTGAAAGTGATTTACAGTATAATCGTAAATCTCGAAAAACTACTCACTTCTAAATCTTTTGTAGTCATTTTTGTATTACTTTAGTATAAATACATGTTAATTTGGATTCATATGTTGTTTTTTTCTGACTTTATGTGAATGAAGAGACACAAATTCGCCTGTTTTCTCATTGGAAATAGGTAAATTTCAAAATATCTCTGTCCTGGTCACAAAAGCAAAGTTTGTATGGAATAATAGCCATTTTCTATACTTATGAGGCATAAGCAATTAGGAAATAACACTTAATACCCAGGAACAAAAATTGTGTTACATAGTGTTATTATTCACCTGATGGCATTAATGAATGAAGATAATAATGCCTTGCACAACCTCAGCATTGCAAAATTAAAATTAAAAAATATCTGTTACTTATAACTTCTGCTTTAACATGTGGTGTTCTATTGTGAATAGATGTTAACTCACTTCAACAGGCATACACTATATGTTTTTAAATGGGTAAATAATATTCATTGCCAGCTAAGAAAGTTTGCCTTACAACCAACTGATCAAGGTGTATAATTATATTCTCCCTGTTTGCAGCCACAACAGTCATGGCCAGCACTCTCCCTTTGTTTTGGCATTGTTGCTGCAATTCGATGACTCTTGGAGCAGCCTTTGCTATGAGGCATCTACTTGATATTATGCCTCTTTCCAATGCTTTTCACAATTTACGGTACTGTTTGCAATTGTGCTGCTTCCACAGCTTTATAGTGCTGCAGGGTTCACATGTCACATCACATGATCAACCTAATTTGTATCTCTAATTCAGGGCGAAGTCAAATCCAGTCGGTTAGACGGGCCCTATAAAGTGGTCAGGCAGTTTATATAGGGATTGCATGATAAATTAGGCAGTCAAGCAACAGACAGTGTGCTACTATACATCTCACAGATGTTTATATTACATCTGTAAATGTGACTCTGGGAGTGTAATATTATAATCGAGGCAATAGACAGTGCATTTGTAAAGCTGGATCTGCAATAGTCTAGTGGAATGCTGTTCTATGTATTTTACTGCAAACAGTACCTTGTGGTTTCCTCTAGAAATTGCAATGTAATGGTAATGAAAGACAAAAGTAACTGCAGCGTCTCATTATCACTTTTAGGTAATATGTATTTTATGCAAGCAAAAAAAGAGAACTATATTACATTTATTCCCCTACTTACTACGATATTGTTATATAAACTTTAATTGCTGAAACATGTAAAATTACTCTAAAGTAGAACATAAACTGCACGCACACTGGTTCTTTTTTATGTGAATTCTTAAGCAATGTTCTTTATTATCGATTGCAGTTAACTCTGGAAGCAAACCTATTTGAGCTATTCTTGCCATGTCACACTTTGCCAGTGCTATAATAACCTGTATTTATCTTTGAAAATGCTATGGTGTAGGAGACGCCTTTAATGTGGGAGCTAAGTCAGAAGAATGTTTATTTTCCGTCGGATTAGGGTCGTTAAAATGACATGCTCGGTTCAATCAAGGCTTTTGGAAAACACATTTACTAAATGATGGTGGATTCTTTTTTTTCTGTGCTTTTTAGAATGATAATAAGACTATTGTTTTATGCTCCCCTTTAATCTTGCCTACCCATGTGTAATTTTTTAAATGTGACCTAATGCATGCCATATGATTCTGGGGAGTTCAGGAAAGGTCGGCTTTTTGTTTATAACGGGGGAGATTACACAGGGTGGGACAAAAGAGCAGAAGCCGGTGCTTGTTAACCATTTTCTGCTATTTTTGTCTTTCATGCTGCACTCCAATTGTTCCTTTTTACTTCAGTTAAACTTAACTTTCAGAGGCTTCCTGATGCAACATTCTAAATTGAGGAGATAACATAATGAATTTGGTTCAATACTGTACAGTTCTGTTGAACAGAATCCAACCTACAACCAGGAATGCCTTTGCTTCAAAAGCTAAACAAATGCCTTCTTTCAGAATAAGTAGCATTGACCAGGTTTGTGAGCTGCAGACAGTGGGTGCTTGGATACACAGCAGAACTGAAATTGTCAGTACAGTAGGATTATACCCTAGCTTTCTAATATTTTCTATATTTATTTATTTTTTCATTGTTTTATAAATTTACAGGAAAGCAGTTAAAGCAACATTTAGTTAGCTAAGTATTAAGTCACAATCACATCACTGGTCATTTCAATATCCTTTTTATATTTAAATACCACTGGCAGAATAACATGCCCAAATTCTTGCTTTTTAGACATGCTTTTAATCAGGTGGCTTTTAGAAATCCACCATGGCAGGCAATCAAAAAGAAGAAAGAAACAGGTTTTAAAGATGTAGCTTCAACATGGTTTGTGATTGACGGCACAAAAGGGGACATAGCGAGGTGATCTGTTCCTTTGTATGGTTAAGCTGAACCGGAAGGAGTACTGTGAATTACTGTGAGTGTTTTGTTTGTTTTGTCTTGTCTAAACACTGCATGAAAAATTAGGTTTACTAAGTTTAGGAAAATTGTAAACCTTATCAAACTTTAAGGTTTACAAACTATTACAAAGGTATTGTAAACTGTTTAGCAAACATAATTTTTACAAACCGTTTACAATTATGATAACACATTACACCTTGATTTTACATAGTTTACATATTATATGTAAACTGTACAAAAATCCGACACTTTGTTTACAGATATTTGCATAAGGTCATGTAAACCTATAGTAAAAATTACATGTACATGGTTTACACACAATCTTTCTGAAGGATAACTACATTTTACTTTGTTCATGAAACAAGTAAACCTAATTAAAAAAAGTTGGATTTACAAGTGGTTTAAAAGGCAGCATAGCTATTAGAGGCTGGGTCAAAGTTTTGTTTTAAGACAAGCTTGTATAACATATGTATAACCTAGAGTACTGATTAAACAATCTTGTAAATCAGCAAAATGATTTAATAATAAGAATATTAATTTCCAAATAAGAAAAAAAAAAACTACCACTATAAAAATAGATTACTAAACTATTTGATTATTCTGCAAATATACAGTATATATGAATCTTAAAATTGGAATGATTTTCCTTACATCAAGACTTGTTTGCAAAAATATATTAATTAATAAAATCATTAGGGTTTGTTTCCTATAATTCAATACTACTTGGGGTTGGGGGGGGAATGAATGAACAACAGTGATTTGAAAAAGTAATGTTTATTTATAATATAAATGTCAACTTAATTGTGATTTAAATCAAGTGATTCAAGTTAAAATAATAAAAAAAAATTGTTTTATTATTCTCAAGTTAATGTGAATTTAAAACATCTGATACAAAGGCTCCTGATACACAGAAAAGAAACAAATCACTTGCATAGTGCGACTGACCGCTCAAGGACATGCGTCCACACATGCTCCTGATTCACAGAAAGGAAACACATCACTTGCATAGTGCGAATGACCGCTTAAGGACGTGCGTCCACACATGCTCCTGATTCACAGAAAAGAAACAAATCACTTGCATAGTGCGACTGACCGCTCAAAGACATGCGTCCACACATGCTCCTGATTCACAGAAAAGAAACAAATCACTTGCATAGTGCGACTGACCGCTCAAAGACATGCGTCCACACATGCTCCTGATTCACAGAAAGGAAACACATCACTTGCATAGTGCGAATGACCGCTTAAGGACGTGCGTCCACACATGCTCCTGATTCACAGAAAAGAAACAAATCACTTGCATAGTGCGACTGACCGCTCAAAGACGTGCGTCTACACATGCTCCTTATTCACAGAAAAGAAACAAATCACTTGCATAGTGCGACTGACCGCTCAAAGACGTGCGTCCACACATGCTCCTGATTCACAGAAAAGAAGATCTGTATTGTGTTTACAAGTCACATAACCCTAACAAAATATTTACAGTCTCAAAACAGTGCCACAACATAGCAGTTTAAGTGAAAACAGTAACCTAATCAAATATAGTTACTGGAGGAAAACACAGTACAACCAAACAAGAGCAATACAACAAAGACTCCCTTTTTTACTACACCCCCCTCCAACCTCCATCTTCTCTTTATACTCCAGCAAAATGATCCCTCGGAACAGTAATCAGTGCTTGCCCTGTCAAGTGATGTCTTTTCAAAGTTTCTGTCTTTCTTACAATTTTACATTTAATCCTTTGCACAGGAATGAAACTTGCACTGTTTTCTTGTCTATAAATGTTTGGATAAAATACAGACACTGGGAAACACAGGCTCCATTTCTAGGTACCACTGAACTCGCGCAAGAATGTGCTTTTTAATTGTTCCATCACGGAAAAGAAGATTGTGCTCAATGAAAAATAAGATCTGCCCAGCTGCAAGCTCCTGATGGTGACTAGGAGTGGAGTAAATTACACCATTCACATCTGTCCAGTAGGCCATTATAAATGAAGATGAATTTGTTTTTGATCCTTTACTTCCTAAAAGAAGACCTCCATTTCTGAGCTGTTTAACCTTAAAACATGATGCCACAACAGTGAAAGTATTTGCTGCATAGATTGCTTGGTACATAGATTCAAGCTTTTGGACTTCAAGTGGTGGTAAATCCCAAATAGTTTTTTTCATATAGGATATTAAATTTGTTACTGACATGTTAACCTCAGGAATGCAAGTCAAGGGTGATGAAATCCTGCACACATCCAGTGTCAGATACCATCATATCCTGCAGTGAGCCTCGAAACGGTGGGTCTTGCATCATATTTAGGTGATTTGCTAAAGTCTCTTCTCCTTGTACCACTTCTAGTACTTGACCAAAAAATAATCCATCTCTTAAAAATCGTCTCATGAACTGAAGCTCTACTGACCTTTGGTTTGACGGTTCATTTCCTAAAATACCATTGTATCTCTCAAAACTGAAGAGCCAAAAAGCATACACAGGCCAGTAGCCTATTATACATTCTTTAATGTGACCATGCAAGTGCATGTTAGGAGTAACGTAGTCAGATCCATACTTTTCTTCAAACATCTTGCAGATTGTAATAAGCTCCAGGTCAGCCTCAACAAGCATTTCATGTGTCATTACATATGCACATGACAAATAGCATGCTTTCACAAAGTGTTTCCAAATCTCCAGGTGTTGAGAAGGTAAAATGCCTGTTAAGCAAGGAATGGAAAAATAAAGTGTCCAGTTTTTCCATTGATCGGCAGTAAAGCTTGCGAATCCTGATTGAATTTTATTGGGTATTCTTCCTAAATCACTGGGCACATCAAAGTCATCAATTCTCTCTTGAATACTTTTCATATCTTTGTCTGTAAGAATACCTTGTTCCTTCCAAATTTCAATTACATGTTTTGCAGTACCTAAAAACAGGTTATGCATTGGGTCTATAACATGCATCTGAACTATATCAAAATACGGCAGTTCCAGTAGTACAGAGTAACGCACCCCATATTCACGTTCAAGAAGTTTTACATCCTGCTTGGTCTTTTTATCCAGAATTTGCGTACACCATTCCAAATGTCTTTCATGAGTTCTTTGCGGCCATGCATCTCTTGCAAACCCATTATAGTCCTTCTGTCCAACCTGACCAGGGAAAAGCTTCCAACATTTAGAACAGCCACGATTAGCAGCATGTCCTAAAAAACCACAAACCTTACGACAGGCTGGAATGTCACAAGCAACAGCAAGCAGAGCAAGACAAAAAGGTTGCAGTTCTGCCTTGTTTCACTGACTGCAGACTAAATCCATGTAGCCAGGCTTCTTTTAATTCTTCCACAAGATAAGACAGAAATGTGTTGGTTTTTGGCTCACTGCCCATATGTGGTATAATGCCTGCTAGAATAACATTTTTCCTTTTATAACGTTCTGGTTTTGGCAAGTTCAAGATTGTCAAATAAACAGCCTCCACAGAATACTGAACATGTTTGAATGGCCGAAACCAATCCACATTTAACATCAAGCCATAACACCGTTCCTGGGTAAAAAAAAATTGTACTTTTCTCCATTGAATTCCTTCCATACTTTACCATCCATAACATCTTCTTGTTTTCCTTCTGGGATGTTTCTGTCTCTCCATTTTTCACATAGGTCTTCAAATCCAGGGCGGCTAACCATTTCTCTCAATGATTCTTTTATGGATCTACAACAAAACCACTTAAAGGGATAGAATCTTCTAGTTCCTGAAGGCAAGGTCACTTCTTTTAGCAAGGGTTGAGCACACATATTCCGTTGGAGTTAATGTCTCTGCCATGGATATTTTAAGAATGAACATTTTTTTGTCTCTGTTCGTCCTTCAATAAATTGCAAACAATCCTTAATGTTATACATTGTGTAACATTTCCTACATACAACAAGCTTTCTAAAGGGGTCTTTGGAATGTCCAAACAGTTTGTATATGCCATAGACACCTGTAGGGAAGACTGTAAGTATCAATCCAAGGATATTTCCTGGTTCAGCAAACACATACAACATCTCTCTAAAAAATGTCATCCAGGTATATATTGCCAGATCAGAAATAAAAAATCGGGCTTGCCACACCATTAAAAATAAGCATAACCATCTTGTAAACGTTTGCATTTTATCTTGAACTGTAGCTGGCCTTGAGGATAGTTGTTCTGCTACCTCATCTAAATCCTGATCAATTCCTTCTTCCATATTTTCAGCCATTTCTCTTTCTTCATTTGCTTCCCATTGTTTATTTATTTAGCAGACGCCTTTATCCAAGGCAGCTTACAGAGACTAGAGTGTGTGAACTATGCATCAGCTGCAGAGTCACTTACAACTACGTCTCACCCGAAAGACGGAGCACAAGGAGGTTAAGTGACTTGCTTAGGGTCACACAATGAGTCAGTGGCTGAGGTGGGCTTTGAACCGGGGACCTCCTGGTTACAAGCCCTTTTCTTTAACCACTGGACCACACAGCCTCCTATGTTCACTATCAGACAGGTTTTCAGAATTAATTCTACTGCAGGAAAGAATGAAAAAAGGTCTTCATCAGACACGTTACTGGGGACATCTGGCTTTTGCTCGTTTTGCAACTCTCTTTTATATGGGCATAGCTGCTTCTCCAATCACTCTCTACATCATCTGCTTCTGGACATGGGATTTCAAAGGATGCAATAGGAACAGAAATCTCTTCAGACCATGTACTGGTTTCACCTTCTTGAAGGCTTCTCGGTGCTTGAAAGCTTTCAGTAGTAGTTTCTGTTTTGCAGCGGTGTTTGTGGTATTGCTCATAATGGTGAGCACCATAGCTTACTTTACAGATTTCACAAACCACTCTCCTTTCATCTGGTGCCGCTTCTCTTCTTGCCCTGATAGACAAAAAAAGGAAGATGTTAAATTGGTTCAAAACTGTCAGCCCTGCTTCTTTTAAGACAATTGCAGCACAGAAGGTATAATGCTACAGTAGTCAAATGTCCCTTTAAAATTGTTTGCAGCATTATAACATTTAAAAAAAAAAAAGGTAACTGAACCAAAAATGTTTTAGAAAACGTTAACAAATTGTAGAAAAACTACCTGATAATTCATGAGAAGTGACTTGCTCCTTGTTATGCTTTTGATTATGAAAAGACATACCGAGTGATTTTAAATTATTATTATTTATTTATTAGCAGACGTCCTTATCCAGGGCGACTTACAATTGTTACAAGATATCACATTATACATTATTTCACATTATACAGATATCACATTATTTTACATACAATTACCCATTTATACAGTTGGGTTTTTACTGGAGCAATCTAGGTAAAGTACCTTGCTCAAGGGTACAGCAGCAGTGTCCCCTACCAGGGATTGAACCCACGACCCTCCGGTCAAGAGTCCAGAGCCCTAACCACTGCTGCCCTTAATAAGAACAGAGATTGTGAAAACAACAAACAGTAGGCTTCATATTGGTGGTACGTGGTGAGGCAAACAAACCATTAAGTAATGTCCAAAGCAACTCTTATGTGCGCAGATCAAAAGAGCCAAACATACATAGTAAACACATATACACAGTAATGTTATATGTAAATATTGTGAAATGCATTTTAAATAATTCAAAGAGTATGCTCAATTAACAATAGGCTTCACCATCCGCAAGGCATTTTATCTTGCAAAAATTACTTGATGTGTCAAATTATTAAGAGTTTAATAGCACTGCAGAAGTAGGTCAATGGTTCTCAAACCCACCCTTACTACCCACCGTGTCTGCTGGTTTTCATTCCAACTGTGCTCTGAATTTCTTCATCAAACCCTTCATTTTACTGATAAAGTTATTAATTAGACATTTCTTTGGTTTCAGCTTTTAAATACTTATTAATAATTCAGTTAAGGGTTCAATTTTGCAATTGGAATGAAAACAGATACAGGGGGTCGCCAGAACCAGGATTGAAACCCACTGGAATATAGAAATTGCACACCTATTTCAAGACACGCCCACAAACTCCTCCATGAATTTATCAGAAGGTAATTAAGCACTTAAGTTTACATTTATGCTTGTCTGAGTATATAATTCTCTATTAGGGCCCTAATTAGTTTGAAAATAGAGCCCAGAGAGCCTGGAAAACAGTATTTGTACTAGTTTTGCCTCACTACCTAGTACACTTGTATGCTATTGTACTTATTATTATTGTACTTGCCAAATATGTGTTTAATTGTAACTGTCTTAGTACAAGCTGTCTTTGCCCATTTTCATTCCTAACACTAACACTTTGAACATGTGATATTATTTTATTAGCACAGTCCATACCCAGAATACTTTGTCAGCAGAAATGATATACAGTGGGGGTTACTTCATTTCAAAAACAATATTCCTTCTGAGCTTAAACCCTGTAGACCATATTGTTTTTTAAAACATTGACTTGTACATATTGTATAAGACGTGTTATTTTATTACACGTAAACTAATTGTGAATAACACTTAATTGTGTATAATGATGTGATTACTGTGATCACTTATAAATATTTTGCCAGTTGGTGTTAACATCTCATTCTCATTTAAACTCAATAAGAGTTTATTCTTCAGGTCATGGTGACAGGTTTGCTTTCGATGTGCTGGTTAGGGGACTCATTATATGTGTTCTAGAACAGGCATAGATTTGGAATTAAGATATAGGAGGTCCAGTGGTTAACGAAAAGGGCTTGAACCAGGAGGTCCCCAGTTCAAATCCCACCTCAGCCACTGACTCACTGCGTGACCGTGAGCAAGTCACTTAACCTCCTTGTGCTCTGTCTTTCAGGTGAGATGTAATTGAAAGTGACTCTGCAGCTGATGCATAGTTCACACACCCTAGTCTCTGTAAGTCGCTTTGGATAAAGGCGTCTGCTAAATAAACGAATAATAACATGAATACAGGTGGACAGTGACAGAGCTCTGTATATCAATAACATGTAATAGTTCAGTAAAATAGGACATTAATAACTTACCCTCTACGATAATGTTTTTTTCATCTTGATGTATTCTGTGCTTTGAAGACTATAAAAGAAAAATAAGATAACATTAGTGGGTGAACCAATTTAATGAAAAATAAATTAAAACTTATAAATTACATATCATTTTACCATTACGCCAAGACCTAACTGTTGTTTGAGCCTGTTCAATAAACTCTGGACAATAAACTTACTCCCAGAATCCACAAACGCAACAATATAAACGTATTGTTATTTAAGTATTAAAATAAGTATTGAAATAACCCATAGGTCATTTAATATATATACATGGACTCACATTGGCTAAGTGTTAGTCACATACATTAGCTCAAAACAAAATAAAAAAAAATGCGCACCTTAACATGACTGCTCATACTCCTAGTACTCAGCATAACATTAACTAGTAGTCCCTCCAGTATTTTGAAGATTTCTCTTAAATGGTACTGTAATTCTTGGAATGTATTTTTTGTATATTGTAAGTCACCTTGGGTAAGGGAGTCTGCTAAAATATAAATAATAACAATTCCGTGATTCACTGAATCAGCCTCCACCCGCGAAATTTTCAATTTTATCAAATTGCTTTGAATAAATTCAAAATGTGATGGATTTTTAAAAACAAAATATGCGCTTACTCTCATTGTAGAAACAAAAGAGATGCTGTTTTCTGATTGGATCAGAGCCTGAGTGCTCGTGTTCACAGCCAAACAGTGTTTGAGGCAGACGGGATCCTAAACTAGGTATTGGGAAATTTGTGATTGCATGGTAGTGTAGCATGTAGTTTATTCTCGATTAAACTTGTTTTAGTTAAAATATATGCACACAGTAGCCTATAAGTGAGTAGTACTTTGCTACCTCTTCTGGACTTTTGTAAGCATATAGTGCTCTCCCAGAATTCTTTTAACACCTTTTTATTCCAGCCATGTGAGAATTTCCTCATCAATGTCTTTATATTTTTTAAGACAAAGCCTTAAAGCTTCTGTTGTTGGCTACCAAGACATTTAATTCAGGGGTCTGATTGAAGAAGAATAAGCAATAATATTCGCACCCTCGTTTTTTACCTTTCCTTTTAAAATGAAATGTTGTCTTTTGCAAATAGGTCTCCCAAAGACACTAAGGATCCACACCCTGCACTGAATCACTCTGTTGTTTCCAGCCACTCGCAACAGCCTAACGGGTATGAAACATTGTAATTTATATACTGTACATTATTTAACAAGTTTACAAGTGGCAACCATGAAGATTCCCTTTCCTGATTACATGAAAGTGTCCTCACCAAACAGATAATTATTCCCTCCTCTTGAAACATGCCATTTCATTTTTTTCTCATATATATATATGCACACAGTATCCTCCAGAATTATTCACACCCTTGATATATTCAGTATGTTTACATGCACACTAATATTCTGTTATTGTTCGTAATACTCGAGTATTCGAAATATGTAATCTGTCATGTAAACACCTTATTCTGAATGTGATCAGCAGTATTTCGAATATGAGTATTCCAAATAAGATGGGTGGAATATTAAACTATTCCGTGGATTATTACTGGAATAGCAGGTCATGTAAACACTTTATTCAGAATACCTGGGTTTGCCTACCTTTGCGCATGCCTGTGATTTTTGCAAAGAATCTTGGGTTGATGCTTTGTACGGAAGGAAAGATGGGTAGCATTTGGGGAATGTGATGCACTCTCTCAAAACGTGCTTCTATTTCACAACATTTTTCCACAACTGGCACCTTGATCAGCTGCTTTATTAAGGAATTTACCATCCCCTTGCAGAACATGTACACAGACTTATACACTGCATAGTGTGTGTATGTATATATGTATGTAAAGGAATATTATCTACTTTTGAAGAGCTTTGTGCATTTTGAAAATTTACATTAAGGTTAAGCTATGCCTTTTGTATTCGTTGGTGGGTTGGTTACTGTTATTTTGGGGAACATGTTTTTATTCTTGTCAGTGTCAATTTCAGATCAGACACTCCCTCAGCATCCACAATAGTCTCCATGAGGTAATATCTAATGCCTAATTCATTTGATATAAAGAAGCATTTCCATTTCAGTAGCACTTTTTTAGTGATCTATTAGTTATATTTTATCATCTTAAGTATAATTTTTCACAATAGGAAAAGAAAGCGTTCCCGTGAAAAAATACAACTCAGGAGGAGAAAAAGAAGACTGCCTGTTCCGTTGAATGGACAAGGTGTATCCGTTACTTGTCCAATCGACAAGTCTGACAATGCAACATTTGAATACAAAAGACTATCTGCCCACGCTAAAAAAACAATGAGCACTCAAAAACAGATTACTCGTGCTTTTGAAGAGTTTAATCTAGCTTTAGGTGCTGGCATCATTTTCTAAACCTATAGAACACTATAGGTTTAGAAAACAAAAAAGTCATGTTAAATGACAATGTAGTGTGTATTAACTGGGAACATTTGTAAAAAAGTCGACATAATGTCAACATTTATTATCTTACTGTTAAATATTTTTGAAAGTTTGTCATCCTACTTTGTGTATTTGTGGGACATGACGGGCTAATTTTATGTATTTTTTTAATGCAAATCATTCATCTGACCACAGTGTTAAAAAACATATATATATATATATATATATATATATATATATATATATATATATATATATATATATATATATATATATATACGCATTAATGCACTTGAATCTTGTCAATACAATCACCAACATATGTTTATAATAAAGTTTGTTTCTACATTCTGTACTTTACAAGGTGTGTGTTTTATATTTTCTCACTTTAAATTATCTCTAATGGTGTAGGTTAACTAAAACAATTAACATGCAAAGTGCTTTTGTTTCACAATTTATGTTAACTTATAATTATCGTTATCCGAAAATATTGAATAGATCCTTTTTGTTTTGAATTTTTACCATATTGTTCTCTATTTCTTTAGTGATGATTTATGGAAGCAGACATGTGCTGATCTAGGGCTCGATTCTGGAAGTCCGGAAGCTACAAAATCTATGATGGCTTATATATTAAAAAGCCAAAAAGAATTCATTGACACTCAGGTATTAGATTACTGTTTTAAGTACGTGAAGTGACATTAAAATACATTAATATTTGAAATAACTTTGTAACATTAAGAAATTAAAATAAAACTGACTATATGGGGGTTATCATTATTTCTGATATCAAATTGGTTTATGTTAGACTACTGTATTTTACAGAAAACAGTAGTACCGTTTTGATCGACCAGTCTTTAACAAAATGCTGTAAATCCAGAAATATTTGAGATTTTTATTACAAGAATTTGGCGTATAATAAAAAATAAAAAAATCTCAAACATTTTTGCCGCAAACATATTTTTTTACGACTAGTAAATGCTTTTAAGGTAACAGCTCGCCCAAATTTCTGGAGCCAAATTAGTCTCCTGGTGTGATATTTCTGAATTGTCAGTATTGGGAGGTCACATATGCATACAATATTTTACTTGTATTAAAAACAGACTTTGAATCACAAAAAATGCTTTTGTTTTATGTAGAAAAAAACAATGGAACTTATTGAAAGTGAAATGGCAAAGAAGAATAAAAGAAACTCAAAAGTGGCACTGAAAACATCTCCATTAACACAGGTATAATGTGTTATCATTTTTTAGAGCAGGACAATAAATTGTAGCTTAAATATAGTTACTCAACAAATGTATCTTGTACTTTACAGAACCTTGTGCGAAGAGGGTACAAGTATTTGACAAACTCGAATGGTCTGCCCCACTGGGATTCAAGCGAAGAGTAAGTTGCCCCCTTTTCCATTAGTTTGTAACACTGACATTTTGGTTTATTTAAAGATGAAAAACATACTGCATGGTGTAGTATTTGGCAGCAGCGTGGAGTAGTGATTAGGGCTCTGGAAACTCGACCAGAGGTCATGGGATCAGTCCCAGGTGGGGGACACTGCTGCTGTACCCTTGAGCAAGCAGATACTTTATCTCCTAGATTGCTCTAGTATAAACCCAAATGTATAAATAGGTAATTGTATGTAAAAAAATAATTTAATTAAGAAATGTATTAATAATAATAATAATAATAATAATAATAATAATAATAATAATAATAATATTGAAGGTGCTGTTTTTGGTAGAACAGCATTCTTTGGCATTCAGATTCACAAATAATTTTTATTTATTGATATATAATATAAAGTCAGGTTGTTACCCAAGGAGACTTCAACGATCAGACTAGTGAAAGCACTGGTGTGAGCACTCAAAAGTAACCTTTAGTAAATTTTATTAAAGCACACATTTATTCCATAGTAATGATCAGATGCAAGATGTCCATTTGATAAAGCTGACATTTCTCTTGTATTCATGTCTCCATAGAGCTTTCTGGGGGGGGTTCAACCATAAGTCTAAATAAAGCCCAATGGTTGAAATGGTTGAATTGTTCATTCAATTCATTAGCAATCTGAAACATATCTTTATATATGTATTATTCTTTAAATCCTACCAGCCTATGTTTGGTAAAATGTTTACCATCCCCCCCCCTTTATAGAACACAATCAGGAAACTCATTGGTGCTTGTATTCTTTTTATGTAGCGTCCTCAGTTCCAAAAATTCCACTCTAACAAAGAAAATGAAAGAATACGTGAAAGGGGGAATCCAGACGTCTCTAATGAAGAAATATGTGGTGAGTTAAAAAGTGTAATTTGGCCATTTTCAAATAACTGTGTAGACTGAGCTAAAAAAAACAAATCCTTATTTATTTATTTATTTATTTATTTTATCAGTTTGTATTTTTTTTTTTAATGCTCCAATGTTCAGCATACTTTACAGTTTTATAAAATATTGGCACACTAAACTTTGATCATTTAATTATATAGATTTTGACAAATGAAACCCGAGAATCACAAAACCAACACTTGAAAAAACTGATGCACCTGCCAAATGTTGTTATGAAACTGGTATATCTGCAATTCTTTTCATTAGTCTATATAATGTACCATGTTTTATTTAAATATATTTTTATTTTAGGTTTTAAACCATATTTTTCGTGCAGTGAAAAATCTACTTGTTTGTTATTATTAGACGGCTAAAGACCAGCACTAAACCCGGACAACACTGCACCACTGATAAATTGTATTTCACCACGAGCACTATAGCACTCACTCTGGACTTGTGAACATGTGTGTCTTTGTGTATGTTTATTATTTACAAACTGTGTCTTATTATTTCAGAACTGCAACCTGTTGTTTTGGAACAGTGTAATACACATTGCTGTGCATTGCCTGGGATTATTCTTTGTGGTCACCAGACAAGGATTTACAAAATAAAACCTGTTTGGATTGTGAATGTTGTTGTCTGTCTTCTGTTTCATAATCACATCACCACTACACCTGCACACTGCAAACCACTTTGCCACAGTAACCTATTCCATATCCTCACTACGCTCTGTGTGAAGAAGCATCTCCTTCCCTCTGTCTGTCTCTATCTCCAGTTAACTTCCAACTGTGTCCTCTGGTTCTGTTTTCTCTACTGCGCTTAAAGTATTGCTTAGGGTTAACTATGAAACTCTTAAAAGGATTTGACAATCATGTCCCCACCTAATTCTTCTTTATTCTAGGCTAAATATGTTTAGTTCTTTCAGCCTTCATAGCACATTCTTTTAAGCCCTGGGATTAATGTGGTTCCTCTTTGTTGGACTCTCTCCAGGGCCAGAATGTCCCTTTAGTACTACAGTGATATGAATTGCACAGAAAAGGAAGCAAGAGATGTCACCTTGTTTCTAAAATAGAAGCTGCAAGCTTATCATTGTGCACAATTGCCTGATAAGTGAATTATCAGCCGCAATTTTTTCAGAAGTTTTCCTTAGAGAGTTTTGGCCACCCACTGATGTAAAACTGCTTTGACAGTATATAAATAGGGCTAAGATAAGGTAATGAAGATAAGGCATTGGAAATAAGATAACACACATTACTTACAGTTTGTGCTTTTCAATAGGAGCAAGTGCTTTTCAATAGCAGCTTTCCTAAATATCTTTACGCAAATATTGGAGAACACAGCTCTTTGATAGAAGGCAGGTGCAGCAGCAGCTCACAATCACACTCAAAGAAATGGCAAAAAATGAGTCTTGAGCAAGCAGGCAGTTTGCCGTTGCTGGTACTGCTGTGGTTTGCTAATGGCTCTGCTAAGGTTTCCTCAAGTTAATACTCTGCTATTATAATGGTATATCATGGGCAACTTTATTTTATGCTCAAACTCGTCAGTGAATGGTTTCTGTATTTGAAATGTATAGTTCATGTGAATGAACTCATCCACTGCATGAACCCGAGTCTGCTAAAGAAAGCAACTTATTGATTGACCTTTATTTACTCTGACTAGCACACTAGGAAGTTTCTTTTTAAGATAAATGACTAATATTGTGCTGTGATCTGGAAGAAGTACTGTACTGGGCTGTCCTGGACCCTTAAGTTGGTCCAGGACCAAAAGCATGTTGGTTCTTTAATACCTGTGGACCAACACAGGTAAGTCACTCTCCACAATTAGGCCTGCAGAGCTGAAAAATATTAATAGTGGAGGGAAAATATTTAAAAATCTTAGCTACTGGTTAATGTGCCATTGGTACTGCAATGCAGTCAATGCACAAAAAACGGTTTTATGACAGTATGCGCTTAGTGAAGTTTAACATGAATTTCCATGTCTTGCTGGATTTGCAATTAAGTCTAATGAACTGCCTGAGATCTAGATGCCTGTGAAAATAAATTAGATCTGTGAAACTCATAACTAAGTGTTTGTAACATCTGTGATGACATAAAGCTCCTAAATGTGAACTGGGATAGCTTAATTACCCATCTAAATAAGGCATAATTACATTATTACACTCTGACTTGAAGCTAATTTGCTTATGGTTCGGTAAACGTCATCCACATCTGTAATCCGTTACATTACCAGACCAAAAGTCAAGGGTTTCCTACAAATGAAGACAGGAAGTGAAGCATATTAGTGTTGCACAGTGCGTTGATACCTATAGGTTAAGTATTATACTCTGAAGCCTGTGCAACACTGATATGCTTCCCTGCCTAATATTATTTACCACACTCAGTTAGTAGGCATGACAAATAATGCTCTAATCAGAAATAGGGAATTATACAGAATACATATTACAGGTAAGAAATTAAATCTTGTCTTTTCAGTCATATGTGGCTCTTTTGAAGTATCCCATTTAAGACTTTTAATGGGGTTGAAAAGATAGCAAGAACAATCTGTAGTTTTATGTAGACCCAAATACAGCGGAAGTGCTGCACCTTGTTGTGTTTTAAACATGCAACCTGTTTAATGAGCAGATAACTACTTATTTTCATTAGTAATATTTTGTTTGTATGGCTGTATAAGAACTCTGTAATAATCGGTATGCCCCTTTTAGCCAAAAAGGTTGGAGAGCTGAGATCTAAGTGAAATGTTATTACCGTAGTGTTTCAGTAACTTATTACTTTGAAAAAAATTAACTAGTTACAGTATATATACAGTACTGTGCAAAAGTTTTAGGCAGGTGTGAAAAAATGCTGTAAAGTAAGAATGCTTTCAAAAATAGACATGTTAATAGTTTATATTTATCAATTAACAAAATGCAAAGTGAGTGAACAGAAGAAAAATCTACATCAAATCAATATTTGGTGTGACCACCCTTTGCCTTCAAAACAGCATCAATTCTTCTAGGTACACTTGCACACAGTTTTTGAAGGAACTCAGCAGGTAGGTTGGCCCAAACATCTTGGAGAACTAACCACAGTTCTTCTGTGGATTTAGGCAGCCTCAGTTGCTTCTCTCTCTTCATGTAATCCTAGACAGACTCGATGATGTTGAGATCAGGGCTCTGTGGGGGCCATACCATCACTTCCAGGACTCCTTGTTCTTCTTTACGCTGAAGATAGTTCTTAATGACTTTCGCTGTATGTTTGAGGTCATTGTCATGCTGCAGAATAAATTTGGGGCCAATCAGATGCCTCCCTGATGGTATTGCATGATGGATAAGTATCTGCCTGTACTTCTCAGCATTGAGGAGACCATTAATTCTGACCAAATCCCCAACTCCATTTGCAGAAATGCAGCCCCAAACTTGCAAGGAACCTCCACCATGCTTCACTGTTGCCTGCAGACACTCATCGTGTACCGCTCTCCAGCCCTTCGGCGAACAAACTGCCTTCTGCTACAGCCAAATATTTCAAATTTTGACTCATCAGTCCAGAGCACCTGCTGCCATTTTTCTGCACCCCAGTTCCTGTGTTTTCATGCATAGTTGAGTCGCTTGGCCTTGTTTCCACGTCGGAGGTATAGCTTTTTGGCCGCAAGTCTTCCATGAAGGCCACTTCTGACCAGACTTCTCCGGACAGTAGATGGGTGTACCAGGGTCCCACTGTTTTCTGCCAATTCTGAGCTGATGGCACTGCTGGACATCTTCCGATTGCGAAGGGAAGTAAGCATGATGTGTCTTTCATCTGCTGCAGTAAGTTTCCTTGGCCGACCACTGCGTCTACGGTCGTCAACGTTGCCCGTTTCTTTGTGCTTCTTCAAAAGAGCTTGGACAGCACATCTGGAAACCCCTGTCTGCCTTGAAATTTCTGCCTGGGAGAGACCTTGCTGATGCAGTATAACTACCTTGTGTCTTGTTGCTGTGCTCAGTCTTGCCATGGTGTATGACTTTTGACAGTAAACTGTCTTCAGCAACCTCACCTTGTTAGCTGAGTTTGGCTGTTCCTCACCCAGTTTTATTCCTCCTACACAGCTGTTTCTGTTTCAGTTAATGATTGTGTTTCAACCTACATATTGAATTGATGATCATTAGCACCTGTTTGGTATAATTGTTTAATCATACACCTGACTCTATGCCTACAAAATCCCTGACTTTGTGCAAGTGTACTTAGAAGAATTGATGCTGTTTTGAAGGCAAAGGGTGGTCACACCAAATATGGATTTGATTTAGATTTTTCTTCTGTTCACTCACTTTGCATTTAGTTAATTGATAAATATAATCTATTAACATGTCTATTTTTGAAAGCATTCTTGCTTTACAGCATTTTTTCACACCTGCCTAAAACTTTTGCACAGTACTGTATATATATATATATATATATATATATATATATATATATATATATATATATATATACCGTGCCGTGAAAAAGTATTTACCCCGTCTGATTTTCTGCATTTTTGCACATTTTTCACATTGTATTCGGTCAGATTTTTATGTGGGTTGTAGTAGTATATAGAGGGAGTCTGAGACAAAAACTGATACCAAAGTTTGGTGCTTCTTTCATTTGTTTGGTTTGCAGGGTAATCAAAAATGCAATCTTCAGGTGTGAAAAGTTATTGCCCCCCCTAGTTAACTCAACCCAATTAAGTACTCAAACAGCTGACCCTAATTATTAATTAGGGTCAGCTGTTTGAGTACTTTGGTTAACAACCAGGCCTGATTTGGGCCAGCCCTGCCCAATATAAATCTGACTAACTTTGGCCCTTACCATCAGAGTGAAGTTGTCAGCACACAGGTTCTAGAGTCACATCATGCCACGAACAAAAGAAATTCCTGAAGACCTCCGGAAAACAGTTGTTGATGCCTATCAGTCTGGAAAGGGTTACAAAGCCATTTCTAAGGCTCTGGGGCTCCACCGAACCACAGTCAGAGCCATATTGTCCAAGTGGAGAAAGTTTGGGACAGTAGTGAATCTTCCCAGGAGTGGCCGTCCTGCCAAAATTTCTCCAAGAGCAAGGCATAAAATCGTCCAGGAAGTCACAAAGAACCCTAGAAAAAGATCCAGGGATCTGCAGGCCTCTCTCGCCTCGGCTAAGGTCAGTGTTCATGACTCCACCATCAGAAAGACACTGGACTAAAATGGGATTCATGGCAGAGTAACAAGGCAGAAACCATTGCTCACTAAGAAGAACATGAATGCTCGTCTCAAGTTTGCCAAAAAGCACCTGGATGATCCTCAAGAATTCTGGAACAATGTTCTATGGACAGATGAGTTAAAAGTGGAACTTTTTGGCCGACATGGGCCCCGTTATGTCTGGCAAAAACCAAACACTGCATTCCACAGTAAGAACCTCATACCAAAGGTCAAGCATGAAGTGTCATGGTTTGGGGATGCTTTGCTGCATCAGGACCTGGATGCCTTGCCATCATTGAAGGAACCATGAATTCTTCTCTGTATCAGAGAATTCTACAGGAGAATGTCAGGCCATCCGTCTGTGAGCTGAAGCTGAAGAGCAGCTGGGTCATGCAGCAAGACAATGATCCGAAACACACAGCAAGTCTACATCAGAATGGTTGAAGAACAAGAAATTTAAAGTTTTGGAATGGCCTAGTCAAAGTCCAGACCTAAACCCCATTGAGATGTTGTGGCAGGACCTGAAATGAATAGTTCATGCACGAAAACCCACAAATGTCACTGAGTTGAAGCAGTTCTGCATGGAGGAGAGGGCCAAAATTCCTCCACGGTGTTGTGAGAGACTAATCAATAACTACAGGAAGCATTTGGTTGCAGTTATTGCTGCTAAAGGTGGCGTAACCAGTTATTGAGTCTAAGGGGGCGATTACTTTTTCACACGGGGGCATTGGGTGTTGCATAACTTTCTTTAATAAATAAATGAAATATGTATCAAATGTTTGTGTTATTTGTTCACTCAGGGTCCCTTTTATCTAATTCAGTGTCAAAAATATGCAAAAATGCAGAAAATCAGACAGGGGGCAAATACCTTCTCACGGCACTGTATATGGAAAACTACAATGCGGTATGTAATTCGATATGTTAACATTATTCAGCAGTTTTTATTCAACTTTATGAAGCAAAGTTACAGTAGATAATTCTATAGGGTGATGCAAAACCTTTGTCAATAGCTGTAATTAAACACATGTTTTATTATTACTGAAGGGTTGTATCGATGTGTGTGATGTCAGAAGAGCATCTTTATTTGTCTTTCTGCTTTCAAGTAATAATGAAGCGTTTGATGTGTAGTGAAAATAATGGGAGAGCAGTGTCCGGTTGCTTTATAATACAAAGAAAAAACATGTTCCATTAACACAAAAGCTATTCTGCTCCAATTGCCTAGTCATAGTATTATATCTTATACTTTTAGTTTAAAGGATACAATAACTGCTTTTCTAAGAAATAGTGAAGTAAAACCTACAGTTTCAACCAGTCCACACCTTTTGTTCTCTATATATTTGCTTAGAGTTCCTTTCATGATTTTTGTTTTGTGGCTTGTTTATTTATTTTGTTTTCTTAGTGACATCATTTGTTTGAAATTTCACAAAAAGTGTAGCTGACATCAGGGGAATGGTGGCTTTGTTTGATTATTCAGCAATGCCACTGTAATTAAAAAAAAAATGCTGGCGTCTAATTTTCACAGATGTATGTGTTAGAATAATACTTTTATTGTTGTTGTTGCCATAGAAACCTGTCAAGTGTGGGAACCCACCCTGCCTGTAAATAAATTGCGGAGATTACCATTAAAGAAAATGAGTGATCTTGCAAAAATATATAAAGTTAATTGGGCTACAAAACATAAATGCAGTTGCTGCACACAAATATTTTAAATTTATATTTGTAATTATTTGTAATTATCTTCAAGAAAAAATGCTCATACTGATAAATACAAGCAGACGATCTTCAGAGTAGCAACTTTTTTAGATTATTTGTAGACTGTGCTTTATTGGTATAGGGGAAGGGTTTGGAACTCTAGATGTGAAGAAACAATTTAGCTACTGCAGTAGTATTTACTGTACAACTTCAAAAGGAATCTTACACAAACACATGTTACAGAGCTCACTCATCTGCGTTCTAGGAACACACAGAAAGATGGCATACTTACTGTACCTAAGGATGTAAGAAATGCTTGTAACCATTGTTTACCATGCTCACACTATGCTTTATTACAAGCTGCTATGCTTTTAATATGGTAAACATGTATAAGGGCTGGACCACCAAAGCTATACCTAATTAATATATATATATATATATATATATATATATATATATATATATATATATATATATATATATATATATATACAGTATATATGTATATATATATATGTATATATTGTGATATGATGAGGGGATTGGTGCAAAATGGGAGATACATTAGGGCAGTCTTGATGGCAAATTCTGGCTTCAGTCATACCGGAAGCAAGATGGCTGCCAAACAGGAAGTGACTAGTTTTAATGCCACATCATCAAAAGGGGCATTCCCAGGGGGATAAAAAGGGAGGCCCAGGCAAGTACCAGGGGGAAAAAGAGTTGGGAGAGTGGTATGCTACAGGAAGTGAGTACTGAGAATTGTTGGATTACTTGTTATTGACCTTGGATTGTTTGACTGCCTGCTGTGTGCTTAATACCTGGACTGTTTTGAAAACCCTGGATTGTGTATGAACCTTTGCCTGTTTCACCGACTACCCTATGCTGGATGGACATGTAAATAAAGCACTAACAGGTACCGCCCTGTTTGGAACTAACTTTACAGTATTTTGTCTCTGTTTACACACTGTCCCGCTACAAAGTACTGTATGCATATTCTACACAGCCTATGAAGTTGCTACATATGGTGGAGAATGCAGGCACTATTTTGAGACAAAGAATACAGTGAAAATATAATGTCGGAAACAAAGATGGACGCGATCCTCCAAGCTTTACTACAGAGTGTAGCTAGCCAACAAGAGGCTATACGGGCACAGCAGGTGGCACACCAGGATGCTATGAGGATGCATCAGGAGGCACTGATAGTGCAGCAGCAAACAAACCAGGTAATGCAAGGAGAACAAACACTTGTAAAAAACAGTATTGACTCACTAGCAGCCAAAATGGAGGCTCTTCCTACAAACCCAAATAGGAGAAATACTAGCCATTTCTTACAGAAGATGACCCCACAAGATGATGTGGAGGCCTTTCTCATGACGTTTGAAAGGACAGCAGAAAGAGAAAAGTGGCCAAAGACTGAATGGGCTGGCTTACTGGCACCCTATCTCTCAGGGGATCCACAGAAGGCCTATTACGACCTGGACTTCGCAGAATCCCAGGATTACAGTAAACTGAAGGCAGAGATACTACATCGTCTGGGAGTTACCGATGCAGTGCGGGCGCACCGGTTCCACAAATGGGGGTACAACGTAGGGAAACCCCCCCGCTCCCAAATGTTTGATTTAATCAACCTTGCAAAGAAATGGCTTCGACCAGACGAAAGAACAACGGCAGAGATCGTAGAACTAATCGTCCTAGACCAGTTCCAGCAAGGATTACCCAAGGATCTTCGGCGCTGGGTGGGCCAGAACAACGCCACAACCGCAGACCAGCTGGTGGCATTGGTTGAACGTTATGCGACAGCAGCAGCAGTGGAGAAGCAGCTGGAACCAGAACCCCAGGCCTCCCGAACCAACCGTCCCTACAAGCCCGGTAAGCCTGTTCTAACATCTGGGGGGGGGAAAGACCATGTGGCTACCGAGGGCAAAGGAAGTGTAGGGGGACAATCGGGGGGTGAAGCAAGGGAAAGAGGGAGATGGAACCCTAGTACCCTGTCTCGTGTGACCTGTTATAACTGTCACAAGACTGGACACATAGCGGCACACTGCCCTGAGAAGGACGAGCCCATGGAGTGTAACTTGGGGGACCAAGATGAGACTGTTTACTATGCCTGTCCTGTGGTTGTAACTGTGGTGAAAGAGGAAAGAAAGAACCATGATCATATGTGTGTTGTGAAGGTGGGAGGGAAAGAGGTCAAAGCTCTACTAGATTCGGGAAGTATGGCAACTTTAGTAGCGGCTAATTTAGTGCCCTCAAACAAATTGGACAAAGATCAAACTCTTAATGTCACCTGCGTGCACGGCGAGACACGCACATACCCCACAGCTTTAGTGTCTCTGGAGACAACAGAAGGGGAGCTAGAGTATGAGGTTGCAGTGGTGCCAAACCTGCCGTATGATGTGATATTAGGACGATACTTTCCTAACTTTGGAAAGTTAGGCCCAAGTAATTCTAAAGTTACTCCAAAAAGTGTGGAGCCCCAGCAGGACCTGACCTCATTCCCTGAACAGGATGGGGAATTAGCGCTGCCTGTTTCGGTATTTGTGGGGGAGGAGGATACTGGAATGGAGGTTGGAGTAGAGCCTGATGGGGAACGGCCAAGTACCAGTGGCGTACAGGAGGGTGAAAGGCCAGAATTAGAACTTGGGGGACCCCTAGAATTGGAGGATGTAGAGGGGAACCCTGGGAACTTTGGGACAGCCCAGTTACAAGACCTTACGCTGCAACATGCCAGGAAAAATGTGAAACTGGTCGATGGCAATAAAATTGGTGTTATACCGTACGGCTTGGTGTACCCTTATTTTTCAATTAAAAAGGGATTGTTGTATCGGGTGGATAAGTTAGGGGTAGATGAGGTGGAGCAGTTATTGGTGCCCAATAGGTACCGCCTCACTGTGTTAAATTTAGCACATGGACATATTCTAGGGGGGCATCTAGGAGAAAAAAAAACAAAGGAGCGTCTTCTAAGACGATTTTATTGGCCTGGGGTACACGCTGCAGTTACAAAACACTGTGGTGAGTGCCCTGACTGCCAGTTGACCGCCCCGAAACCGGCCTTTAGAAGCCCCTTGATACCGTTGCCTATAATAGAAACCCCTTTTGAAAGGATTGCCATGGATCTGATGGGCCCATTGCCAAAATCGGCTAGAGGTCATCAGTATATCCTTGTTGTGATGGATTATGCCACCCGATACCCGGAAGCCATTCCTCTTCGAACAATGGCAACCAAAGGAATAGCCAAAGAACTATGGTTAATGTTTAGCCGGGTAGGCCTCCCCAAAGAGATCCTGACAGATCATGGGACCTCATTTATGTCACGAATTTTGAGAGACTTGTGTGGTTTGTTAAACATCAAACAGCTTAGAACTTCTGTGTATCACCCCCAAACCGATGGACTCGTAGAGCGTTTCAATCGGACTTTGAAATCCATGTTGCGGAAAGTGATCGATAAAGACGGGAAGAATTGGGATCACATGTTGCCATACTTAATGTTTGCCATTAGGGAAGTCCCACAGGAATCAATGGGGTTTTCCCCCTTCGAACTGGTTTATGGGAGGCACCCTAGGGGAATCCTAGATATTGCACGGGAAACTTGGGAACAGGAGAACACTCCCTACAAAATGGTGATTGAGCACATAAATAACATGCAGGAGAGAATAGCCACAGTAATTCCCATAGTGAGAGAACACCTAAGACAAGCACAAGAGCGACAGAGATTTACTTATAATCGGGGGGCTGCTGTGAGGGTTTTTGCACCAGGAGATAAGGTGGTGGTTTTAGTTCCCACAGTGGAGTGTAAGGTCTTGGCTAAATGGAGGGGACCTTATGAGGTAGTAGAGAAAATAGGGGAGGTGAATTACAGGGTGAGACAGCCGGGCCGACGCCCGGAAATACAAATTTACCACGTGAATTTACTTAAACACTGGAAGGAGAGAGAGGTATTCACAGCTACAATACCACGAGTTTCGCCAAGTACTCCGGAAGTAAGGGTAGCACAGACACTTTCCCCAGCTCAAAAACATGAGGTCAAGACTTTTGTGCACAAGAACAGAGAGGTGTTTTCAGGGGTCCCTGGGAAAACTCACTTGGTTAGTCATAAAATAATTTCGCAACCTGGTGTAAAAGTTTGTATGCGACCGTATCGGGTACCTGAGGCACGCCGCAGAGCCATAAGAGAAGAAGTGAAGGAAATGTTAGAGGCAGGAGTGATAGAGGAATCAACAAGTGAATGGTCAAGCCCTATAGTTATGGTGCCAAAACCAGATGGCAAATGGCGGTTTTGTAATGACTTCCGCAAAGTTAATGACGTTTCAAAGTTTGATGCCTATCCCATGCCCCGAATAGACGAATTACTGGAAAGTATAGGGAAAGCCCGATACATTTCCACTTTAGACTTGGCCAAGGGATACTGGCAAATCCCTTTATCCCCTGGATCCAAGGAGAAAACGGCTTTTTCCACCCCAGACGGGTTGTATCAATATACTGTCATGCCATTTGGGTTACATGGAGCACCGGCCACGTTCCAAAGGTTAATGGATAAGATTTTAAGGCCACATAGAAAATACGCGGCGGCATATTTGGATGACGTCGTCATACAGAGTGAAGACTGGGAAAGTCATTTGCCCCGTGTACAGGCAGTTTTAAATTCGATTCACAAAGCTGGCCTGACCGCAAATCCTGAAAAGTGTACTCTGGGCATGGAGGAAGCAAAATATCTGGGGTACGTTGTGGGAAGGGGTATGATTAGGCCACAGGAAAGCAAAGTTGAAGCCATTAAAAATTGGCCACGTCCGATAAACAAAAAACAGGTCCGGGCGTTTTTAGGTATAGCAGGATATTACCGCCGGTTTGTTCCAGATTTTGCCACCATTGCCTTCCCCCTCACGGAATTAACAAGAAATAGATGCCCCCTCATGGTGAAATGGAGCCCCAAAGCTGAAAAAGCGTTCACCACACTAAAAGAAGCTCTTTGTAGCAGCCCGGTATTGGTGGTACCAGACTTTTCTAAAGAATTCCTGGTCCAAACAGATGCTTCCGAAGTAGGGCTAGGAGCTGTACTGTCACAGGAGGTCGATGGGGTAGAACACCCCATTATGTTTCTCAGCCGAAAACTGGAAGACAGAGAACACAATTATGCAGTGATCGAGAAGGAATGTCTGGCAATAAAATGGGCTATAGAAAGCCTGAGGTATTATCTGCTGGGACGACAGTTCACCTTAATTACTGACCATGCTCCCCTAACGTGGATGAACCAAGCAAAAGAGAAAAACGCTAGGGTAATGCGTTGGTTCCTGTCATTCCAACAGTATAAATACAGCATAAGACACCGAGCGGGGAAACTAATGGGGAATGCTGATGGACTTTCTAGAATTCATTCCTTCTTTTCTACAGTAGCTCGACCCCAGAAGCTCGAGCTAGGGGGGGAGATATGTGATATGATGAGGGGATTGGTGCAAAATGGGAGATACATTAGGGCAGTCTTGATGGCAAATTCTGGCTTCAGTCATACCGGAAGCAAGATGGCTGCCAAACAGGAAGTGACTAGTTTTAATGCCACATCATCAAAAGGGGCGTTCCCAGGGGGATAAAAAGGGAGGCCCAGGCAAGTACCAGGGGGAAAAAGAGTTGGGAGAGTGGTATGCTACAGGAAGTGAGTACTGAGAATTGTTGGATTACTTGTTATTGACCTTGGATTGTTTGACTGCCTGCTGTGTGCTTAATACCTGGACTGTTTTGAAAACCCTGGATTGTGTATGAACCTTTGCCTGTTTCACCGACTACCCTATGCTGGATGGACATGTAAATAAAGCACTAACAGGTACCGCCCTGTTTGGAACTAACTTTACAGTATTTTGTCTCTGTTTACACACTGTCCCGCTACAAAGTACTGTATGCATATTCTACACAGCCTATGAAGTTGCTACAATATATATATATATATATTTTTTTTTCCAGTGCCATATTTATCTCAAGTTGTAGCAGGGCAGTAGAGAGCCCTGCTGTATATTTATTTTTAGAACGGGTTTTCCCTGAGCCCCTGTGTTATTTTGTATTTGTTTTGTATTATTATTATTATTATTATTATTATGTTTAGATGACGGCGAAGCACCGTGGGTATTGGTTTTGTATTTATTGTTTTGTTGTTTATAAATATGACGGCGTAGCCGATTTGTTTTGTTTAGTAGCGTGGATGGGTAGCCCCATCCACAGCAGTTTAAAAACCTCGAGCAGAAGGTGGCCATCTCCCGAATTAATTAAGTGATTAATTTGTTGCTAAATCGGGAGCTGGTCGCTGCACTCAAGGTGGGGTGTATGAGAGGAGCGGAGAAAGCGAGGAGAGAGAAAACGAAACTAAATTAAAATATACAGGAACAGTGACAGCGACTGCACAGCCTGACCTGTATGGTTTATTTATACTGTGTGTTAGAGATTTGTTTGGTTTAAACCTTTTATTTTGCTCTGTGAGCGCAGTGTTTTTGTTTAAATTTTTTATTTATTTTTGTATTTGAATAAACCGCACCGCCGCGTCTTTATTATTTTGAAATCTGCAGTATTTGGTGTCAGTTTTTAGTTCCTGCTTCTGTTGTGACGTCACCGCCCAGCCACCCTGTCACACAAGTAAAAAAAGACTATAACCAAATTTGACATTTTAGGGTTTTGTTAACTCAAAGACAAGGGCATTTAATGTACGACACCTTCAATTATTTGCAGGCAGGCACTACAGGAATTTACCATTTTTAAAATCATGCTGATCTACAGTAGCCTACATATACTGTATGTTTTCTCTTTCTTACAATAGCTATCTTGGTTGGTATTGAACTACACGTATTTACCACGGTTTAGCAAAGACGTTAACTCTTTAGTTTTTAACTAATTAATGTACTGTTTCTTCCCAAACTTGTAATTGAAATACATGCATGATGATAACTAGTCTCCTGTTCGTTTTCTGTCCAAATTATACAAAGTACTGTATGTAAAAAGAAATGAAACAACAAAGCACATAATACTAAATAATAATACTGTATAAGCAACATTTTTCAAGTACATCATGTGATTGATGTGCACCATCGCAGCAGGGAACTCCATTTTTTCCATGACTGAAACTCATGCTTTAACCTTTGGAAAATCGCTCTTATACCTGTCCATACAGTAGTGCTTCCCAAAACAAGAACACCTCCTGAAATGCAAAATAATGTTAAATATGTAACACTTTTAAATGACGTATTTGTCATACATGCCGACAGTCCCTATATGGTCAGGACAGTCCCGATTTCCTAGCAAATGTATCCCGATGCATAGGAAGAAAGTCCTGATATTTGATGCTGATCACTAACTTATATAAAGGTAAGAACGCTTCATTATGTTGATTTTTACTGTCATAATAGTCGTGTTGTGTTGAGTTGGGGGGGGGGGGGGGATACGTCTATTATATGATAATGAGTATTTTTTGCGTATGACTCCTCCCATGTATATGATGCGTATGACCCCCCCGGAGATGAGTGTCCCGCTGAACAGTTTCCCAGTATGATTTGTTGCTAATATATATTAAAGCGATATTCACATTCTCTTATGTAGCGTCACACTGTCGAATATATCCAATCTATTCATTTTAAATTATTTATTTAATATAAACTGTATGTACTGTATGTAAAAATAAATGAAAGAACAAATATAAAATAATAATACTGTTGCTAATACTGTACTGTATAAGCAATGTTTTTCATGCACATCATGTGATTGAAAAATGTGCTCCGTGGCCTAGTTAGTAATCGCAGCATTGAGCTTAATTTCTTTCCATGATTGAAACTCATGCTTTAACTTTTTTTTAACAATTAATTTTAAATTATTTATTTGCTGCTAATATATATTACAGCGATATTCACATTCCCTTGTCTTGCGTAATACTGCCTTTAAATTCTAGAGCTTAATCAACTTATTTCCTGATCAACTTATTTCCTGGGACAGCGGTCCGATGTCAGATCCTGTCTGACATCATGAAAAAGACGTAAAGCACAGGTCTCTAGTCGTTTTTTCTCCTGAAAAAGCTGATAAAACTATTCAATTTCAATCTGAGCAATACACATAGTCCCTGCACCACAGACCTAACATGGACATAAACAAACAACATAGCTGCATCCACATCCAGCACTCAAGGAATATCACAGACATGACTTGGGTTGCATTATTGAGGAGTTTGGTGATAAAACGAGTGATCAGGAGATGATTTATCAGTATGCACGACTATGAAGAGGTATGTGAAAAATATAACAAACAAGGGGTGGGGCAGGGCTGGAGATGCAGTACTGAGTGTCCTGTTGATATGCAGTGCCTTTTTAAACCTGTTTTACTGTGAAAAAAAAATACTTTTAAACAGCGTGTCTATAAATAAACTGCGCGTGTGAAAATAAATTGGACCGGACGCGCCTGAGATGTGCTGAATAAATTGACTGCAATGGGTTAATGTGAACTGAACAGATGTTTTTGTGCAGGAAGATATTTTTGTAATGTGTTTTGCTGTTAAAGTGAATTCCAAGATTCTAAAGTAATACCCGTTTAAGAGAGCATTTGCCATAGAATAGTGACCTCTTGACTAGGAAGCTGATCTGCTGAGACAATCCATGAGGTTTATAATTGAGCAATAAGACCTGAAGAAGAGAGCTTTGCAGTGTAGTAAGGCTCACCTTGTGCAGTTCAATGTCAAGTCAAAGGAAATCCAGGAACAACCCCCACCTGAGAGGAAACCTCTAGCCCAGGTCACCGGGAGAATTAGCAATTAGCAACTGGACAGCTGCTCTGCAAGCTGCGGGATGGGGATTTCCCCCTTTTTTAGACACTTGCTAGTTGAATAGCACTGCATTTGCAATTCAGCACATATATTTGTGAGGTATATATATATATATATTTTTTAATTTAGTCGTCGCCAATTTTTTTTACCCCGGTTTTTTTCCCCAATTTAGTATGACCAATTATTATCTGTATCCTTGGCTCACCGCTCGCACCCCCCCTGCCGACTCGGGAAACGGCGGCTGGAACATGCGTCCTCCGAAACGTGCTCCTGCCAAGCCGTCATTTTTCGCACTGCAGATCCACAGCAATGCCACCAGACCTATAGTGCTGGAGGACAACACAGATCTGGCGGCTCCACTGCAGAACCACAGGCGCCCTATCGGCCACAGGGGTCACTGATGCGCGGTGAGCCGTAGATTCCCCTGCCGACCTAAGCCCTCCCTACCCGGGCAGCGCTCAGCCAATTATGCGCCGCCCCCTAGGAACTCCCGGTCATGGTCAGCTGTGACATAGCCTGGATTCGAACCTGCGATCTCCAGGCTATAGGGCACATCCTGCACTCCACGCGGAGCGCCTTTACTGGATGCGCCACTCGGGAGCACTGTGAGGTATATTTTAAGATTTAATTGTAGTTGTCTAGGGGAAAAATGTAAGTCAAACACAGTTATACTTCTTTAAATGTATTATTATGTCTTAATAAAAGTGATATTGAAGGTTCCCAATTAGATGTAAATAAATGTAATTAAAATACAAAGACTAATGTTTCACTTAATATATTTAATATACCTTTTTGGTTCAAAGATGCTAATATCAGTGCTTTAACCCTTTGCGGTCCATTTATTCAGCGTGTGTCAGGCACATCAAGACCAATTTATAATGCTATCCAAGTCATTATTTTATTACTATAACATCTCAAAGAGCTTGGCAAATGTCCACAATATTCTTTGAGTGCTGGATGCAGAAGCAGCTATCTTGTTTGTTTATGTCTGTGTTATGTCTGTGGTGAAGGGACTATGCGTATTGCTCAGATCCGCCTACTTTTTTTTTCGGCTTCTCTCGGCTTCTATTGGCATCACTCAGCCATTGAAAGCTTTTCAAATGACTAGGGAGGGACCTGTGCTTGATGTCTTTTTGATGACATCGGACCAGAAAGGAAAAATTGTAATGTCGGACAAAAACAAAAACAAACAAACAACTTTTGAAAAGTAAGTCAGAAGTTACAAAAATTCAATAAAAATGTTTGAGCATTATCAGAACTGGCATTCAAACATGCAAACATGTATTAATAACACATTTCATTACAAACATAAAAAATAATGTTCTATTTCATGCACTGTTAAATTCAATAAACTGAATAGTTACCATCCCTATTGAGAAGATTTTAATCAGTTCCAGTGTAGTTTAGGTGAAAACAACGAAGCGATGACTATTGTCCAGATATTGTAGAAATTAATTTGAGGGAGAACTTTTTGTAGACACGACTTAGCAGTTTTGAAGAATTTAATTTGGAGAGAGCTGGCCGAAGTACATTGTCTTCAACCAGATACAGGATCATTTTTCCAGCAATTAACAGTTTAGTTATAATTACAATTACCAAAACTATTACCACAGAACTGCTATTAAACACAGTTAGCACAAGTTTCAAAAAATCAAGTCATTGCTTTAGTTGTAGAAAAGTTCATTTTTTCTTGGAATGTTTCGATCAAAGTTGCTTTCAATTATTTTCAAATATAGCATTTTAGTAATCTTCAGCGATCTTCTCAGCATACATGGTGATCCTTAGGAGTCAATTCTGGTTTCTAGAGCATTTTCTTAGCGCAAGAATACAGCATAGAACCCCTCTCTTGTCAAAACAATCGGTTATATTCAAAGAGAAAAAATTTAAACATGTGTTCTACATTGCACTACATTTTAATATATTGTGGTATATGATAATAGGACGTGAATATATAATCCCTTTCAACAGGCTAAAAGCTAACAAAATAGCGCCTGAAATAAAGTAAGGGGATTGAATTAAGCTCAATACAAAATGGCTGACAACACAAGCAAAAGCCAGCACCTCTAGCTTTCCTTTCTTTCAGTTTTTTT
Source organism: Acipenser ruthenus (assembly GCF_902713425.1). Lineage (NCBI taxonomy): Eukaryota > Metazoa > Chordata > Actinopteri > Acipenseriformes > Acipenseridae > Acipenser > Acipenser ruthenus. The sequence continues at coordinate 16,203,095 of NC_081215.1, forward strand.
GCACATGGGCTGCTTACTTTTCATATCCTGCTACAAAGGAAATCAAGTGACCGAGTGTGGAGTTAGAATTACAAAAAGACATCAAGAGTAGCTACACTGTCCCCTTGTGTGTGGCCCACATTCCTGCTGCTGCCTTTCAAGAAATATATAACTGGAAGAAGACTGCAGAGGAGACTCTGAGAGGAGTCGGTCCAAGGGCCCTTTGAGAGGTCTTCCCAGTACTAACTCTGCTGGAGTGAATCCCACTGATATGTGGTAAGCAGAATTAATAGCGAACCGGAACTCAGGGAGCTGCAGATTGCGTCCTACGTAAGAAGAGATTATTGTTTTTAGAGTCCGGCCAATTACTTTCAGTAATTGGCCATCCTGACCATCAGGAACTCCAGCGTGTAAATATTTTGGCAGTTACAATCTGGATGAGTTTTGGCGTTTTGCTGTCACAAAGTGGGTACAATTCTACCCACTTGGTGTAGTAACCAACTACAACCAATACGAATTTGTTTCCTCTCTTGCTCCGTGGAAACGGTCCCATGAAGTCGATTCCCAGCATCTCACCAGGTTCTGATGTTTTGGTTGATTGCAGCAACCCAGCAGGCTTGGTGTTTACGGGTTTGTGTTGTTGACTACCTCCAACATCTTCAAGAGGGTTTTCATCCTCCCAAGATGTTCTCCTAAAGGATTGTCATGGTAATAGGTGAGGAAAGAATCAGTCATTTCATTTGGGACCACCAGTTGTTGAAACTCAGATCCTTTATGTTTGATGGGAATCACCCTGTAAACCAACCCTTGGTGAAAAGAGAAGTGAATACGGTCAGGATTAAGAGGTGCAGAGGGTAAGCTGGCAATTATCTCAGTGATACATGGATCCTTAGACTGAGTAGGAAGATTTAAACTATACCATTCAGGCTTTCCGGCACATACGGCAGTGGTGGGACTGATGTATAGGGGAGCTTGTGACAATGCATCTGGCACCACATTGGGGCTTCCTTTCCTGTATAAAACAGTCCAACGAGTCAACCATGATGGGAGTGTTGAATGCCCAGGTCAAGGCAGACTGGTCAGTCACAAGAGTGAATTGTACACCTTCTAAATAATGTCTCCATCTTTGACAGCCCAGACAACAGCCAAGCACTCCTTCTCTGAGGTGGAGTAATTCTTCTCCGGATCCTGTAGAATTCGGGAGGCATAAGCTTGAACCGTTCTTTGCCATCAAAGGTCTGTGTGAGAATGGCCCCTAAACCTACTTCACTGGCATCAGTATATATACAGAATGGCAGATTCAGGTTGGGTTGAGCTAAAATAGGTACATTCTGCAAAAAAAAAATCTTTAGCTGGTCCACACAGTGTTGGCTCATACAGGCTCCATTTAAGGTTTCTAAAATGTCATGGATGTGAGGCATGGGATATGCGTCAAAGTGTGTTTTAAAATTCAGGCATCTAAAATCAACACAAAATCTCAATTTTCTGTTTGGCTTTGGAACCAATACCACAGGAGATGCCCACAGAGAAGTAGATGGTGTAATAACCCGATCTTCCAACATCTGGCAAAGGTGTGCTTGAATGATGTTACTTTTGAGCAGAGAAGCTCGGTATGTGGATGTCCCCTTTAATAAACAGTCAGCCAGCCAGCTTCCAGTCAGTCAGCCAGCCAGCTTCCAGTCAGCTTCTCCAGTCAGCCAGCCATCTATCTCCAGTCAGCCAGCTTTACCTATCAGCTTCTTCTCAGATCTCACCAAGAATGTAAAGTAAAGTCTTTTAAAAAATGTTATGGGTACAAATGTCATACAGTTCAGGCAACCCTGGGCACAGGGCCCCATTTATGGTAGTGCACAGGGACTCAGAATAGGTTAATCTGGGCCTGCCGATTAAATGTCTTGTTTAAATTTAAAGCAAATTGTAAAATTGTTGAGATACTTGTGTTGGAATATTGTTTCAAAATTGTATAATGCAACAAAAATGATATTTTAAAGGGTTAATGCGTGGCCAAATGTTTCTCACTGATAATTTATCCTTTCTCAGTCAAAACAGCAAGTTTCTCAATATCTAAAAAGCTTAGAGGGAACTCTGAACACATGTACTGTTGGCATTGCTATCTCTAACTAATTTAAAAAGAAAATATCTTACTGTTATGCAGTTACAGCTTTAGTTCAATACTGAGTGAAATAAATAGTATTTTATTTATTTTGATCTTAATTTAGTTATATTTTTTTACAAATGTCTTATTAAACTTAGAGGTCCGTGTGTATATCTGTTTGAGAAACATAATTAGTTAGTTCGAAAGAGCTTTAAAGCAATATAATGCCTTATTTTGACACTGTAATGAATTGGCATCTCAGCCCAATGAATTGAATGGAAAGATGAATGCCTTACCATTCAACTAAAGAGCAAGCTCAGTAGTTGAGAGGTAAGTATGTGTCTTATGCTGATTTCAGTATTATTAACTCATCAGCCGCTAGGAGGAGAATCATGACAACTGCTGCATAGAGATAAAGCCTGAGCCGTGTTTATGATTGACAACTAATACATTACACTTTACTGGAAATGTGCTGGCATAGAATACTCCATTAAACTACACTGTGCCAGACGCTAAAGGAAGTGTGTGTTCTCTGATTGAAAATCCCTTTATTGCACTATTTTTTTTTTCTTCAGTTCAAAGTTACCTCCACCACACCCAAACAAATTTCTCCATCAGAGCAAGTTGGAGAGATTCTGCTATACCCATAAAAACTATTATGAGTGCACAAAATCCTTTAGGAAATATACGAAAGATCAAAGACAACTAAGCTATGGAATATTCTTTATAAGCCTAGGGCGGGGTAAACTTGATAAACCACAACTGGACCCATGAATTAAGCAATTTCCCATTTGAAAGAAATACTGACTTTATATCACTTGAGCCTTTAAAGATGACCTCATTTTATTTCAGTGGTTTAGAGGTTTTCATATTTATGATTGAGTGTTCCTATCTACTTTAGAGCACAGCTACACATTTTAGGGCATTTGGAGTTTATATAATTAAAAGTGATAGAAAGAAAATAAATAAGCATGTCAGTGACATTGATTCTGCCCTATGAAAGTAAATACTACATTATTACAGGTGTAATCAGCCACTAGTTCCCTAATGGGGTAACAATCAACAATAGACAATGTATTGAGAACACTATGTTATTTGAAATAAATAACACATTTGTAGACTTCACAAAAGCTTTCAAAAACTGAAAACATGCCAATGTGTATCATTATACATTGTAATATTCTATATTCATCAAGAAAACCTTTTTATTAAAAAGCAAAAAGCAAAAACCCTGAAAATATAAATGTGCTTGTATATAAGATATGCTGTAAGGGCATTCATTGACAAATCAATGTTTAATTGAAGCCCGTAAAATAAAATAAACATGGCTATTGTTACCCAACTAATCGATTTGATTGTTGTATCTCTAAAAATGATGCATATGAGTAACATGAACAAGTAGATCCGTGTGGCTTACAAGCACCAGTTTGACATACAGACAAGCAGACCATACCCCCCATATTCTGACTTTCAATAAGCCCTAAAGAATGTTCTTTGTAAGTTTCATTATACAGTAATTATATATACAAGCATGTTCCTGAGCAGTTATAGACAGTATCCCAGATGTTGTGATATACTCAATAACTTGTGGTAAAGAAGTCTGTTTCTTTGGTTTTAATAAATTAATAAAACAAAATTTGATATAAACAGGAGTGTGCAAAGATTTGGGACCACAAACTAAGGCTTTTTCTAATTATAAAATTGATTGTTTCTTTCAAAACTAAAGTACAAGCAAGCAGTTATGGTGACACTAGAAGAACTGGCTGTAAAGTCAGACAGACGGCAACATAACATCAGTCCTGACAGATGTCTGCTGTCTTTCACGGCTTCCCTGTTTGAATCAGTTTGCTCAAGCGTCTTTGATAACCTGCTGACATCCCCTGGTGAAATTTAAAATGTTTTTTCAGTCTCACTAACTTTACAGCTTTTGCTTATTTTTTAACATCACGACTTGCTGTAACTTAATTTTGCTCATTTTTATATTGAGCCATAATTCCTTAATTCATAGGTGGTCCCAAAGTTTTGTACACAGCTGTATATCTCAATGATTCTTGAGTTTAAACTTTGTAAATATATATTTCATTTAGATATTCCAAACAGTTTTAAAACAAACCCAATGAAATTTATCACATCAGTATACGAATATACTAGGGTATCTGTCTGCCCATTCATCCGTTCACCTGTATGTCATACTTTCAGTTTTTCATATATCTGGAAAACTTGATTGTCATGAAACTTGATATTTTCTTTAGCATAAATTACAGTACTGAGAATATCAGATTGTGGAGCTATAGGGAAATTCAGTAATACAGTAATGTTAATACAGTAGATCCACCCATCTGGTATTAACATTATCCAGACATATAGGTGTTAAAATATTTAGTTTAATTTATCAGATTCTGGACATATAGTCTCTCTCTGTTTATCTCTCCATTTGTTTCCATGTAACATGTTGGCATATAACCGGAGAATAGTGTATCGAATTGTGATTAAACACTTAATTGTGTATTCTTATTCTATACTATTCTGTGCGTACTGTTGATACATTGTCATCAACTTTTTCATCTTACCATTCCTCAGCTGTGGCAGAGGATGTATGGTCCTG